>NC_088312.1:15336166-15701791 GCF_910592395.1 Lineus longissimus
TTCCCTCTAACATTAACTCCCAGTGACAAACCCCTTTAAATGATGCATCACAAGGTAAATGTAGTCAAGCACCACCTATCGGAGGACGTCTACAGCAATGTTTCCCTTTAACATTAACTCCCAGTGAGAGATCCCTAAAATGATGTATCACCAGGTCAATGTAGTCAAGCGCCACCTATCGGAAGAAGTCTACAGCATTGTTTCCCTTCCCAACAATAACAACTGACATTTCCAGAAAGTGAGACATCAGCGTATACATTACGTCTATCAAGAAATCATGAATTTTGAGATGGCCCCCCTGGAGCTTGGAACTTGGAACTTGGAACTTCATGGAACTTGGAACTCTGATTAGGGAGTCCCGCATAAAAGGGATTAAGGCACGTTCGATTGATAGTTATCCCTACATTTGAGGTATGAGCTGGTATGCTAAGCCAAAGTATTTCTTTGAACCTCAGTGTATAACCTACAACTTCACTTAAATGATCAATTGATGATACTGTAAAATCGGACTTAAGACATCACTTCTGGGTATCAGGATGTCCAGCCCACTTTGGCAAAGTGGGTTGGTTTGTCTATTGAATATGCATGGTTTCTCCAATCATTGTTCAAGACCAAGCATAAACAGATTGAGGTTTAGTTTATTGACTGGGTCTTGGATGGACATGATCATGGAGGCCTAATCGTTATCTATCTTCATAAAAGGAGTTTGTGTCATACCAGAATTGACCCGTTCTATATAAAGGGTGTCACAAAAGAAAACTTTATTGTATTAAGTGCTTTATGAAAGCTGTTTTTCATCTAAGGATTTTTTGGGCCTATGAAATGCTTGGTTTAGCAGGCTGCGTTTTCTCACATCGTCTATACTGCAAGATGTACACCAAATGCCAGAAAAGGCTCTTATACAGTGTCGGAGAAAACAATCAAGTACGTGCGCGACTTCGAAGAAGCTTTGGTAAATGGTGTTCACATCAATGAAAGAATTTGCGGACCATTATAAGATTATACGCCATTTCGACGCCTTGGAAAATGAACAGTTGAAGTACACGTCTTAACAAACAGGGTGGATGAGGAAGGAGACCCTATACTTGACCACTGGGTACCTGAGGTTCTGCAACCATCCGTGGAAGGAGAGAACGTTGAGAATTACTTCTTTATAGTTGACCATTTTCGACCCCACGTACAGGACAGAACATTTTGGATGCGGATTACTGAGATGTGGGGAATTCTGCAGTTGGTGCCAGTGGGCTGCACATCCCTGCGGCAGCCGTTAGACCTTACGGTGATGAAGTCGTTTAAGTCTAACGCGCGAAAGGCATGGAAGGCATGGAAGGCGTTGAAAACAGCAAATACTGATGAGCAGGGCGGATGCAGAATGATTGGACTTTCAGATGTGATACGCGTTGTAAATGTTGCATGTGAGGCTGGTGTAGTCCACAGGTCATCATCATTGGATTTGAAGCGGCATTGCGTCCTGGCCATGTTGATGCTGGGCCACTTCCAGTCGTCGATGGAGATATAATACTGAAGAGGATGGCAGAGAATTCCGAGATCTTCACGCGGACGAAGTGGAGGTTTGGCATGATCAGGGTGTAATGAACGTTCGAAACTGTGGCTAACAGCTAACTTTAATCTTCTCCGATCTGTGTTGGACTCCTATAGAACAACACTACAGACTCGTGGACCCACCATTTTAGACATCCAAGAAAATGATGTGTAATTAGCAAAACCCAATTCAGTGAAAAAAATTAATTAAAATTGGTCTTCGAAGTTTTTTTTTTATTGGGACAACAAGTTTTTGTACGCGACCTTGAAATTCAGAAATGATCAGAGCTGGTTTTCTCTTCTCAATAATTTCACAATAGGCCTACTGCCAATGTGACATTACTGGTGTCAGTTCTATGAAGTTCAAAGCCAATGACTACTAGGCCTATTTGCGTTGGTAAACCTATCAGAAAGCAGATAGTACATGTATTATTACAGATTATTACTGCATGTGCAGCCATGTGACCGTCATAGTAATGAAGTGGGCTGGTTTACAGAAGTGATGTCTTAAGTCCGATTTTACAGTATCTTTAAATCACATATCAATATGTCGTGAGAAAGAATTCGAAGTGAAAAGAAGATGACAGGTTCTTCTTTTAATCTATTGTCTAATTATTCAAAGGAATAAACAGTCGGCGTCCTAAGGCAAGTCTATGTGATCAGCATGTAACACAACCTATTCGAAGTCTGGCCTGGGTTATTCAGAATTTGAAATAATTTAAAATGGAAAGGCTATGGGCCATGATATACGTGCTCATCGGATAAATATTTAGTAGACAATTCATGCTGGTTAAGGAGCGTGTTATACATCAGTAAATAGCCAAATGGTAATTGTATGGCATTTAGTCTATATGTGACCTTGAAAAGTAGGTCTAGTCAAAAAAGAATGCGACATATACCCTAACTATACCCATATTATAACCAGTCAAGTCGGACACTCGAATCATTCCTTATTCCTTAAATAGAATATGCAACAAGTTCGTTCATGTGTTTTCGAAATGACATATTTCACGTTGTTTGTCGCACAAGCGGTCTATCTTTACCACTGATCCAAATGATGGGTACATGCATGTACAAAGTGTTTCAAGTATGTTTCAGAGTATCGATCCTGTAAACTATTGAGAAAAGGATAATAACGATTCATGAAATGAAAGAAAATCGATAAATGAACTATTGCACGTATTGTAATGAGAGCCAACGGCCAACAAACTTGTCAATCGATTTTCATTTCATAATCCAAGCATATTTCTGGGTAACTATTTAGATGCTTTCTCGGGATCTCCGACACCAGCACTCATTCCTCCATATCCCTCGCAGGTAGGCAAACGCCAGAGCTTAAATTACAAACTCTCCCCACATACGCAAAATACCTTAGTCAATGGTGCTGTTGCGTAGTTGATTTCGTCAAACTGCATGATGATAATGATAATGATAATAATAATGATAATTGTAGAAGAACCAAACTTTTTTTGTACAGATTTAGATGAAAAACATAACATTCTTAAATAACATTCCAAATCAAGAATCTACAACCGAAACGTGTTATCTTTTCATGCTGAGTTTCGAATTCAAACTGGAGAATCAATTCGCCAGACTACCGAGATCTTATCAGGCCTTCCAAATTACCGAGCAGCCTGCCCTTGAGAGAATGGTTGCCTCATAAGAAAATAAGAGCCACGATAATGCGCTCATGAGATCATTGATAAATTTTCTGAAATAAACCCTGTCTATCTAGCTGCTAACATCAACAAAGTTAGTACGAAGTTTCAAGGTGAATTAACCTACGGGACACCCCGTGGTGCACGCACAAATGCCCAATTATATTTTGCATCATTTTTTTTCATTACTTTTCTTATAGTTTACTGGTGATCACAAACAAACATACAATTACACACGCATACAACATAAATTTTCCTTTATGACTTAATGCCAATCATTTTGCATAAAGCTGCCATTTATGACATTTTTCGGGTGTCTCCTGACATGCCCGGCTTGCACAGGGCCAATGGTATGTTCAAATTATCCTCCGTGACACGTTTATGTCGCGGTAAAGACAAAAAGGAGTTCAATAGTTTTTGGCATTTTTCTCATTTTATGATTATCAGTAAAGTTTGAAACATACTGTGCATGTGAAATGTTAACGTACTTCGGTCAACCTTTCTGGAAAAAAAAATATTTTTAAGGAAGTTACCCATGGAAGTTTTTTCCGAGACCTAATCCGGGAGGAACGCAGTCAAAGCCAAAGAGACCTATCCTAGCCTGTCGAACCATGACATTTTCGTTGTACGGTATGCATGTTAATTTCAGGCTTTGGGGGATCTGAAGTTAGGGGTTGATTTTTGACGGCTTTTAACCCGCGAGTCAGTTTTCTCACCTTGACGGGTTGAATGGAGCCTCAAAACCACACAAGTAAGTCAATTGGACTGACACTTCATCATTTTCTTCTTTTTAAACACACCTTATTCTCAATTTAAGAAAAATTATGTCTTAAATAGAAAATACCATTCAACTGGTATGAGACAACGCCTTGATCTCAAACTGAACTATTTTCCTGTACAACCGCGTGCTGATTGGTTTAATACAGGTGCGTGACCATATGGAGTTATATTATATTATTTGAGAAACTAATTCATATTTTTGTTAAAACTATTGAATTGAAGATATAACCAATGATAGAGCTTGAATGAATTAAAAGTTTCCTTTCAATGATATAATCTTTAAGATCACAGTGTAAAATATCAAATGAAAGTGCCCGGGGCCATTGTGATCACCGTATAGATATTTGGTGGTTAAGATTTCTTGCTGGTTGAGAAACATGCTACATGTATAGTAAATAGTCAAATGGAAATTTTATGCCACCTTGAAAAGAAGGCCGAATTCAAAACCCATGTGACATATAATAATGTATATGGTGGTTAGATGTACCAGAGTCTTTCAAATAAAGATTCAGGCAACTAGGGAATATATGGTTTCAACATCAAAGCCACCGCCCATTTCGAAAGATGCACGTTGGGACAGAGCTCTCTCGGGTCACGCGTTGACCCAAGCCAATTCTGCACAACTGGGACTTGAACAATTCTTCGATCAGCTGTACGTAGCCATTACAAATGCTCCGTTTTAAAGCAAAGGCCAGCTTCAAATGCACTGATTTCTATAAAACTATTTAGATATAGTGACAAAGAAAACATTGATATGAAAAGCGATATGTTTCGTTTTGAGAAGTAGTGATGACACTAATTTCAGAATAATTTTCGAAATGAGTTTTTCTACTCCTCATCAACACATATTTTTGCGGTTAGCAGTTTAGTATGTTGTCGGTGATAACTGGACAATGGTTCCATTCCTTGTCATCTAATGGGATATCATATCTTATCAATTTTTACCGATTACGACGCAGATTTAATTTCGCGTTTGCGATAAAACACGAAAAAAGTGTGTAAAATGCAAAATGTCTCGACTTTTGTGGTCAAACGTTAACATGTTTAGAAATCATTTTTTGTTTTATTAACTTTTTTCTAATTTACTGTCACTGCTGACTAATGGGATATCGGAGATTTGTGATTTTGAAGCGCAGTTAAGATTAATCAAATGGTTCTTTTTTCCTATCGATGAGCTTGTTAATGCGAAGTGGTGTGAATTATACCGTTCAAATATTGTTGAACAGGCCATTTGGCCGAAACCTTACATACGCTTATGATGTGTATATTTTGAGTTATCTCATAAGATACCACAGTATGTACCTGTCACAAGTTTGCCATTGATTACAACCTAATCATGGATTTTTTGTAACAAATTGCAAACCGATGAGTGAGTGTATGCAGCTTAATTGCGGTTTGATTATTTGTCTTATTTTTGCAATTAGCAGCTAATCAAAATGTACTAATACATCCGCCGAAATTGTTACATCGTTCACATCAATAGTAAGTCAAAGATTTATGTTGTATGCATTTGTTATCTGATAAATCATGACCGCATGTAGAGAGTATATTTTTTCGTTGAATTTTTGGTTCTATTATTGCTGTGCACCTCAGGTCAATTTGTAGCTGAATTAAAATGGGATCCAGTTAATTGTCCGAGGGAGCTGTGGGATCAAAGGAAACTTACAGTGACGTGACTCTTTATTTGAAAGACTCTGGATGTACCCTTGATATCACATTGGTGGCAATCGAGCAAGCAGTTTAAACAAATATCGCATTTTTAAGGTTTTTAGATTTGACCCACTGATGGCCAAGCAATGAATCAAATCGAACCAAACTTCTGCCCCCAAGATCGTCTGACAATAGGAAACCGTACATGTGTACCAAATGTGTGACCAATGGTCATCACTGCAGTTAAGATAAGTGCCATACTAAAGCCTAACGACCAACTGACACCATTTGACCTCTGTGACCTTGAAAAGTAGGCCAAGGAGTACCTACCATAAAGATATTATTGAAAGCAAGATATTCCACTTTTCACCTTTTCAGTTTTGGCCCCCTGGTGGCCAAAATCAATAATCATATTATAATGAAATTCATGGTCGGAGGTTGTATGACCTAGAGAGTCATGTGTACCAAGTTTCAAGTAGTTAGCTTTAGCGGGTAAGAAACGTGCCGATTAGGAATTTTAAAAAGGTGAATGTTTCAGCATGTTCTGTAAAATCTCTGTACTTATATACTGTTTATTTGAAATATCTGTTTCTTGTAATTTGTCCATTTTGTTCTTTTTTCCTTAAATAAAAAATATATATTACAAAAACAAAAAACGTGCCATTATTACACTCAAACGGTCAATTTACAAAAGGTCAGTTCAAAAACCTGCACGATGTATAATGTATCCTTGTTAGGGGTCCCTACCATAAAAATGTTATCGAAAGCAAGTTACTGATAAGCGACATATCACACTTTTTAACTTTTCAGTATCTCTCTTATGAGTTACTCGTTTTCGATAAAATTTTAATGGTAGGTTCTCCTAGCAAGGATACGGGTTTTCGATTTGACCTAATTTTCAAGGTCACAGAGATCAAATGCCTTACATTGTCCGTTTGAGGGTAACTATAGCACGTTTCTTAACAGATAAAGCCATGAACTTGAAATTTAGTACACATGACTCCCTATACGTCAAAACATAAAAAGTGTGATATCTGGCTAAAAAGCAAGTCGTTTTTATGATATAATAATTGTAGGAACTCCGAGCAAATCCATCACATATTCTACGGGTTTTCGATTAGACGTAATTTAACGTAATTTCCTCGTGTATGAAAGGAAACTTCATTGGCACTGCACCAGGATACATCAGCCAGCTCAGACTGTGATCCGAGTGTTTTTGGCCTCCCTCGTCGATCTGGTATTAGGGTACCTGGCTTCTGCCATATGAAGTAGTTATTTTTGATAATAACAATTTGGTCTCGGAGAGTGGGGAGCGATTCCTAGCCATCACAAGACCGTGAATGTGACAAAACAAAAACATATCTTCTGCGTGGATTCAGAGCAATCCATTGCGTCTACGAAGTACAGTGTATATTTCACAAGTTGAAACAAGGGGAATACTTCTCGCAGTTCCCGATATATCTGTGATAGGGATGACCTTTCGAGGAGCCTTACCTACATGGTTTCCTTAACAATCAATGCTTAGATTTGATTACATTCAGAAATACCCATCAAAAAAATCCGACAGTGTCAATTTCGTCTCTCTAGAGTATTGTCAATCACGAAAACATCACAAGAACTAGCTTCAAGAGAATATAAAACGTCCGTATTGTGACGATTGTTTAATGTTAACTGTAGTAGTCTGCTGAAACACTCAAACTTCGACCTCACGAAGTGTCGAACTCTTCGCCGGTAGACTAAATCAGATGTAGTTTTCATGAAATAGGCATCTGAAAAAAAATTTAAAAGCATACATAAATGTGATCCGTCACAGCAAAACCAGGCGCATGTCGCTCTGTGCTTGGCAGGTTGAGACGGACCTTTTGTTCATTTCTCTATTGTCTGCCTTTTGTGAAATATGAGCACATCAATTTCTCCCATTATCTTCTGGTGTCATTTAGGCTCATCTTCTGTGCGACATGTCCTGGTTTTGGTGTGACGAGTCACAAATTTCACTTGATAAGTGATCAGATTAATATTGGCGTTAAATTAAATTTCTGACAATCCCGCACGCCGTTAACTATAACGCTCCTTTCTTTTTGGGCACAAGATCGAGCACGAGAGCGTGTGACTCCCTAACGCCAATCATGATCAGTTGTCTTTCATTCGTTCGAACCCCGAATAGAGACATTAGGACAGTTTCACTAGCCTTACTAAGAGCTAGGAAGAAAGAAGAAAGCAATTTCCGCTATGGGAATTCGTCGACCTTTGAGGGCGAAGGTTAACGAAATCCTTTTTTTTAATCTAAAGACTAGGAAAGGTTTTTTAAAATCTTTCATCGTCTTGTGGGTGTCAGGTTAAGGGCCCATTCCGTGTTTATACGCAACAAATGTACGCACGGTACTCATGATATCCGGCACATGTTACAAGCCTCGTCGCCCGGCATCTCAATGCAGTTTTCCATGGTAACAACTATCATTATCCCTTTAGATTGTCAATGTCATCGGCCATGTTCTCTATTTTTTACTAAAAAGGAGAGAATGTATTTCCTTGTCCTCATTGATATTTGATCACTATGAAAAATAAGAGAAGGGGAGGGGTTGACCAAAAATTGTATATATGTGGGTGGGCCTATAATTTGTCATCACAAAAAAATCGGAGATCGATCAGACACTCTTACCTGACCTCAATTTATATTGCGGCTCAGATAGACAATCTGATTGACACCTTCTACCTCCCCTCACATGCAGGCATAACCGTGTCGTGTATGTGTTAGGGGTGTCGTTCCTTTTGTCCTCCATGTGCATTATTATTTGGAAGAAATGTTTGATTTGCAATCCATCCGATAAAGTCCCAATCGGTATGTGTTGTATGAGCTTTACCAAATGTCAGCTTGTTTTGTAACTCTTCTGGATGAAATTGAACCCCACGCGCAAATTCAGTGTTATACTTTTTCCCATTTAAATATATAACGAATGTTGCCTGATCAAACGAATCGAACTCATTCTTAATCAGAAAAACTATTTTATTCCAGCCATCAGAGAAGCTTACTATTTTCATCGTCTCATGCACAAAAGTAACTGTGGTTGCGGTGCGTCGTGAATGCAGGATCGGCCAACGCGCGGCCCGTATGGAATGCGACAAACTGTACCGGAACCAGAATTGTCTTGGGTCTGCACAAATTTTTTCAGATTCGATGGACAGGATGGATATATGAATTTTGTTTACACTTTATACATACGTAACCATTACACTCACTACGTTGTGTGAGTGATAATAGGGGAGACCTGAATACCGACTTCAGTAGGCTTCAGTCGGAACACACCAGAGCACTGCTGGATTTCGTTGAAAGAGAAAACTTTATTTGTGGTCTCACGCATAATACACGTAATGTTGATTTTACCTTTGAAAGTAAAATAAATGGTGAACGTTCCCTACTGGATCATTTTATCGTATCTGAAGGTGTTTTTAACAAGATTGTAAATTACAATGTTCTTCACGAGGGAGATGATACATCAGCTCATTCCAGTCTTCATATGGGTTTAGAAATTAATGCAAGATCTGCTCACGATGAGTTGAGACATGAGGATGAGGCCAAAAAAACCTTGGCATAGAGCAAAGCTGAACCAGATAACATATTGAATTATGAGCAGAATCTTAGCGAGAAACTAAACCATATCGATGTACCGATGGGTGCCATAATTTGTAATGATTATTTTTGTACAACTCATGGTGAACAAATAGAACGATTTCATGACGATATAATAACAGCTTGTATGTGTGCTAGTAATGAAACTATTCCTGTAAGTGAACGAGTACAAGGGGGACATCCGGGTAGAGCTGGGTGGAATGAGGAAGTAAATGAGAGTAAACAAAGGGCTTTATTCTGGCACAATTTATGGAAGGAAAACGGCAAACCACGTAGCTGATGTACGCCGTCACACAAGGGCACGGTATCACCTAGCTGCTGACAGAAAAAAGAAAACCAAGACAGAGTAGCTGCCAACAAATTAGCAGAGTCTCTTGGCAATGATAATTACAGTGAATTTTGGAAAGGTGTAAAAAAAGTCAAAGGGTCCGACAGAGTTCTTCCAAATAATATGGATGATAAAAGGGGCAGAGAAGCCATGCTGTGAACTGTTCAGTAATAAATTTAAGAGGCTATGCAATTCGGTATCATACAATGCAAATGAAATGAACGACCCGAAAAGAGATATTATTGTGGGCATTGCTACACACTGTGTAGAGGGTCAATGCAGCGTAAACCATAGCATATCAGTGCAGGAAGTTGAGAGTGGGGTGCAACGTTTGACAAGAGGAAAACAGGATAGTAATCCGAACTTAGCGTCTGATCATTTTATAAATGGAGGGCATAGATTAAATGTATACATCTCGCTATTATTGAACTCCATGATGAGTCATGGGCACTGTCCTGGTGGCTTTGTTCAATCAAGGGTAATACCTATTCCAAAAAACAACAGGAAGTCGCTAAATATATCGGAATAACGGCATCGTGTAGTACGATGGTCAATGAAGTGATAAATTATTATAACAATTGTAACACTGCGGTGTATTGTATGATGCTTGACGCGAGTCGCGCGTTTGACTGCGTCCACTTTATCAAATTATTTCGTCTATTGATCAAGAAAGGGTTGTGTCCGTTAGCGGCAAGGTTTTTAGCAAATCTTTACACCCAACAGCGTGTTAGAGTTCAGTGGGGGAACACATATCTTCTGAATTTTCGGTTACCAATGGCGTTAAACAGGGAGGAGTATTATCTCCAATACTTTTTGGAATATATCTTGATGAACTTTTGGAGGGTTTAAAAACAGCTGGTTTTGGCTGTCATGTGGGCACTCTTTTCTGCGGCGCTTTCGCCTATGCGGATGATATAATTCTGTTGACCCCAACTTTATTTGGGCTAAAGGCAATGCTTAAAATTGCAAGCAAATTCTCGATTAAATCATGCATATCATTCAATGCGTCAAAAAGTAGGTTCTTGGTGTTTGGGTCACAAGATCCGCCACGGGAAATTTTATTTGAGGGGACCAGGATTAGTATTTCTACTGGGGAAGATCATCTTGGAATTTTAATCGGTCCGAACGTACATCATCGGAGAGTGCTGGGTTTAATTAATGACTTGTATAAAAGTACTAATATATTAATGGCACAATTTAAATTTGCTAATTGGGACATAAGGTATAAGTTATTTAAGAGTTTTGTATGTCACTTTATTGTTATCAGATGTCAGATGTTTCGAAACCCTATATGGAAGAATTGTATGTAGCATGGCGCAAATGTGTACGTCAGGTTTTATTGTTATCTTATCGGACCCACAATGTTCTCCTACCTTTCATAATTCATGATAATAGCATTCAAATTCAGTTAGAAAAGCGCTTTGTCAAGTTCTTTTCGGGAAATTATTTGTCAAATAATATTTATGTCAATATATGTTTCAGATTAAGCCAGGGGAGTCGGTCCTCATTGGGTTGTAGTGGTTGTTTCACAAATATGGCTGGGATAGGGATCACATACCAAATACTGGGGACATGTTAAGAATAATTGATAGGGTGAATAATAGACATAAACAAAATAGGGTTGTTGGGGATGAGGGACTTTGGGATTGGAATGTTAAATTACGGGAAATTAGCTGATATTATAAATTTCTTATGTACGTCCGATTGATGGACAATGGGTGATTTCAAAGTCAGTTTTTAGATTCAGTTTTAAAACTAAATGGAACACTAAAACCCTTGATTAAACCAGCATTGAAATGAAGTGGGTTTTAGTTTCATCCTATTTCAAAGTCGGTGTTTGTTGGTTTAAGCATTATGTCCAGTTTTAGCTTAAAACTAGGGGATGGTTTTAGTGTCAAAAACTAACACCGGGACTAAAACTAAAACTCTCCACAACACCAGAAATGAAATAGGTTCTGGTGTTAGTTTTGACACTCAGTTTTAGCATTATCCTATTTCAAATTAGGTTTTAGTTTCACACTGAAACCAATTGGAACACCAAGGTCTGATCTTAATCCCAGCTCGGTGTTATATTTGGAAGATTTGTAGTGCATTTTGTATTACCAATAAAACTAACACCTTCGGCATTAACACCGAGTGGATTTCAAAGTTCGTGTTGGTGTTAAGGCAAAAAAAATCATGTTGTTCGTACCATTTGAAGAAGTAGTTGCTGGTATTTTGAACGCTGATGGGAATGATGATGGACGTGAAAGAACGGACGACACATTATACCACCCACCACGTAACATAGCTCCTTCAGCGCCACCGACTTGGAGCCCTCGAGGGGAACTTGAAATTCGACCTCCCCTGTCGGCGAATCGACGTACATATGCGTGCACATCCTAGCGATATATTAGCCCTGCTTTTTTGTCCGCTTCATTACGATCTCAAATCCCACCACCACTAGCGCCACCAGTCCCAGCACGAGGTGTTCGGCAAGGAATCCCACGGCCTTTCCTGCCACCCTGAATATGAACCCTACCACCGTCCCAATCAGTCCCGGTAAACCTGCAGCACTCTTCTTTGCCATGTCTAGAAGGAATTGCCCGAACTTCTTCAATGCGTCCCTGATCCTATCCTTAATGCCTGGTGGTTTAGGTTTCGGACCCGGTGTCGGGGCTGGCCCGGGGATAACCTGCCTTCCCAAGGCATTGGACACGGCCAGTGCAATGGCGGCAATTGTCATGCCTACTGCAGTTGCCAAACTAGCGATGGTGACCCCCTCTTTTCGGAACAACTCCCTCAGTTTCTCACCCAGACTCCTTCTCTTGTCACCCAAAACCCCCTTGATCCGATCAAACTGAGACCTTTCGTCCCTCTGCAGTGTGTCCCTAGTCGCCCGGTAAAGGGTCTCCTGTGTCTGAAATCTCGTCACCTCTCCCTCCCAGTACTTTATCTCCGTCTCCTCCCCTCCGTCCCTGGCCTCTTCTAATTCGCCCTCGGCTTTTTGCCTCTCCTTAGTAGCCCAATCGAGGTTCAAGGTCGCCGACTTAACCTTGCTACTGGTTGCCGCCAGAGAGGTGGCCACTCCTCTCAATTCTCTCCTGTCGCCCGGGGTGAGGGGGACATCCGGGTTGTTTATCTCCGACTCCATCTCCTCCTGAAGTTGCATGTCGTCCATGTCGCCCGCGAAGATGTCCATCTCTATCTGCTCAACTTCCTGCCTCAACACAATCCTTGGCTCCAATGGAAGCCTCCTCTCCTCCGCATTCAAGGCCTGAAAGAAATCACGGCCTCCCTTTGCCTTTTCTATGGTGGACCGTGCCAGAATCCTCCCACTCCTGCCTGTCAATTTAACCTCGGTCTCCCTGCCCGCCAGCTCCGTCTTGTAGTACCAAGCCCCGTCCTTGTAATCGAGTTGTGAGGCGAGAAAATCGGAGGGCGTGCCCCCTGGGAACGTGTCGTGTAGCTCTCTTATGAAGGGTTCCCGCATTTCACTCTGGATGTCCGTCCCATCGCCATCCATCGGCAACAACGGTATTTGTTCGTCATCGTCGTTATTTTCGCCTTGGGCCCAGTCATGCTCCGAGTAATCCCAATCAAAGTCCGCCATCGCCGCCTATATTATAGTCGTGATTTTCTTCCAAGTATTCGCGATACATACGCCACAATCTCGCATTATTGTTACGTACACGCTGCGTCTTGGGCTCCTTTATCGCCAACTTGTCTTTTAACTGTTGTCTGTTGTGTAGTTCCAGGATCCTGTTGACGAAGTAGCCGTAGGAGAGGAAATTCTGTCGCTGTCCCCCCACGTTAAATTTGCTGTCAAACAACCTGAATAGGTCCCCGAAGCAAAACTTTATCGTGTCAGGTAGGGTCCAGTCATCGGGTGAGAAGAACGTCTCCCTTCTGACGTCTCTCAGGAACGCTTCCAGCCTCTGTTGACGTTTATACTTGACCCTCTCGGGATCGTCAACTTCCGCTGGTTCCGCTATCACTGGTAGCTCTTCAGGAGTCTCCATTTCAATTCGTACTATCCCAAGGAGCTTCTTGGAAAGCTCCTCCCCCAGAACATCGATTGTCTGCTCCCGTTCGTACGGTGTCATTGGGCTGATCAGTCTTATCATGTCGTTCTCGTCCATTTTCTTGCAGGTATACCTTCAGGAACCACGTCTCTAATTCGACGGAAAAAGGGGGCCCGGCTGTTACAGGAACCTGTAGGCCAGGAAGCCGGTAACAGCAACGATGCCGATGATGAATGCGTACTCGTACTGTCTCTGCGGCTCGCTTGGTTGGTAAAAGTCGGACAAGGTTGGTCTCTTGCGCCAAGGGGCGTCGTAGTCGGAGTGAGTGCTGTTGTAAAGTGCCAGGGCCTGATCCACGTTCTCGAAATCACGCTCGCTCTGACCTTCTCTTTTCAACCTCTTGTTGAGGAAATCCAAAGTCTCCTGTCGCTGTTTGCTCCATTCTGCAGTGGCCCTGCTAAGTGCCTCGAGGGCCTTGTCGTGCCTTACTCTCTCGACCTCCGGATCGGGGCCCCCCTGTGCTGCCCTGTAAATAGCCTGGCCTCCCGTAAACACCACTGCGTTTGCGAGGGCCCCTCCCAGCATCACGGCGACTGTCGCCATGTTTAACTGCCTATATTCGGTGGCAGAATTTTCGACTTTTCCAGGTAATCCTTGGTGATCATGGCTGCCGAGACGGCACCCGCCAGCTTCAGTGCGTCCGTGAGATCCGCGTTTGATGGACTGCCCACGTTGAATCTCAACAACCTCTTCCCTAACATGGCGTACCCCACAGTCAGTCCGCTCAAGACTGCCGAATGGTACAGTAGGTTAGCAATGCTCTTGGTGTTTGGTATCTCCGACATCGTCGTGCTATATAACTGTGGCGAAAATCCTCACTGCATTCCAATTATTCTCGCTTCAGGTTTCCTCTCTGGCTTGCTATCTTCTTCGTATACAGGCTTGGCCGATAGCGCTGCCCTCCTCTGGTAGTAAAGGGCCGCCAGTCCAATCACGAGTGATCCGACGGTAAGCCACAACAGCTGATTTCTACTCGAGGGCTCCTTTTTGACAGGTTCGGGCTCAGTTGGTGCGTGAACAGTGGCTCTATTTTTCTCCTCCTTGTGAGCCTTCGCCAACGCTGCAAGTTTTCTACCCCACTCTACACGTCCAGGACTCTTTGCTTTTCCCGAGGTTACCCTCGACACCTCGGGTTCTTGTTGCTCTTCGGGCTCCATGACTATACTTATCTACAGAAAATGTGCCCCTCCGGACTATACGACTAGTCTTGTAACTTACGAGCGGCTCTTAATTCGCTCTTCCAAAGCCCTGACCCCTGATCCGCGCCGACTACTCCAACTGGGGTATTTCACTACTCTCTGGCTTTACTTCCACGTTTCTAGCCGTAATTACTGCCGCATTGGCCACAGCAAGCCAGGGCGACAAGGCCAAAGATCACCTACTTCGTGACGATCCTTTCGTCGCATCCTTCTTCAGATTCCACGTCTACTACCAGACCAGGAAGATCCTCCACCAGATGGGATGCCCCATACCCGGCGACGACAACTTCGACAGGTGGAAAAACAGACTAGACGACTCCAGGTACGCCACGGTCATCACAGAATTTGACATCCCGCAGTACTCAGACTTCAGATACCACGGCGGAGACAACAACGGACTCGGAACCTCCTACCTCTGGGGAGAACCAGTTCACGGGACAGGCTATGTAGACCATTCCTCACACTTTTACTTCTCGAACGAGGCGCCGACCTTTGCCAGCAAACTTCACAAAGCTCCCCTGGAGAAGCTGACGCAGGCAGACCCAGGATGGATGTCATTTCTCCTTCCCAAAGGCAGAGGCTTCACCAGACCGGGGATAGTCAGATTGAACGACAGCCTGAGGACCTACGTCTACTGCATACTCGGGTCCCAAGCCCAGACCAGAGCTCCCATCGTCGGCAGCGGAGGGACGTCCCTAGATGCACAGGCCCAATTCCTGACACTCCTAGAGGACAGCATCGCCCAGGCCAATAACCTGTCGCTTCCAGATATGATCAAGAGGTACGAGGACTCCATCACTGCGACAAAGATGAGGCTAGACTATGCCCTTGGACCTGATCTGTACATCATCCCATCCAACATGGTCCTGAACGTGGGAACTGTGGACGGTTACAACAACAACGTTACCGTGGCGACGCGCAACATGTCATTCGGACCAAACCCTCTGGTAAACAGTCATCGGATCCCATCCAAGAAGGCCCCTCACCTCAGTGCCATGCCATCGAAAATCAAGAGAGTAGGTCAATTGAAAACTCCGGCACCACCACCACCTGTCCCTGTCATTCCAGCCACAAAAGAAGACACTGTTCACTCCCAGAATAAAGCCTACCTGGTCCTAGGACTAGGAGCATTTGTTGGACTAGGAGTGGCATATTTTAACCGCTGACATATAGGAACCATGATCGTGACGATATTGTTCACCTACCTCCTGTTGAAAGAATGGAAGAGGCGTGGAGAAAACATGGGTACCCCTCCACCTACAAACTTTACCTCATCCTTCGCAAGGAGCAATCGGACACCAGGCTCGCGGATGTGGATGACTTTGTGAGGGCACAAAAGGCCCACCAGCTACATAAGAAGACACGCCACAACATCCAGGGACACATTGTGGACTATTGCAAGGACTGCCTGTGGTTTGCAGACTTGCTCGATATGAGCAATTACAGCCGTCAGAACAAGGGGTTCAAATGAATCCTCCTATGCGTGGACACTTTCTCAAGGAAAGCATATGCAGAAGGACTCAAGCGCAAGACTAAGCAAGCCGTGAAGGAGGGATTTGAGTCCATCATGGAACGACTGGGCAAGGTACAGGTGCAGCTACTTGTGACTGACAGCGGCGATGAGTTTCTGAACAAACCCGTGCAGGACCTATTGCGCGAGCTCAATATCGAGCATAGGACTGTAGAGATTGGCGACCACTTTGCCCTCGGAATAATCGACCGTCTCTCCCGCACCATCAAAGAGATGATCTTCCAGGACTTCACCGAGAGAAGTAACGTAATGTGGCTAGACAGGCTGCAGCATTACATGGACGCCTACAACTCCAACCCTCACAGAGGAATCGACAATCTCACTCCCGATGAGGCGACAACAGGGGACTATGACCAAGCTCTCCTCCAACTCAATGTGGGCAAGACAGAAACCCCAACCAGCAAGTTCAAAGTCGGCAACCAAGTCCGCAAGCGACTCAAACGACCCACCTGAAGAAAGGGGTACAAGCAGATATAGACCGACTCGGTCTACGAGATTGTGGAGATAGATGGTGTCCGTGCCCTTCTCAAGGGTGATGACCTCAAGGTGCGTCTCGATGACCTTCAGGTGGTGCCTTCTGGATCCCCTTCCGAAAAGACAGTCGATGCCGTAGAGACGGCAGACAGGGACCACAAGGTCGAGCAGAACATCAAGCATGGGGAGGGACTGGACCCAACGAACATTCTGCCTACAACTCGGCGAGGAGCTGCTCCACGTACTCGTCCATGACCCTGGGGTCTGACATCCCAGCCAGGAGCTCGTCGATGTAAGCATCCATCTCATCTGACCCCGCAGGTATCGCATCCTTGTGGCCGTACGCAAGGGTGTGAATGCCATCCTCGGCAATCCACCGCTTTGTGTCCATTGGACTTAGACTGACCTTATTGATGCGCAATCCATAGATGTGATGTCCCTCGCTTCTGAGGGCATTCATGCCGTGATGGAACACCTTCTTTTCGAACAGACACTCCTTGTACTGCTCGTGACGTATCTCCTGTTTCACCACATTCTTTTTCACCCCCTTGGCTTTCCTGATTTCCTTGGCATCTGCCCTGCGGATGGAGTACATCTTTGGCCTCAGCCCCACAAATTCAGCCACTGGCACTCCCGCACACTCGTCCTTCGTCTTTCCAATGACCTTCTTGTTTTTTGTGCTGTACAAGGGATTCTCTGGCGGATAATCACAGGTGTCGTACAGATCAGATTCCCCTGCCATGTCCGCATAGATGTCCTCGGTTTCAATCTGCATCAGTAGACTGTCCGTGTCTGTGTACAGGAGGTTGGCTCCGCTTCCGTATTTCACCTTGATCTGATTGTAGTAAAAGTCGTACATCAGAAGCTTGCTCAGGTCCAGGATGAACATCCCCACGTAAATTGGCCTGTTCAGATAGAGATTTGTCTCGTGCATGTGAAGAGCGGCGAGGTTGTCATCGAATATCTTCGACCTGGCATAGTTCGGCTTTGCTATCAAACGTCTCAACTTGTCCTCCTCTGACGCTCTCACCAGCTTAACATCAACCCTCTTTCTCACGTTTTCCATGGTCTTACCAAACACGCTGTTGTTCATCAGCTTGTACAGGTCTTTGTCGAAGTCATTTGTGGCCCTCCTTCTGAGGTCGGTGTTGAGCATGATATACGGTTCCATCCAGGCCCTCTGATCGAATCGGAGTGCCCTGTGTATCTTTTTCAGTCGCATTCCAAGGCCCAAGTACAGCTTCAGATTCCTGTAGTGCACCACGTACCGTTGCTTGTCCCGCAGATTGGGCACCAGCTTCTCTGTTTCTAGAGACCCCCCAATCTCTTTCAGCAGGTCATTCTGGTACTCGGACAACCACTCGTCTTTCACCCTCAGTCGCTCTGGAGCAAGAGGGTACGCACTGTGGGAATCGTGCAGCTCCTCTGGATATTCCAGGTCAACCTCCAGGATGTAGCCTTTTTCCGCATCATTCGGGTGGTTGATGATCTCCTCTTCCAGGATGGGATCGACCCATTCGAAACCTCCGGTGGCTAATGGCTGAGACATCCCCCAGCCGTACAGATTGTTCGCATCCAGGTACATAAGGTGGGACTTTGGCTTCCCAGGATCATAACCTTCCACGGATTGTTGGCCCTGGCATACCTCTTGCTGACCATTGAGACGCCCCCTCTCAGACCCTTTTCAATGAAGAGGTACATGTCGTAATCTGTCAGGAGTTCAAGTTCCACTCCCGTCTTCTTTAACAGGGCATCCCAACTGAGACCTGGGCTTGTGTAATAGTGTGCGGGGTCAAGGCCATACTGCCCAAGACAGGTCTTCCTGAAGTTCTCAAACACGTCCGCCAGGAGAAGCACGTCAGTTTTCAGATAAAGGTCATGGTAGTCCCCGAGATTTTGACAGTTAAACGCGCGCCAGACTTTCAAGGCTTGTTGGTAATCATCTTCGCTTATTCCTTCACAAGATAGCTGACTGAAGAAGGCCTCAATTGGTGGCAGCTCAGCCTCTTGAAACTTGTCCCAGGAACTCATGTACTCGTAGGGGTAGATGCCTTTCCTCATCAGTAGATCGGTGTTGTTAGGTTGGAAGGTCCTGGTGATCACGAAGGCTTCTCTCGGGCATGCACTGACCAACCTGTCAAGAGAGGCCAACAAGAACTGGGCAGAGTCAATGAATCTAAGGCTCCGCAGGCTGAAGGAAATGTACTTCTCCATGTTGTTCGGAATACAGGCCACCTGCCCCTCGTCCTGACTGATGGCCTGCATGATGAGGTGGGAGTCATACCCTCGGAGATTGTGAAAGACAACAGGAATATGCGTCTTTTTCGCGCTCAATCTTAGTTTCAGGTTGCAGGCATTGTGCGCGGCACCCCGGTACTTACCCGTGATATGGCAGTGGTCTCTCACACTGTCCCCGTCTAGGAGTTTCCCGCACACGTGACAGTCCTGGGCAGCCTGGTGTGATGTGACGTCATCGGTGGCCATCTCCATGGGTGCAGGTCGCGAAAGGGCAACTTTTATCCTGGCCTCCTCCTCACCAAGGCATTCCAGGAACCTCTTTGCGGCGTCTAGACCACGGTAAACAACGGGGGCCTCGGTGTGGCCATCGCACCTAACGACAACGTAGCCGAAGCCGCATGTCTCGTGGTGCTGAGTCTTCTGTGTGTTACTCTTGGCTGGATCAAACTCAGCTCCTTCTATCTTTGTCGTGAGAGCCTCAAAGTCGGCATAGATGATGTATGGTGCCTTTAGTTGCTTGTGGTGGTTTACGAATCTCAACATCTTCTGGTCCTCCGCGGGCATCCTGGTCCTCATCGGTCTCCCATCTATTCCTTTACAGTCTGGCTTATGCCCCTCCAATAGGTCACTCCTTGTGAAACAGTGAAGACATCTCTCACAGAAATGCTTACGCTCCTTATGTTTACTCTGATCGTGAAGTAGTCTATCCAAGTCTTTGATCCAGGTGTAATGCTGCCTCTCTCCCTTTTCTACGAGAAGGAGGTTGGTTCTTTGCAGGTAGGCAGGTGCCTCACTGACACGAAGAGGATAGACACCATTATCGTAGCCAAATACATTGATTGCCAAGTCGTTTTTGGCCTCAACCGTCCCAACCTGACTGAGAGGTGTCGGGGAATCTACCCCTCGGAAATCCAGGGTATCCCGAAACGGCAGGTAGCGCGAAATGCGATCGGAATGATCGGCTGCCGGGTACTTAGCCGACAACAGGGCCCACCGCAAGCAGTGGTCGTCTTTATTCTTCACATTAACAACTGCCTTTTTCCTCTTTACATGCACGGGTAAATCGATGTAAGAGCCCCAACGGAGCGGCTGATACCTAGCGATGTTGAGATAGAACTTGATCACCCTGTCCACTCCCCACCCCGAGCCATCCCTCATGAAGTTCTCAATCCCCCTACTAATCTTCTCTTGAGCCTTATCCAACCCCTCATCTATATCTGTCGCCCTCAAGGCAGACTGTTGGTCCGAATAGAAGGTGGGAGTGGCCTCAATATCCTCTCCATTATTCCTCTCTTTCAGCATTCTAACATTGGCAGCCAACTGAAACTTGACGCCATTGAGGTCCAGAATCTCCTCGCTTATCTTCCTTTTTGTGGCCCCCTTAACAGCCCTCATGAATTGCGAGGGATCAATCCCACCTTTATCGCCTACTTCTATCACCCAGCCTCTCAGGTAGTTACCGACAGCGAATGGTGTGCGTATATATTTCGAGACGTCTGCCTCCGACGCTTGGATGGGACGCTCTGGCGGGGCAGGGACATGTTCCTCCCTTTTTGGGGCGGCTACTGGCCTCGCTCTCAGCGCGCGCAAACCTTCCGCATAAGTCACCTGACTTATCAAGCCCTGCCGCAGCAATTCCGTTAGTTCGCCGACTGCCGTGTCCATTTTCACTCTGTATTCTCTATGGAATCTATCTCTCTAAATAGGAAATTTCACCATGTTGAGGGCGTCAGCTTTCCCTTGGGTAAACGAGAATGGGTGGCCGGGCCCTGACTTTAACGAGTCTCAGTCGAGCAGCGACCACAGTGTTATCAGCTATCTCAAACCTCATTAGTCTCATATACTGATAGATTGCGACACTTTAGAACGTTCCCGAGAGTTGTATCGTGAGATCGCCTGACTTACCAGTGGGGAAACCCACGGACATTATTATTGTGTGCAATAATGAACTTTAGCCGGATTAGAGGCTCTCGATGGACTTGTAAATATGTGTACATAGTTAACATGTTATACGAAGTGGGTTTCTGGAGCACCCTCTGCTGGGGGGGTTGCAAAGGGTGCACTTCGCTATAAGCTACATTTTTCAGCTATGGGGTGGTCCAGAATCCCCATTTTTATCTATGGGGGTGGTCCAGAACCCCCACTTTGTATACTACTCAAGTGGATCAAAGAGAGTTGACAGATGAGACAATACAGACCTCTTAGTCAAAGACGAGTCAGGTGGATCCTTCACCTTGAAATGAATAAAATCAGTGCTATGATCCCAAGAGACCCCAAGGGTCTTGACGCTATCGTTACCGCTACCTCCAAGACTAATAGACTCACCACTATGCACACTAGCTGGCTGACCTTCAGGTTTACCGATACCACGAGAAATGTACCACTCCTTGACTCTGAAGCTCCCTGTCGCTAGGATTTCATCAAGATCACTCATCTTGCCTCGGGCAACGTCTGTCTTTCCACAGGAATGTATCAGGTCGTCCACGTATCGATCTTCTTCTAGGACCTGGGCAGCCTCCGGATGAGACGTCTTGTGGCGCTCAGCTATCTTCAACATCACTAGGCTCGCCATGTCAGGGGATGATCGATCACCAAATGCAACTCTGGTCAGCTTGAAGATTTCAGGGTCTCTTGTGTCACCCCGGTTTCGCCACAGAAAACGATGTACCTCGGTATCCTCAGGCTTCAACAAAATCTGAAGGAACATTTTAGAGATGTCACCCACAATAGCAACTAAGTCCTCCCTGAACCTAAGCAATACTCCAAACAAGTTTCCAATCAAATTTGGGCCCTTATATAGAAAAGAATTTAAGGAGACACCCTGGAACTGACAAGCTGGGTCAAAGACTACTCTTAGGGGTGTTCTGAGTTTATCAGGACGGTATATGCCATGATGCGGCAGATAAAACCTAGGCCTCTTTTCAAGATCACAGGGGTCAACCCTTACGGCCCATCCCTTGTCGACATACTCCTGGACGGCGGCATCATAAAGCAAAGCATTCTCTTGAGTAAGAGACAGACTCCTTTCCAAAGAGATTAGCCTCTTCTTGGTCAGGCAATAATTGCCAGGCAAGAGACAGGGATCTCTCTTCCAGGGTAAACCGATCATGTATCGGTCCCCCTCCAGACTCACAGAGCTCTCCAACAGCGCTAGAGACTTCCTGTCCTCTGAGGACATGGGATCAACAGGGCATTGACAAGTTGGGGCTCTGACCCCAAGCACCTCCAGATCATACAAGTCAGACATATCGACCTTCCAAACCAGATTCACAGACAGCCGCTTAGGGGCCTTCCCCTCAGAACCGATTACATACCAACCCAGTGGGATGCGCTTGGCTATGGGCTCAAAATCCAATCCACGCCTGACCTCTTCCTCTGAGTGGAGATGACTGTACTGAACCCCCAATATTAGGTCGACTGGACCACCAGGGTGGGAGATGTTCAAATCCCTGAGATAAAAAAATGAATGCAAATATTCCATGTTCAAAGGTGGGACCTCAGATACTGTGCAATCCATCTCATGAGCCTCAACTAAGTGCTCCTCCCCTCCATCCAAATGGGAAATCCAGAACTTTAGTCTACGACTATCCTGCTGGCCCTGCTGTGACCCACCAACAACTTGAACTTCAATGGGCTCGTTCTTGCCCTGGAGGCGCAAACCTCTCGCAAAATCCCTCCGGATAATGTTGGTCGTTGACCCTGAATCAACCAAGACATTCCCCTACCTGATCCTACCATTCTCAGCCCTGAACAACACCCTAACTACAGGCAGGATACCATTTTTGTCAATAGCCGCTGTGGCAGAACCTGAAAAAGGAGCAGACTGGACAATCGGAGGTGGAGAGTCAACATGTAGCATCACATGATGCCACCTAGTGCATCCAGCTTTCCCACATTTCCTCTTCGACCTGCAGTCTTTAGATCGATGACCCCTGACTAGACATGAAAAACACAGATTATGTGTCTTGACAAGATTGTGACGTTCTGAGACTGAATTACTGACAAATGTGGGGCACTCAGGCACCTTGTGTCGCTCAGAGTAGATGTAACACTTATACTTGACAGCCTGCGCAGCAAAGGAGCGACTACCGGTACCTTGCTTTTCATACTTACTACCAGCAACACCCTTGTCAGTGGAGCGGAGATCCCCAAAGTCTGGGTCGCACTTTGCCCTGACTTTCTTGCGTAGGAAATCAGACAGATCGGTTATTGATTGCGGGCGTATAGGGTCACGCTCGCGAATGTGGGCCGCTGTGTCCTGCCACTTGTCAATGAGGTAATCAAGGAGACGCTGGACGATGCGGCGTAGAGTTGCAACGGCGTTCACATCAGCGAAGTACTGGAGGCGCTACAGACCTGCGATGACATTAATAACATCAATGGAGAAATCACGAAGTGCATCTCTAGAATTATCAATCTTTTTACCCCTTCAATTATCAATTCTATCAATAAAGGCACGAGCAACTACACTGCGGGCCCCAAATTGGTCCTTAAGTTGTTTCAACGCGGTTGCATACATCACACCTGCACATCCTAAACCAGCTATCAAACGTTCAGCATCACCAGAGAGATGCATTCTCAATTGCGCAAGACGGGCATTATCTTAGAGATGTGGTTTCTCATGAATGTGTAGTTTAAAGCTATCGATAAAGTCTACATAATCGATCGCTTTACCGCTGAACGATTTTATCTTTAATGTAGGAATGTCTCTACCCGCCTCTATGCGATAGAGGGCAGACGCTATAGTCAATTCACCACTGACACCACCGGGCAATACCGTCTCTTGAAACTCCACCAGCTCATCGATCCACCGGTCGAAGGTGGGCTCTGGATCCAACGCGACTCCGGCAGATAGTCGAACACCAGACCGAATCGAAGACGGGCTGGCAAGCGGTACACCAATGGACGGTGTACTTGACAGCGACAATGGACCAGCAGCAGTCATCACTGGGGACAAGCCGGGTGTCGGACCAAAACCAGGTGGCAACGCAGCAGGAACAGTCGGCAGCGAGGCGGAAAACAGCCCAGGAGGGGCCGTCGTGGCAGCAGCAGCAGTAGTACCGCTTGGCAGCGACACAGGAACCAGTCCAGCAGGGGGCGACGTGATGACAGCAGTGACTGGCGGCAATGACACAGGAACCAGTCCAGCAGAGGGCGACGTGGTGACAGCAGCACCGGATGCAGGCCCACTAGTAGAAGCTGTGGGGGAAGGTGGCCGAGCTTTGGCCAGCTTCGATTGATGGGCAGCGGCTTCATCAATAAAGTTGTAATACACCTCAATCAGTTCCGCCTCCCAATGAACAAATGCATCAGCATCCGTCGAATCTTCCTCCACCAGCGAAATCATATCAGTATTGATGTCACATGCCTGTCTAAAGTCCGCTGCAAGGGCATCCAGTTCTCGCTCAAGTCTCAGCAGCGAAATCGTGTCCTTATCGATGTTCTCTTTAAGGCGGTTGATAGCCCTCGCGCAACGGGCACGCAGTCCTTTGCGTTTGCTCTTTAAGTCTTCCATCGGCACCATGTCGATCTTCACCAGTGCAGAAGCAGGATTCAGAAAAGAATCGTGGAGACAGGGATGGAAAACTCAACAATTCGATTTCTAATCTTCTTTTAACACCATAACATGGGGTTTTCCGAAATAGTACAAACATGTGTCACAATCAGAAACAGTACATCACAACCATACTTGTAGTATACAAATGTCGTCAAATTTGTCTTTCCTACAACATGGTCTTACACGGAGAACTAAAACCTACATATTACTGTCACACAGATCATTGAAAGCAGTCCTGAATATTCTCACAACTTAGTACATGACATAATGATATTGGTACTGTAAAATCGCTGGGAGACGTTGCTCCTCTACACAGAGTGCATGCTCAATGCATAGATGTACGCATCGCACGAGGCGCGCACTCATCGAAACTTCTGGTGAAGCATTCAAGACAACGGACAATCAAACCTTGATTCTGATGTACACCTTTAACTATTCTGAATGACAGTGGGCTAGGGGTTTCTATACATATTTTGCTTTTACCTGAACCTTGAAACCTCCCGATTCAAACCATAAAGAGTTACAAAAAACCACAAAAAAGAGGGACGAAGTCCGCGAAGACCTTCCCTGACAAATCGAAATGGCTGAAGCGCATGTTACGTCATCGCAACTCACGGACGCGGGGTTGTCTCAGCGCGCGCGCACAAGTTAAAGTTAGCGAGGGAACATGTCAAAGGTGACGATAGGCAAATAACTGGGAAAATAGGCGCAATATTCAAAACAATCATGTTGCAAAGGCACTTATGAAAATACAAAATCTGAAGTAGGAATATGTTCACTAAACCTAGATCATGAACTGTATGAAATAATGTTGAATTATTTGAAGAATTACAGGATATACACCACTTTGAAATTTAGCCGAAAACTGTTACAAAACTACCTATTGCTCAGTGTATTTTTTAATTCTCAAATTGGGGGAGGGGGGATTAGGAAATCGGCACCAACGATGGTCTCTCGTTTCATGCTGTGGGCTATAACTGAAACAATTTTCAATAAAAAAATTTGATATGAAAGGTCCGAACAATGAACAAACATTAATTCAGGAGGTAATTTTTTTTTAAAGTACTCATTTGTATTTTTCTTAAAAAGTATGCTCAGCAATCCTAAAAATTTTTTCCCTGTAAAGAACCAGTACTCTTCCATTACCCATAAAAATATGGGATTCATAGCTTTGTAATCAGGAACGTTATTAATTATCATTTAGGGGTTATTCACACAGGTCCAGAAATGACGAAAATCTTGTTTTTGGAAGAATTTTTTTCTCACTCATTTAAATTGGTAAAATGCAAAATCCGAAACGATAGTCCATAATGGGGACCGACGAACTAAATATCAAGACCACAAAAAACGAATACCTTTTGTTTCCATCGAGAACAGTCAACATCGACTTTTTGACAATTTTACTGAAACTTACGAGATTGATACAAGTTATTGAAAGTCATGTAGATTTCTTAAAACATGACCAATCGATGTAATTCGACTTTTGTGATGAAGGGTACTATCTCTTCAAGTTGTTAGAATTCTTTTGTAAAATTTCTTTAATGTTATTTAATGGCCGGTTACCACAGAAACCAATAAATAGTGTTATACAGCAACAACAGTTAATTTGGGGCTTTAAAAAAATCCTGTTGCCTCTATTCACATGATTTTACCCAAAGTATGGAGACTGTTGCTGTGATGGATCCAAAAATTGTTTCATGTTGTTCCGATTTATTTTCTATAGACTTATATTGGCATTTATGAACGCCAAAATAGGGGTAAAGTCAGCAGAGTGTTTACAATTTGATATTGTAAAAACTTATTCAATAGCCTACACAGTACCTCATGAGAGTAACTGGTAGATTAAATCTTGCAGAAAAGAATGCATTTTGTCGCGTTGAGTTAAGACTTATATTGCCAAAGTTATTGCAGTTTTTGTAACCCTAACCCTAACCCTAACCCTAACCCATTACTTTAACTGGGAAAACTAAGTCCAACCACTATAGTGACGTCTTATAGGTAGGGTATTTCCCGAGGAACCCCAGCTGTTCCAAGTAACGTCTGCCTCCTACCGGTTCGGGAGATCGAACTTGAAGATTTATCCCCCCCCCCCCATCCCCCGGGATGCATATAGAGTATATGTTGGCGCAAAATCCCCTTATTTTCAAGAGTGTAAGTTAGACAAAGAGACCTGCTAGATTCCCACACCCACTGTGGGCTCAAACCAGGGACCTCTTGACCACTAGCAAATTGTCTGAGCAACCAGTCCACATGAGCAAACCAATAGTGTGAAAAATAAGATTGATTCCAGCCATCACATACATGTTACCAAAAATAATCTGTTCCCTCTGATCCGCATCCGTAGAATTCCATTCCAATGTATTAGATGCCATACCAGACATGGCATGTGACGTAATAGGGTGTAACCCCCCCCCCCCCCCCCCTTGTCAAGTAGGCCCTTCTGAATCGATCTTAATGATGGAGTCGCCACAAGTCCGTATTTCGAAAATTGTAACGTTTTTTTCATAATTTGTTTTCAAAAGACCCTATCCTCGACCTGATACCTATCCTGATCTCGATCCCGGAAACGGGATAGCTGAATCTTCAATTGTCAGCTGGTCACGGCACCAATTTGAAGATTCGAAGATAAATAGATGAGGCAGACCGTTTTGGGAACTGATTACCCACAGTGGGACTTGAAAAACTAGACAGATTCCGAGATGCGTATATATATATGTATATACACGTACACGTTCACCATCAGTTAGGTGTTCTTACATTTTTTACCGAGCTAAGTGCCTTTTGTTGTTAGCCAGCTTAAGCGTACCAACAGTGTATATGTGGGTGTAGATTACCCCAAAGGACGAATGAATGCATTGTATTGCAGTATCTACACCGGTTTTCATATTCGTGTTTTCAACGATAAGGTGGACTTTTGTCCATAACTTTTTAGTGAGTTGCGTGTCCTCTGATGGCCTTGACATCAAGTCCCCCTAATTAATTGGGTCATTTTGTATATGTCCCCCTATAACATCGTTAGTTACTGTAAAGGTTTGATATTTTCCTAATACTTCCTAACATAGTGCACTGGATCATTCAACTGGGTAAGGTGCCATAAAGACCTCGCCCAGTCGCCGAAGTTGGTCTTTTGGATATAAAGTTTTCATCCAATTTGAAGGTTTCTATAGAGAAATGTCATTTTTTGACTGAACGTCGTTTTTAAACATGGTTTAAATATTGAACAGACATTTGGTGCCAAACAGGTTCTCTCCAACACTGGGTTCAGCGCGGTGGCAAGGTGGTTAACAATTTAATTTTGGTTATAGCTTCATGACGACAGTGTAATAATTCGGGCATACAAAAATGCGGTATGCGGTAATAATTGGCAACGGGTACGGTGATATCGCATATGACAACTAGACTTATTCAGGAAAATGGTTTACTCCAAAATATTCATACTTCTTCAATTGGATCGCTATAGGCCTATGGGAACCATTTACAAAACGTGTACCATCAATGATTAGAGAAGTAAAAAATCAAAGCCCCTGTGTATACCAGTAAATTGGTTTAGGGGGACAGTAAGCCTATAGGCCTCCCCGATTATGGGGACCACAATCGAGTTATGGGGACAAATCAATTACCATATATGTAGATCAAGACGTTAACGAAAATATGTCTGATGTGAAAGACAACCGATTTGAATAATGCCTAATTTATTACAGCCCACCCTCACTTGTCGGGATATCAAATAAAATGAAAATGAAAAGTTATTTGATATTTGAAAAGGATTTTTCCAGTGGGTTGACCTAAGATATCCGTTTCACCCAAACAGAACAAATACATAGTGTTCGAGATTGAAATCCGTGCGGTTTCCAACGATATGAATGGGCAGTCCTGTTCCAAAATATAACGGCAAGGACTTTGTTTTTCCGATAGGTGTCTCTTATATCTCGCTTTATATAGTTACAACTGCGGCTTTTCGTCACTTTATCGTGCCTTTAAGAATTGGGTTCCTATGGTAGACTTACTCTGTCCAACATTTGCCCACACATCGCTCAGCTCCGGACTATTCTGAACTTGCCGCGAAAATGCCGAGGAAGGTCACATGACGGACAAAAATAGATTCATATGAGAAACTTGCATAAATTAACAAACCCCTCGCTTGGTATTTCGAATTATTGTGAACTCGCTGTTCCGCTCTTCATGCTCTTGTCTCAGAGGCTACACATTGCCTTTCTTCATCACTTTCGTGTGTTTATCGAGGGTTACCTTGCTGTGTTATCACCAAACATGAATAATGGTACAGTGTCGAAAAAGATAGGTAAAAAACGTACAGTAGGAACTGCTACGGACTCGCAGGATCAGCCGACGGATGATTCGGGACCTCCGTCTTCTCCGATATCGTGTTCACAAAAAAGCGTGGAGGATGAAACCACTGCAACGAGTTCGAGTTCTTCACAAGATTGCGAAGTTGAAGTATTCGGTGCGAGAAAGAAGAAAATAAGTCCAATAAAACTGCCAGCATCGGCCAGATCATGGAAGGATGATACTTGGTGGGCTGATGGGGACGTGCTTATGGGGTCTCCTCTGGAGGTATTGCGCATAAAATACGATAGTGAATTCATTGACAATGGCGCTGACGACGAGCATGACTATATGAGGATATTCGAAATGGCCAATGTGAAGATCGACCAAGACCTGGAAGAAAAAATTAACAAAAAGCAGGAAGAAATGACTAAATGGTTACCCGAGAAGTTCAACATCGAAAATCTGGACTTCGAAGACACAGAAATATTGAAATTAAGCATGAGCTTCCTAATATATATAATGGATAAAAAAAAAAACGCCTGTAAACGCCGAGGTTGGAGGTTAGTGTGCTGCGGGCTTTAGGCTTTTTCAGAATTTTTTGAGTGAAAGTCAGTCTTTTCTTATAACATTGAAGAAACATCCCAAAATTTAGAAGAAAGCTGCAGAAAAATCACAGAAAGAAAATTAAAAGTGACCATCGTGGGATTTGAACCCGAGACGTCATGGTCTGAGACCAATGCTGTATTCACTGGGCCACAGCGCCCTTTTTGATAGTAATTGGCCTAAACTCGATCTTACGAGTGGACCTTTCGTTAATGTTATACTTCAAAAGCATATTCACCCAGGGTACTAAAAAGCCATTGATAGCTTCAAAGATGCATGCACTGTCACTGTGGCCTTAGTGTAAACTCTAAGCTGTGACTCGGCGCAGTTGTCTGAGTTGAGAGAAAAAAACATTTTGGGAATCGCAGAAGAATGCTGTACCTTTAGCATTCTGACCTACATGTCATGCATGTAGTAGGGATACGGCTCCCGTACCTCTAGACAGTGCGTTTTCAGAAGTAAATGAGTGACAGTCACTGACACCATCCTTTTGGACTGCTGTACATACATTGAAATAGTCAATGCACTACTAGTACTAGTACGTTGAATTTGGACACTTTCCGCTCTACAGTTTATTTCTAAACCAACTGAATAAAAGGTTGAGGGTTTTTTTTGTGCATCTACTAATGGGCCAAAAATGAATGAGAAATGGCGAGAAACAAAATGTGCCCTATCCAGGGGATCACGCTAATGGCCATCAGCCAGGTCAACGGGCTTCGCTGACAAGTCATGCAAGTGTACACTTTATTTTCAAGCCAGTACATGAATACACGGGAGTTCTGCGCTTCATAATTCATTTTATTTTCTAAAATTCTTTTTCAGCAACATGGATCAACAAGGGTACTGGATATATCATGGATGTATGGCATTCCTTAAAAGATTGAAAAGTATCTTTGAAATGTGTTTAGCCCAACCACCTGCAAAACCTGATGAACAGACCTTCACTTGGCTTTTCTGTACATTTACACAGATGCTATCAATTGATTTGCCGTAAGTTTTTAGCTCAGCTGACAAAGTCAGCGGAGCTAGTCAAATAGCTATTCAATTGGTGTCCGTCCTTCCTTCCATCAATCCTGTCATCCTTCCATCTAGCCATCTGTAGACAAAGTTGGGCATTTTGTAATCATACAACCGAGGCACTTCAAATCTAGTCTTGCTTATAATCACCGCAGAAAATGTTGCTTACGGAAAAAAATTCGGCGATTCGACTCAAATTCAGCTCCCCAGGGGGCAAAATGCGTAAATGAAAGAACAATTTTTTGATGCTCTATTCCAGCAGATAAAAGCTTGAAGTAAAGTTGAAAAGGTCTTCATGATACAGAAGTTTTGATATAAAATAGATTAGTGTCGATTTATATCACCAGTTGGCGGTAGTGAGCAAAACTGTTGTTTGACCCCGGATGACCCCGCTTTAAATTTCCCGCCGAGGTTACCTGGAGAACTATCATCAAGAAAATGGCGGCGACCTTTTTATTTCTACCGGAGCGATGATTTGTAAGTGACAAATTTTCTTATTTAAGCCTTTACAGAAATGTATTTTGGTACGAAACTTCACACGTTTATAGAAAAGATCAACGAGAATGTCTTCAAATGCCCTCATAACGATGAGTTCAACGGAATTTGGTCAAAACAAACTTCGAATGGAGTCAACTTTCTTTGCGAAATTGAAGCGACGACCTCATTATGGTCTCCACACTCTCAGTGGAGACCATCTTGATATCACTAGGTAGGTAGGTTCTGTTTCTTGTTCTTCTTCCACAAAACATTTATGGAGCTTGTCCAGCCAAACTGCTGAATAGATCAAGGATCAATCACTCCAATCCCATTGAAGGAAATTCGATGCATGGAATATCACAAAAAGATTTTCAATATTCTCATTATTTCCATGACTTTGAAGCATTTTTTGCTGAGGTTCGTCTGATCGTCTTCTCCCAACATGCCGAAGCCGCGATTCAATCTGACATGCACAGAGGCGAGATTCTGACACATTTGCATAAGCTCCGCCCCACCATAATGACGTCATTCTTCTCATGGCCGAACCGATCCACATGGAGTTGGTCGAGCGAAGAACGCGTTAGCAGTTTAGTGACTGTTGAATGTAGAAATCAAGGGTAGGGAGCCAAAGTAATAGCCTTAAATGCTTATCGATAATCCATCCTGCCCATCTAAAATAGTTTGGGTGCTGTTTGAATGATTATTGAGCGTGTTATTTTGAGAAAGAGCGAGCGTCCGGAAATAGATCATGCGTGAATCGGCATGCAGATAGGCGAAATTTCCTCGCTATTCTTTTCCCCGTTGTTTGGAAACTCTACGCCAACTACTTCAACTTTCACTAGTACTCCATCTATAACTGCACCTAGGCCTCCTGGCCCTAGCCCATCACGACACATACCCAGCTCTTATTCCCAAAACCAAAGTGTGGCTTCATATGAAGCAAAATCACCATCCATTGCACAGTTTTCCCTATGTGGGGACCATCAAATTTGCTGTAAAGCAAATTTCTCAATTCTAGTTATTTATCGTAATTTATGCAGATCTGAGTCCAGCTGATGGGTGATGTTCTGATTTGTGTTCAAACTATTGGAAACTTCGGAAATTAGTTCTATTAATTCTACTATTCTGCAGGAGTATATTATAGCCATTGATGTTGACAGCTAAAAGCACGAAAACTTTGTTGTTGATCGTCGGGGCGGATTGATATGTGGTTGTGCGTCCAAGGCGATTAGGTCATTCAGTTAGTTTGAGAAAGTTCATGATCATAAAGATGCGTGTTGTGTTATCATAACCGGAAAATAAGTTGAAGTTATTATTAGTACTACGATTCTTACATGAGTAAAAAGTAGACGTTTTAAAAGCAACACAATAATGTTACTCCCGTAAAAAACTGTCAATTCTCCTTACCACAGAAGCCAAGCCATTGCTGTTATAGTGTTAAGTTATGCAGGGGCTTAATCAATTACCTGCACTCCCTGTGGGGTGAATAACATTACCTTTTGAACAGCTGGCTGTAGGGGGATGATTGGAACAGCCGGTATACTTGCTGACCTGCTGAACCCAGTTTATGTTATTTTCAATCCATGATTGCAGGTCACCTGATTTTCGAGATTTCGCGGGAAATGAAATTGTAAACAAACGCATGTGTGCAGTTCAAATGTATTGTAAACAAAAATGTATTTTTGGTACTTTTGGTTGCTGGACTTGGGTTTTCCCGCAGTTAGGAGCTGGGGTCAAATTGGTGGTCTATTGTGCTGTTTTAGTCAGAGGTAGCCCTTGATTATGAAGGGATTTTCAAATTAAGGTGACCATGGTCTTTTTATGTGCTCAGCTCACCACAGCTTTCAATACTTGATGTATCTGAAGAGGCGCGCGGAACTACCAAGGAGCTGCTCACGGTGCTGAACTTCTAGCTTGCCTGTCGACTAAGTGGCTTTTTGGCCGAGACATTGCTACATGTTGGAGGAGCACGCATTTTAAACTTATAGTAGTGATAGTACAGTTGGTTCGAGCCATTTGGAAGCCGACATGTGAAAGCCTATCTGGGTTCTCCTTCTCCGTATAAAAAGGGGCATATTGCTGACTAAGGAACAAGGCATATTGACATTGCCTCATCATCTCTATGGGACCAATTGATATACTTTTATATGCACGCATACATCGTGCCATTTCAGGGTCCGAGTCTGTGGACAATTGGTTTGATTAATTTGTCTCTTCGATATTGCTCCTTTATTGCATTAGATTTTCATCGCAATTCAATCTATTCAAAATATAGCCAATTTGAACCTGTCTGCGCCAAGGATAGATTGGTTCTAGATCGACTCACTATGACTAGGAATACGCAGTAGAGCACAATGTCATGAACAACGACCCTTTGTATTGTAAATTCCAATCACCTGCAGGACAGGTCAATTTCTCTCAATAAAATTAATTTTGTTGACTCCTGTAATCTCTACCTTATTAAAAAAAAAGACAGTGGTGTTAGTCCCAAACTGGTCATTTCTATTTATTTTGACCTCTGTTAAATCAGGATACCTCTCAATTACAGACATCATTTTGTATCCTTGTGCTGTACAACCCAGCCTGGACATACCACAGTTGTCCATGGAGAAGTCTCATCCTCTCTGACACTTCTTTTCTGTAAAGCTACCGATACAACATACTGAACTAGGGATATCTTCCGTTGCCTCCTGTAATATTTACATACCATGGCTGATTTAATTAGTTCAATCATATTTCATCCAGCTGGCAGCTCTGCATTGGAAATTTTAGTGGTATAACGTATTCTCTTGACCTTCAAACAGTAGTATAAAGCCGATATTTACTACTATCTACTTTATACCCTCAGTCCTATGTTATTAGGTCATCCAGCTGAGCGCCAGGCCCTTGGGCCTCTTGTTCTTTTTGTACCAGATGAGTACATACACTTCTGTTGCTGCAGTCAAATAAAACAGCAGTCATAAGTCATTCTATAAGGACCAAACTTTAATCCAGGAAAATAGCTGTTTACCTGTGTATTGTAAGGGACATTCCCCTGATTGTCAGTCTGCCAAATTTTTGTAGAATGATATTTTTATCAACTTTTTTTGGCTGATCTGTCTGTGAAAAAGATGATTCTGCGTGATTATATTTCTGCTAGGTTACTCATTTACTGTAGTCTTACACTAAAGTAGCGACACAGGCAAGACAACAATGGATACAATGACAATACATGTAGCGTAACATAAAAGAGGACACAAGTCCCTGGTCTACTTGACTATGCATGAAAAATTCCCTACAGCTTTAGAACAGTGTCATGAATGTTATATTATTTGGAGCCTCATCAATCATCAGTGGACTAATATGTCGAGCAGCTAATGAGGCAAATGGCCGAGCAGGGGGTGGGACTGGAGGGGGTGTCCCCACTTGTGTTTGAAAAAAAAGTCTGAATGCCTTAGATAGATGCTATTTCCCAACACTTGAATTGTAGCACTACGGCCTTCTGTAGTTGACATCGTTCACCAAGATGCTGGGGGCCAAAAAACTAACCAATGTTAACCAAACTCCCTTGACTTTTGATTGCAGTTTCGCACAAATCGTTTTGTATGTGATGTAGAAGACGTATTTGCTATTATTTCAGTTCCGGCGGATGTATGCCCCGTTCCTTGAGGGTGTGTGGTAATGATGTGAAATCTATCCCTGATTTGCGTATGCTGAAATTTGAAGACATGAAACTGAAGGGATGTTATGATATCTCTGTTGTCACTGTTGGTGAGGTGAGAAAAAAAGAAAAGTCTATTTCATCATTGGTCACTTGTCAGAAACTGGTCACAAAAAGTGTCACATGTCACACTTTTGTCCATGACAACAATGAACTTCCTCTTCATGAATTTACCATCTTGACCTCTGCAGCTTATTTATTTTCAAAGATATTGGATCACAAGGAAAATGCATTAAACTAGGTAGACGCCCCCCCCCCCCAAAAAGCTCATTGGCAGAGATATGTGTTTTAACTTTTTGCAGATGCTACCTCAGACATAGAAAAAGTCTCATACTATCATGAAAATTTCTGAATAAATATCTGTAACAAAGCTAAGGTGGTACAAATATACCCCCAGTACAATTAGGCTACAGTACTGTCGGCTGTTTTCTACACTGAATGGGGCTATAATTGTACCACTTTACCTTACCAACAAAATTCTAAAATTCCCTTTATGCAACAAAACATTAAGAATAAATGATGAATAAATTTATGACGTCAGAAATAGCAACAATGAAGGTGTTGCAAAAGAGAAACGTATTTCAACAATGTAGGGTCCTGACCAAATGAGAAAATTTCTCGTGCAGTCTGGATATCGAAGATATCATCTGGCAAGACTCAACTGACAATTCTAGTTTTCGTTGAAGATAATCTGTTCATTTTTCCTCTAATTTATATTCAGGTGAAAAAACGCACTGTGAGTGTAGTGAAAGATCAGGAAGAACAATCTGATGCAGCAGGAGATAACTTGATAAAGCGACGTCGTCTTGACAAACTGAAAAACACATTTTCAAGTGATCTTCGTGGACAGCATGCTGCCGAGTTATTAGTTGAGCTTCCATTTTCAGCTGTGAAAGGTTATAACAACGACAACCTTATCTTTGGTTTGGTCATCCAGGCAACAAAGGTAAATATTTTTTGCAAAACCAGCCTGTGACTATATGATATGATATGGTGTTCTGAGGCGTTGTGCATCATCCGTTATATAACCACCAGAACTATTGTCCTGAATCCTTCTACACTCATAAAAAAATTAATGGACAGTAGTATTTTTTGTGCTCTCTGGTCATTAATCTTGCATAGTTTAAGACTGTAACCTTCTAACTTTAGAGTAACTGCCCCAGAGAAGGACAGTACATGTATTTGGAAAAATGAGAAATGGATCTCTCACAAAAGAACCTGATTTTTTTGTACCATAACCTCAGTGCTCCCTAGATGGCAAACAGTTGATGTTTAAAACCAATCCGCACGCCCCTTCTTAAGTATTAAAGCTGAACTGCATAACGACGCCCATAGTGCTGGTCGCGAGAATTAATGCTATTGCTCATGCCTAAAAGACACGTCTAAAGTCGTTCAGATCATCACAGAGGCCAACGCCCATTCTTGCTTGATTTCACTAACCTTTAGACTCCGGGACAATAGGGTAGGTGCAGGTGTCGATTAAATGTTTTTTTCTTCCTATTTTATAGGTCAGTCTTACTTGTCTAAAGATGAAGAAACAGCACCTGCAAGAGCTGCTTGAGGAGACAAGTGAAGTAAGTCCTTCACACGAGGCGAACATTTTTTACACTAGACCGTATGATATGTTATGTGCAGAGGATCGAAAGCACTTGGTTTACATTTTGACAACTTTGGCTAAGCTTGCTGGTCATATATGAATACTGTAATCAAGCCCTCTTCGTATGCACATTCCTGTTTGTCCCTGCTCATGTGACTATCTTAAAAACAACTGGACTGATTAGCGAACAGCCAGTGGGTCAAGATCAATTAATGCATTTACCCACATCACTGCAATAATTCGAGTGTTCAAACACAGACTGTAAGTTGTGTTCCAACATATATGGGTAGAAAGATTTATAGAATTTATATGGGTATCAAGTTGATGCATTGGCATTCCTGCCGTATTTCTGACAATACTATAGGCAGGAAAGTTTTTCACGCTTTTTTGAAAAACCTGAATGCGTTTTAACATGTTAAACCAATTTCTTCTCTCGTTGATAATGCAGAATTTTATCTGCATTTTAACATGTTAAACCAATTTCTTCTCTCGTTTTATGGGGTTTTAATATGAGACCTTAATATCCGGCAATTTTTTTAAACCCAGTTATGTGGCATATATACATATGCACTAGTAACGTCCACAGTGCGTATATGCCTCGGAGTTATGTAAGTGTCAAATATACCACGTTTTGGACACTACCTATTTCACTGGCTGCTCTTCGAGACAGTGAATTGTGTAAGCCTACCTCTAAATACATTTCATTGTTTACAAAATAGAAAAACATCACCTTCTCAAGGCGCTGTAATTGTTGGGTGTCACCTACCACTTTTATTGATTAATCTGTAAAAATATTGTACATGAATTTGTATTCTGCACCATTTTCTCCTGTTAAATGTCTTCTTGTCTTATCTGTCTGCACTGTATTTTCAACCGATATAAATGTATGTATAGGTCCAATAAACTTAATTTGAATTATGAATTTTTGGTTGAGAACCGGAACCTAATGAGGAAATGCTATCTGTGACAAATCACCGCGAGCAGCAAATATGTTTAGGCCTAAACATAATTGCGCCAACCTGGCTCTTGCTGATCATCTTCCTTGTTGGCTCACCGTAGGGGAGTCTATACAACACCGCAGTGTCCGTCGTCCGTCGTCGTTGTCCGTCGTATCCTAGTTCAAAAACAGTGGCACGTTTTTTAACCACTAGGCCTATGAACTTAAAACTTTGTACACATGACCCCCTAGGTCAGATGACCCGTGACACTAAATTTCTGTCCGATCTGATTCTCTACTTGGCCACCAGGGGGCCAAATGTGGATATCTAAAAAGTGTGATATCTCGCTTATTAGTGACTTGTTTTCGATAAAACTTTTGTGGTAGGTACTCATAGCAAGGATACATCATATATCTTACGGGTTTTTAATTTGATCTATTTTTCAAGGTCGCAGAGGTCAAATGGCGTGAATTGGCCGTTTGAGTGTAACTATGGCACGTTTCTCAATCACCAAAGCTATGAGCTTGAAACTTGGTACATATAACCCCCTATATCAGATAACCTCTGGTGCTGAATTTCAGCCTGATCTGATTCTTGACTTTGCCACCAGGGGGCCAAAACAGAAAAAGTAAGAAGTGCAATAGCCTGTTTATTAGCAAATTGTTTTTGATGAAATTTTTATGGCAGGGACCCCTAGCAAGGTTACCTTAGATGTTGCACGATTTTTCGGATTTGACCTACTTTTTAAGGTCGCAGAGGTCAAATGGCGTAAATTTGCCGTTTGAGTGTAACTATGGCACGTTTCTCAACCGCAACAGTAATGAACTTGAAACTTTGAACAAATGACCCCCTAGGTCAGTTGACCTTTTACACTGAATTTTGGTTCGGTCTGATTATTGACTTGGCCACCAGGGGGCCCAAACTCAAAACTCAAAAAGTGTGATTTCTCGCTTAATACTGATTTGTTTTTGATAAAAGTTTCATGGTAGGTACTCCTAACAAGGATACATCACATATCTTACGGGTTTTTGATTTGACCCACCTTTTAAGTTCACAGAGGTCAAAGTTGATAACTTTACCGTTCTTGGTACGTTTTGTCGTTGTTCAATGTAAAGAGTTTTAATTTTGTGTAATGATGCATCTGAGAAGCCACTATTTGTATGCCAAGTTTCAGCCAGATCGGAATTCAAATATGGCCGAAATTGCATGTTTTGTGGGTTTTTCCTCGTATTGTGGCAATCCAAAGGTCGTGAGTTCAAACCCCGGTCAAGGACAGCCAAAAATATTTTTATTTTTCATCTTTTCCTTTTTTCTTTTCTGAGTTCTATCTTACATTTTCTTCATTTTTTGATTTATTTGGTGCCATAGATTTAATTATGCGGCCATCTTGGAAATCGTTTTTTGCCGATTGCTGTAGTGTAACGAGTGATGAAATTGTTATGGTCAGGTGGATGTGTCTACATCACATATCACCCTGGTTTGTTATTTGACCTACCTGTCAGGGTCACTGAGGTCAAAGTTAAAAATATATTCACCATTGTCATTCTGTAGCACTTTCTGTAACTGTCTACTAAAAATACTTACGGTGAGCACAATGACCCCTGGCCGTTTCATTGATATGTACCAATACTTTGACTTAGTTGTCTTTGGACACTCCGTCACTGTAAGACTTAAGAGCCATCAGAAAATAACGTTTGTCATGTTTGTTGGCCAAGTGAATGGGATGCAACCCTTGAGGAGTGAACTGTCATGTGTCTTGACTGTGACTTTGTCTCTTTCATCACTGATGGATGATTGATCTCTTAAAGAGTATGGTTATTTCAGGGCAACATAACAATGCTTGCCCAAATTAGCATATTACGTCCCTCAAAGAACTGGACATGACTTGTCTCCATCATTTCAAGATGAATGATGGTCCCAAGCAGTTATCATACCAAATGAACAGAATACTAGTGGTTGTGACTTTGTCTTCATCATCTCCTTTGAAGGATGTTTTCCTCAACATCCGAGATGGATACTCTACCTTTGATATATAAAGACCAGTATCAACAATAACATTTCATGTCCAGTGAACTGGTTGTGACTTTGTCTCCTGTATGTATGACATGTATGATTGATGATGTTGCCTCGTCGGTGGCAGTATTTCTTGCCCCTATGTCAATACAGAATACAACTCTCAAAACTGTTGGTGACTTTGTCCCCAATTGTTTTCTGTTTTCAAAGCACAATGACGAGTTGGTGAAAAAGAGGCACCCTCAGGCTTTGTCGCCAATGTCGGAGGCTGACAGAAACTAAAACATCGAACTGAACAAAAAGGTAAGAAGGCAAGAGGTTGATCTTACTGAGTTTTTTATTAAAACTTTACTAGACAAGGTGAAGAACATTGGTAATGATCTAAAAAGGATTAAACAAGACTAGTGAACAATGTGAAAAGGTACAGAAAAAATTTCAGGAAAAAAATTTAAAGACCTTATGATCATGATGATGTTGACCCTAGAGGAATGCATTGGTGTCTTAGATCCCATATTTTGGAATTTTCTTTGTTTGTTGACAAGTAACCAAAAGGAGAGGTTGGCATTGGATGATTTTAAGGTAAACAGAAAATACAATGAAAACCGGACACGTGCCCAACAGCCATGCAGTCAACATATCTGTCTTTCTTCATATGAATCGTTGTGATGGCCAACTGACTTCCTCCTCCAGTTATCTGCTCTCTAATTTTCATTGCCATACCAATCACAGTTCTCTTGGTCAGATGGAGATTGTCTTCCTGCAGGAATACTCGCACAGGTGGCCTTCCAATCATCGACTGTTTTGAAAACAAAATAATAAACATGCTTAAAAATGACATCTTTCATTTTAAATGAAAGTAAAAGTAACTTTCAAATTTTCCCTGTAGAAAGAATGTAGATGTGCTATACCAGCACACACTTTGCACACAGATGTTAAATAATTGCTGTAGTTGACCAAGTGAATTTACTAAGCGTGGCCCCTGCAGTATGTCTTTATAAATACTTTCGTCTGATGGAAAAAGCTGGATGATTCCTTTTACGTTATCCCTTCTGTTATGTGTTGCCATCTCTGCCTTCAGTCGCTTTATTAACAAGTTTGGCTTTTTTGTCTGCATGTTCACAATCACTCCTTGAAGTAGAAAAGGTGATCGGACAAGTAAGATATGAAGAATATAACTGTTATCAGAATATCATTTTATGCTTGCACAAATTCATGTAGATGCCTTTTTTGGCTGTCTTCAATTTTCATAACCGTACTCGCCAATTTAACAAAAATATGTTAGTACAACAACGATATAACCAGGACAATTGAACTGTGACCTTTATTTCATGCACTTGCATAGTAGGCTATACAAAGTCTATAATTAGGAAGGAAGAAGTGAAGTTGTTTTTGTTTATTGCTGACTGACTTCACCAACCAACATTGTGGAGGCATGGGATGGTCATAACCACCATTGTCGGTGAGAAGGAGACGACATAGGGACTGTCAATAGGACCTAGGCATAGTCACAACCAACATTGTCAGTGAGGAGGAGACGACACAGGGACTGTCAAGACCTGATCGTATCAGGTATAGTCACAACCAACATTGTGGAGGCATGGGATGGTCACAACCAACATTGTCGGTGAGAAGGAGACGACAACTGTCAATAGGACCTAGGCATAGTCACAACCAACATTGTAGGTGAGGAGGAGACGACACAGGGACTGTCAATATGACCTGATCGTATCAGGTATAGTCACAACCAACATTGTGAAGGCATTGGATGTCCATAACCAACATTGTCGGTGAGAAGGAGACGACAACTGTCAATAGCACCTAGGCATAGTCACAACCAACATTGTAGGTGAGGAGGAGACGACACAGGGACTGTCAATATGACCTGATCGTATCAGGTATAGTCACAACCAACATTGTGAAGGCATTGGATGTCCATAACCACTATTGTCGGTGAGAAGGAGACGACATAGGGACTGCTAATATGGCCTGATCGTATCAGACAAAGTCACAACCACCATTGTGGGTGATCAGGAGGAGACGACACAGGGACGGTCAAGACCTGATCATATCAGGTATAGTCACAACCAACATTGTCGGTGAGGAGGAGACAACACAGGGACTGTCAATATGACCTGATCGTATCAGGTATAGTCACAACCAACATTGTGGGTGAGAAGGAGACGACACAGGGCCTGGTCACAACCAACTGTCAATAGGACCTAGGCATAGTCACAACCAACATTGTAGGTGAGGAGGAGACGACACAGGGACTGTAAATATGACCTGATCGTATCAGGTATAGTCACAACCAACATTGTGAAGGCATTGGATGTCCATAACCACCATTGTCGGTGAGAAGGAGACGACATAGGGTCTGCCAATAGGACCTAGGCATAGTCACAACCAACATTGTCGGTGAGGAGGAGACAACACAGGGACTGTCAATATGACCTGATCGTATCAGGTATAGTCACAACCAACATTGTGAAGGCATTGGATGTCCATAACCACTATTGTCGGGGAGAAGGAGACGACATAGGGACTGCTAATATGGCCTGATCGTATCAGACAAAGTCACAACCACCATTGTGGGTGATCAGGAGGAGACGACACGGGGACGATCAAGATCTGATCGTATCAGGTATAGTCACAACCAACATTGTGGGTGAGGAGGAGACGACACAGGGCCTGGTCACAAACAACATCGTTGGATTTTAATACAAATACGACTTCCTTGTCAGTGTACCACTCAAAACACTGACAACTGAAAATGAAGACAGGATCGATCGAGGGTTAAAGCCAATGGCCGCGTGCATGTGCCCGGACCCAAACTAACAAGACGGGTACTAGGGCCTAGCCTCCACACCTAGGCCAACACTAGCACCCACAGCGGGTCAATGGCGAACAGTTTGGGCCCATTTCTAGCAGAGACTGCAGAATCGGGCTGCTGAAATAGAACTTCGGGATCTCAAAGTCGGGACTACGTAAGACACATTTTAACAGAGGAATCTTTGTAATTCAGAGGACATCAAAACGTCCTTTAATGCGGGTGACCACTGGCTGTGGCTGACAGGCGGTGAGCAGGTTTTACGGTAATGAGATGAGACATTTTTGTAGCTTTAAAAACCCGTGGTACTTTTGACTGCACAAAGCTAGCTCCACCAACGTTGTTGAGGACTGATTATCGGAGACCAACATAACACAGCACAATCCATTACCGAAGACATGATGTCGACGGAACTGACACACAAGATGCCACCAATGGTGTCTTAAAAATGATATCTACTAGTATCTCAATCATCTCGAAATAATGCACCATGTGTTGCCAAGACGAATGGTGGTCCTATAACAGGCGACAATCTCTGGAAATAACCCCCTACCCCAGGTTGTGTAGGCACCATCTGATCTATAGCTGTGTTGTCTCGTTTGAGATGATGGTTTGTCTCGCCGTAGTCATCTAGGAATTTTGCGAGTATTACACCAAAGATAAATTTGCAAATCTCGTCTGTTAATGCACTTTCCTTGCCGCTGTTATCCTTTTGATGCTGTGTGCTAGCTGAGATAAGAGTGAGCACCAATTAAAAAAAATGTTGGGCTTATAAGCTTAGCATTCTGTTCGTCTAAATGTAGCTAGCCTTTCTCTTAGGCCTACAGTTAAAGGTACTGCTGGTTTTAGTGATATTCGGGTCATTCGTTGTATTAAACTCGGTGGATTTCTCAATCGGCGTCGAAATGTCGAGATTACTTTTTGTTTAGTATATGTAGCCTACTTAAGTGCATCCAATCAAGAACTCATTACCATCTGAAATCGATATTCAACTGAATTGCCACAAAAAATACTTGAACTGGGCCTCCAACAATTCAGTAACTGGGACAAAACTCATTACTATGATCGAGTCATTTTAAACCGCCAGAGGTCTCCCTTTTTTCTCAGTACCGGTATTTTAGCGCAGCCTCATTTGGTACACGTTATCAAAACCTTTTTTTTTGCAATTCAATTCAATAACCTAGTTTTAATTTTGTTTCCTGTTGAGCTGTGACCTATTGTACTCCACCACTGCACTGATGCATTGCGAGCTGGGCAGATCAGCACTATGGCGGCCCGGCGCATTCTCCGACTTCTTTGGTTTGGAACCCTGGCACTAGCAATCAATGCCCCCTGGGCACTGTTAATCACCAGATAAAGTGTATCAGTCGGACAATTGTTTCTTATTGATAGGGCTTAGTCATCAATGGACCAAATATTTGAAAAGATAATCAAACAGAATAGCTCGGGGTTCATTGACTGTGTGATGAGTATCTGGACCAACGAGGTCACCTGCTAGAGAAATGAGATGACCACTCTAAACGTCTGTATATTAAAGGCTGTAACTATAAAGAACGGCAATCCACTTGGAAGGGTATACTGCTTAGGAGACACCTTAAGCATTCGAGCGGTGGGGTTAGAGCCAGGGCGTGAACGGGCGACTGAAAGGCAGAAGTTAAATGATGAGGCCTGTCGGCAGTTGGCCGGGCAATTACCAAAAGGGGATTCAAACCTCAGAGCTTTTTTTAATTAGTGTTCGATGTAATCAAAGTTAATTCTTGAAAATATGGAGGGCTTCTCATGGACAAAATGAATCAATGAAATTAATTAAGATTATGGGTTAAAGTGGTGATCCTAAAACAAATGAGTGCACTTATTCTATCCACCACTAATATGCACTGGCTCGTCATTTAATCAATTTCGGCAATTTGAGTCAATATCATTTGTATTTGGCTATCGCAGATGCTGTACTAATAAACCTAAAACATATTTATTTGGAAATTTATCGCCCACCGACAATGTTGATTCCCACCGATGATCATTCGACTTTGTCATTATAACATTTACCAATAACATGAATAACATATGTAGTTACCTTTCTCCAAAATCGAAGAAGTCATTATTTCTACACATGATGGTTTACCCGATATTCGACAGTGGACAGTCCAATTCGTCTGAATAGGTAGATAGATGATGAAGGACCCACACCATGGTATTTGTACATGTTCATATATACATGTACTTCAGTAACATCCTTCACCCCTAACGAAAGAGCTTTGGGCCCAACTTATACGCGAAGACTTACCTAATATTTGACAGTGGATTCGTTGAGGTCAGGCGCCAACTAGTTTGAATACAGGTAGGTAGATGAAAAACTCCAGTAATGACAGATGGTATCCTTCCCCCCTCACGAAAGGGCTTTGGGTCCAGCGTACCCGATATTTGACAGTGGACTCGTCGAGGTCAGTCGTTCAACTTCATTTAAGTAGGTAGATGATTAAGGACCCAAACCGTTGCAGATAAAATCGTTCACCCCTAACGAAAGGACTGTGGGCTCCATTCGGTAGGGTACGTATAGGGCCCGTGATTTGCCAAGGTCTTAAAAAAACCTTGGCGAAAAAATATCGGGTGCTATAAGGTCTAATGATAATTTGTTTCACCTCATAGTGCCGTATTGAGTTTTTAAATACGGCAGAGTAAAGTATGTTTCAAAATGCCAATGTTATAACAGCCAACTTCCGCACGAGTGCAATTTTACTTTAAGACATTACTTTTCTAGATACAATGGGTGATTTCAAAGTCAGTTTTTAGATTTAGTTTTAAAACTAAATGGAACACTAAAACCCTTGATTAAAGCAGCATTGAAATGAAGTGGGTTTTAGTTTCATCCTATTTCAAAGTCGGTGTTTGTTGGTTTTCGCATTATGTCCGGTTTTAGCTTGAAACTAAGGGACGGTTTTAGTGTCAAAAGCTAACACCGGGGCTAAAACTAAAACTCTCCTCAACACCAGAAATGAAATCAGTTCTGGTGTTAGTTTTGACACTCAGATTTAGCATTATCTTATTTCAAATTAGGTTTTAGTTTCACACTGAAACCAATTGGAACACCAAGGTCTGATCTTAATCCCAGCTCGGTGTTATAATTTTGGAAGTTTTGAAGTGCATTTTGTGTCATTCAAACTTACCTATGGAACACTTTTGCATGTTACTCCATTTGGGCTCAAACACAAGAGTATCCCTTTAATTTTATAAAGGGAGAACTGAGTTAACAGCTCGGCCGCCAGGCGGCCCCCTGACCGATCCCGCGAGATCGCGCCGATCTCATGCCGCCATATTCAGTCTTTACTCTTGTGCTCCTACGAAGCACATCGTTTTTTCAAAGCTGCCGTGAATTCGATTTGCCAAATTCAACCAGCCAAGTCTAGACGATCTTTGGGTTCATTCACCTACGGAGTAGACCGCCAAACTAATCTTGGCACTAGTATTGTCCAGTCTATTTAATTATAGACCTTTCTTAGCTAGCTTAGTCGACCCAGCTCCATTATTTTGATCTTGGTAGGGTAGATTTACGTAGGCTATTCTCCTCTCTATTGTAATGAACAAGACTCAGATCCATTGCAATAGTGTTTAATTCAAGTAGGCATGTTTTCTTTTCCATTAATAATTGCGTCCTTTCGTAACAGCGTTTCCCCCCCCCCCCCCCCCGTACCTCCTCCTACTAAAGGGCAACCGGTAGCTCCATACCGGCGAAGGAGTTACGGGCATTTCCGGTTTCGGACTTCGTCACCTCCCTACGGCACCTCCCTACGTTGGCCAACCTCTTAGGTGGAGCCAACCGGAAGTGCCACGAGCTACGCAGAGGGGACATCTGAACTCTTGTTCAGAATATGGGCATCTTCCGCTTCCAACCCCCTCTCCTCAACCGCCCGTCGTTGAGAGAAGCCGCATGTCGGGTCCGGAACCCGAGTCGGGACAGCAACTGTCCCAGCTCATCCAGATGGTAGCGAGTCTTACTGATAGACTCAGCCATCTGGAGCAGGGTTCCGGCTCCTCTGGTGCGCCTGGTCCCATCGGATACCCACCATCCGACTCCTCTATTTTAGAGGAATTTTCTGAGAACGAGAGTTCTCAGCCAGGCTACCGCTCCCCCAATCAGGAGGAGCTGTCACCAGAGGAGGCCAGTATCCTGTCGGATATGAGGACACTCCGATCCTTGATCAGAGCGTATACCTCCCGCAGGATCTGTGCCCTACCCCGCCGGAACTGCCAGCCTTATCGGCACCGACCTTTTCACTTTGGGGACAGGAAGTGGATCCCAATCCACAGGTCTCTCAGGGCTCCACTCGGGCCCTTGAATTCCTTCCTCCCTCCCCGTCGGTGGTAGCAGTCTCTGAACTATTGGAGCGTACAATCAGAGACTCCCAAGGCGCCCACCAACGTACTTCCATCCTTGTCCTTCCGGCAGCCGGCCCGGAAGCTTGGTGTAAACGGGGGAAGTTGTTCACGGCACAACTTCCTCCCGTTAGGCAGTACCGCGCTGACTATTATCGAGTCAGCTCGGCCGGCTGTCCAGCTGCAGCATCGACTTCCACGTTAAAGGACGATGTACAGCTGGACCAACTTGTGCCTAGGGTGATCTCCTCCTCGGCTTACCGAGAACTTAGAGCACAAGAGGGTCTGGCCAAAAACACGTTAGCGGTGCTCTCCTACGCAGAGCACACTAACCTGGCCCTAGCCAGATCCCTACAGGATAATGAGTCACTATCTGATGACACAAAATCGCTTGTGACATCCTTGTCACATTCGATTAGGCACGCTATTGCTCTGTCCGCCAAGACCGCAGCAAATAGCGTCCTACTCCGTAGAGACGCCGCCCTGGGCTCTCTCAATATCATCAGATCCCTCTAGCTGGAAGGGGCCTTAAGAACCGCTCCTATATGGACGGTTCTTTACTGTTCGCAGATTCTGTACAAGAGGCGGCTCAAGTACAGAAAGATTGGGACAAATTATATGCCCCCACTGCGACACAGAGGGCCAATACATCTCCACCTAGCGCTAGAAAGATAGAGAGGCCCCAGCAGGCATCGGGTTCAATCCCGTACGCCAGGCAGGTCCTGCCTAGGCCTACCCCGCCTAGTCAGCCTGCTCCTGCTGGATCCTTCCGACGGGAAGCGGAGGGTCGCCGGACTGGGAAGAGGAAAAATACTTCCTCTAACCAGGGTGGATCCGGTCCGACTAGGCACCCCTTTCGTCCAAGGAGTGCAGGCCGGAAGAAGTGACTCCCCCCTCCTTTCTCCTCCCGGACGCAAAAAGGAGCCGACTCCGGTAGTCGGGGGCCGTCTGCAAAAATTTGCAGACGTTTGGGACGATTGGTGCCCCAAGAGGTCCCCAGTCCCAAACATGTTGAGGTACGGAGTGAAACTAGATTTCAACCGTACCCCCCCCCCCCCCTCCCCGACTACCATATATCCAACCCCAGTTCAGCCACCGAAGGACCCAGTCAAGACCTCTGCCCTCCAAGCAGAGGTCGCGACATTACTGGAGAAGCAAGCTATCCAGGTCCTTCAAAATCCATGTTCCCCCGGCTTTTACAGTCACATTTTCTTGGTTCCCAAGAAAGCAGCCTCTTTCTGAAGAACTTCTTGAGTACGTGTTGTGGCCTTCTGCGTAACAAGAGTTGCCTCAAGGACCTCAAGCTGCATGTTAAATACATCCTGCTGAGTCTCCTGTCGGCACATGGCGTCTGTCAGCAGACCCTTCGCATGTGCTTTCCTGGCACCTAGGAGAGAATGAAACAAATTATGACGGGTTAAATGGATCACACAGCACTTCAATTTTGTCACTTTGTGAACGGCCAGAGCTCATTTTAGCACATTTGATTGATTCATGTAGGGACTGCTTAAAATCAAGAAAGGCTTTCGCCATTCTAGAGTCCCAACTACTCACCAGTGACTTTGCACAGTTTGGCCTTCTTTTTGGCTGGAGATTTTGGGGCAGTCATTGCAGTGGCTGTCATCGTCTGTTGAGAATCTAGAATAAAAAATGACAGTTCGGCCTATATGATGATAAATATCAAATCACGAAAGGTCACAAAATGTTTTGCAACCAAAACTCTGGCAAATATAGATTCAAATATCCAAAATGCAAATGCCTTGATATATGAGGTGTGGGCAAGGCTATCAGCATCGATACAGTATTAGACCCCGGGCCTAATAGCCTACTGAAAGACCGAACCTGTATCTAATAGCATACCTAGAATTATTGTGGCTCCCTCTATGTGTGTTTCGTGTGGTTGACGATCGAAGGTTGCCACAACCACTGCATCTGAGCAGTCGACATCAACATCTGCAGCTTGATTTACTGAAAAATTAAATGAAATTATCATAAAAAATAATTTTACTATTTCTAAATTAAAGACGCATGATGTCTAACCGGGTCACTACAGTCGCTTTCTGTTTCTCAGTAGGCCTACTTGTATTTCTTCCATTGTATACCGGTACCAATGTAATGTATCATAGTCTAAGAAATACTCGGCTCTTAATTGACATGGGCATATTTATCATCGAGCTTCCAGCACCTTTAAATTGAACTTACCAGGAGTCCAACCAGCCAGATCAGGTAATGTAGCAGGGAGGGAGACTGCTGCTGTAGCCTTTATAGGTGTGGTTACTGAAAATATTAACAAATGAAAGTTTTAAAGTTTAAAGGGAATGAATCACATAAATTGGCGGGAAAAATCAATAAATTGTAATTAAATCCATTGAAAATCCAAATTTCTATGATATTCCATTAAAACAGGGTGATGTCAGCTTAACAATAGGCCTAATGTGTACAATTGCGATCATTTTGTTAATTATTTGAGGTAATTCACATGACTTATTGAATAAATTAAAAGTATTAACAAATATTTATATTGGAACTTATTTCTGTTTCACCCTGTATAGTACTATTTGCAAACGTTGCGTTCCAAACACTTACTGGGCATGCTCAGTGCGTTTAGAAATATGGAGTCGGGAAGTTTGCAGGCGTGTGTTTGGAGCAGCAAATAACCACATTTTCTGTACTTTTGTGCAGTTAAACTGCCTTATCTGCTGATGAATTTGATTTATAGAGCTATGAAGTCAACTACTATGGTACTATTTCTAAGTGACGGTCATGAAAAGCTGTACTTTCGGCCGCTTGAAAAATGCATGCATGCACTGTCATGTCAGCATGTACACATGGTCGCTATACACACAGGAAGTCCAACAGAAATGGCTGGCAGAGTGCCAATATCGATGCAGGCACCAGACGACATACTTTGAACTTAGCCAGGGTAGGGCCGAGTTGAGCTTAATTCCACCAATGTTTTTGAAGGTTGACATCAGGCTATGAAATCTAGACCTATGTAAGGCTTAGGCCTATGTTCAGAAATATATGCTGGTAGAAGTAGATAGTGTTTTATGGCCTAATTAGGCTAAATCGGAGCCTGGTGTACCTACCTGCAGACTCAAATCCACCAGTGATGCCTTTGAATGCTGCATCTTTTTCGAATGTTATTCACAATGTGATCTTATTTCTGGTTGCCTGTACTTTCCGGAAAGTTGGAAACCTGGAAACCTGGAAAGTTGGAAACCTGGAATGTGAACTAGGTCTTCCTGCTAGGTGGCGCTTGTCATCCAGCTGTATCATTTAAAGGGCTCCCTGGCTGGATGGATGATGTAACAGTACCCGCTAGGTGGCGCTTGTTATCCAATTCTGTCAGTTAAAGGGATCTTTGGCTGGACGGAAGGTGTAACAGGGTACTTCCTGCTAGGTGGCGCTTGTCATCCAGCTGTATCATTTAAAGGGATCTTTGGCTGGATGGAAGAGGTATCAGGATACTGGCTAGGTGGCGCTTGACATAACAGGGTACTTCCTGCTAGATGGCGCTTGTCAATAACCTGTGTAGGTTAAAGAGATCTTTGGCTGGATGGATGATGTAACCAGGTACTTCCCACGTGCCAAGTGTTGGGGGACCATCTCAATCATCACTGTATATGTGTGTCTATCCATATATGTGTAGGAACAGAACTCCCAGAGGGGAGAGTTTATGTTATGTAATGATAGGTGATAAAGATTTGGTCCTTTGGCAAGACACTTTGCTGATGGATCACAGAGATAATTGTATGGGTCCTTTATTAGCAAGACCCTTGGCAGCCAGATGGTTACTAATACTTGAGTAAGGTGTTGGGCAAGCGGCGGGTAGAAAGAAAATGCATGGTGCAGGCAGTCCGCAGAGCTGGGGTTTTCTCAAGCGTCAATAAAGGTCAAGGTCTGGAATTAACGGACCATCTCAGCAGTTGCTTTTTGTTAACTTTTTTTACAATATTGTTATTGTTTGTCACCTTGTTCCTACACACAGTTTTATTATATCTCAAATTTTCTTTTTCAAAGACACCTACTAATTAAAGACATATGCCGTTCGTTAAAAAGTACGTTTCATATTGGAAAAGTCCAATTGCGATAATAGACACTGAATTTCAACTTCAGCATTACCGTTGTGTAGACTGATCTATAAACACCATAAATACCAAGTTTCAGCAAACGCATACGCATAATAACTGCACTACGGCATTGTGCACAAAGCTACTTATGTTTAGTGGAGGCAGGGGCGAAGGGTTCTAGGACAATTCCCCCCCCGGACAATTGCCCCCCGGACTATTCCCCCCAGAAAATTCCCCCCTGGACGATTCCCCCCGAGGACGATTCCCCCCCTAAGACAACTCCCCCCTGGACAATTCCCCCCGAGGACAACGTCGGTCACGCAAAAAGATGCCAATGATGATGATCAAACTCAAAGAACAACTTTATTCAGAATTTAAAAAAAAATACATGCTACCTGTACATGTATTTTTCACCGAAGTGTCATCAGTTATGAAGCATACTTTTGCACTAGAATTATGATAACTCACAGAATAAATCTAAACATAACGCGGCAACGGAGTAAACTTTCCAGGGGGGAGTTGTCCTCGGGGGGGAATTGTCCAGGGGGGAGTTGTCCTCGGGGGGAATCGTCCAGGGGGGAATTGTCTGGGGGGGAATAGTCCGGGGGCAATTGTCCGGGGGGGAATTGTCCTGCTCCCGGGGCGAAGTACAGTTGTAACGGTCGTTAGTGCCGAGTGTTGGCCTGAGTTCAGGATGCATTAGCTGTATCCTTGGTATTACCGTAGAAGGGATTAAACTTCCATGGGAATTACATCATCATAATTACTCATGACCCATATCCTCACCTTATTTACTTTAGCCGCAGGCTATCTCATTCTGAACTTCTTGGTCGAATAAACATTGCGGCCAAGATGGGCTATCGAGGAGCTATTCTGAAACCTAACATGTGGATGCCCTCATCATTCTGATGAGCCAGCAATTTCTAGAGGACATACCTATGGCACGCCAAAGCGGAATTATTTCAACCCTGAAAAAATATTAGCAACTACAAATTTCTTGGCAACAGAGAAGAAATACTATTTAAACTTTCAAAAATATACCCGACAATCTTTCAAAAAAAGATAACATTTTTTAGACTCATGTCAACATTTTGAAAAAACAAGCCAACAACTTTTTTTTCGTGATACTTTGAAAAATTCGTTTACATTTTTTTCTTCTCTTAAAAATATTTTCCACGCAATTTAAAAAAAAAAATCTTGACAAATTTTACTGCAACATTTATTTTCGTTCAAGATTTTTTCTTGGCAACATTTTTTTCGTTCAACATTTTTTCCGTTCAACAACGAGCGCCACCTATGAACTGCTAATTGAACTCGCGCGCAGGGACGAGGTTAAGCTGGGGTACTTCATACTCATAGCAGGTCGGGAATTCTGATCGTTCGTATGTTGAAAATTTAAATTGTTTGTCGTGTTTGTAGGGGTTTAACTTATGTAATTTAATGACGGTAAAAATCTAACACTGACACATTCATGACGAGTGACAACCACGTGCGTAAGATATTCGTGTAAAGAAACATGCCAGAAGTACCCCGTAGCTAAACCTCGTCTCGAGGGGATATAGTTCAATTAGTTGTTCACAGGTGGCGCTCGTTGTTGGACGAAAAAATTATTGACGAAAAAAAATGTTGCAAGAAAAAAATCTTGAACGAAAATAAATATTGCCGTAAAATTTTGTCAACATTTTAAAAAAAATGTTGCGGGAAAATATTTTCAAGAGAAGAAAAAAAATTAAAATTTTTTTTTTTACGAAATAATGAATTTTTAAAAGTTTTTTTATGAAGAAAAAAAGTTTGACCCCAAAATAATTTTTTTCCAACGAATTTTTCTAAATGTCAAAAAAAATTTTGGCTTGTTTTCTCAAAATGTTGGATCTTTTTTTTAAATAATGCTTATATTTTGTACAGGGTTGAAATAATTCCGCTAATGTTGGCTTGTTTTCTGAAAATGTTGGATCGTTTTTAAAATGTTGCTAATATTTTGTACAGGGTTGAAATAATTCCGCTTTGGCGTGCCATACATACCATCAGATGATACAGCACGTGGCTGGTGGCCCAGTGACACCTACAGCAGGGGGTTCATAATTATAATTACAAATGTATATAAAACATTTTTGTCAAGTAAATAAGAGTAGTCTGCAGTCTGCATTTGTCACGTGGTGACCGCTCGATCAAGTGTTGATGACGTCAAATGGCTTGCCATACATGTCCAATTATTAGGACTTTTCATGGGAGGACAACTTAAAATTAATCCAGCCAAACATCCCTTAATAAATGACACTGCTAGATGTCAAGCGCCAAGTACCCTGTTTCATCATCCATCTAGCCAAAGAGCCCTTCAAATGACAGAGCTGGATACCAAGCGCCACCTAGCAGGAAGTATCCATCAAGCCAAAGAGCCTGTTACATCATCCTTCCAGCCAAAGATCCCTTTAACTGACACAGGTGGATGACAAGCGCCACCTAGCGGGAAGTACCCTGTTATGTCAAGCGCCACCTAGCGAGTACCTTGTTACATCATCCATCCAGCCAAAGATCCCTTTAACTGACACAAGTGGATGACAAGCGCCACATAGCAGGAAGTTATATCCAGGTTTCCAGGTTTCCAACTTTCCAGGTTTCCAACTTTCCAACTTTCCGGAAAGTACAGGCAACCCTTATTTCTGTTCCTGAAAAGTTGTTTTCAGTGTATTTTCTCCTTGAAATCGATCACTTCAGGTACTATTACTGTGCATACCTAGCTAAATTAGTGTCTAGTTTCGTCTCTGATGACATTTATTTCGTAAAAATCGCTGTTTTTTTCTAGAAAGGTGTTTTTGTGGTCATTTTGGCTGTTTATTTCGAGGGTACGGTAGGAGGTCATCGTTCACTCGATAACTCTTTTTAAAATGAAATAAAAGCGTTTTAAGATACATGATATGAATTGATATTAATATTCGTTAAGTGGGATTGTCGGTGGACGTTCATTGTTGAACAGTTGTGCTGGAATTACGATAATATATATATATCGTTGAGAGTTCATTCATTCGGGGCCTGCTCTCAATTTTCCTTACAACGCCTCTAGCACTGGGCAATTGCCACCATCTTGAAAAGCAGTGCCGCGGATGGCTATCGCATCGCCACTACGCATGAGAACACGATGGCTGCCCTGCGCTGCATTGATAGTTCGTAATAAATTCACATAAAAACACACCAGAAGATCTCCGATTTTATTTACAAAGATCATATTTTGTTATTTATTGATAAAACAAGCCATTTTACCACAGCAGGTGACACATATTAGGCCTGAATAAGACTTTAGAATTTGAAGTGGTGGTGACGATGCCGTACAGGGCTTCAAGGCCGCCCTGGACAAAACTTGGCGAGACCTTAGATTTGACTTTTAAGGGAATTAACGTTGGCTAGGCACCTCATTTTTGAAACTGCCTAGCGAGAGAGTCAAAGGACAATGTTTTAAGTTGTGATGTCACTGCAATGAAACATACTGTAGAACAAGCTCAACACTATAGCTCAACACCAACCACACCTGCGCGGCTCGCGTTTCAAAAGCATTTGCAAACCGGCAATATCCATATCCACAGGCAACTGCCTTAGATATTATTGATGATGATGATGATGATGATGATGCCTGTCGTAGATTACCGGCCCCTAGTTTCTTTTGACCAGTGCTGTTGTGCCCAGCCTTTGCTAGGTAACCATATTGTTGATTAGGCCTCGGCCAATCTGGGCCTTGTTTTGTATGTGATCGTTTACTTAATCCTTGAGCGTAATAAACTCGGGGCATTTGCCACTTTGTTTGGAACAGGAACTTGTCTTACTTCTTCCTTATTTATCACGACGCACAGTCCGTGAAATTGGTGCCGAAACCCGGTAAAGAACAACATGGAGAAGCTCAAGTTATCGCGAGCGGCGGCTAGAGGGTGGCTGACGAGGGAGACGGACGCGTTATACTCGTTAATGCTGCGGACGGCTGGCCTGACTAAAGAGAAGCTTCAATATCAACTGGAAGAGTTTGACAAACGCCTCGCTTCAGTTGATGCAGTACAAGGTGAAATCCAGAAGCTGTTTACCAAGGAAGAAGACGTAGAGGACGATATAGAAAAGGCCAGTATTGTTTGAAATAAATCGATCGAAGTTCGACTCGAGGCGATCAGAATATTGGCCGAGTTGACTGCTACGGGGCCCGCCATGACAGTTGGCTCCCGTCGCAGCTCGACTTCTGGACATTTGTCATCCGCTCGGCTCCCCAAACTCGAACTTGCAAAGTTTAGCGGTGATATCACCCAATGGCAAACGTTTTGGGACAAATTTGTGGCGATTGTCGATGCTGCAGACATTCCAGTAATAAATAAGTTTACATATTTACAATCGTTGCTTGAAGGGGAAGCCATACTTGCAATACAAGGTTTAACATTGACTGAAGCGCATTATCAAGTTGCCTGTGACATTTTAAAAGAGCGTTATGGGCGTAAGGAACGAATTCGTTTTTCACATATTCAGTCATTATTAAGTATGTCAACTCCAGTTAGTACCGATTCCACCGTTGCAGACTTGTGGAAATTGCGGGATGATTTGAATGTCCATATTCGTAGTTTAGAGGCCCTCGACGTTGACGATGAAAAGTACGGCCTGTTCCTAACACCCCTTCTACTCTCTCGGTTGCCTCAGGACATTCGAATGGAATGGTCACGTTTGGGGGAAGGGAAAGAGAGTGATTTGTCCTATCTCATGAAATTCTTGCAAACAGAAATCGAAAGGCGAGAACGGTCAGACACGTTCAAAGATACTGTATCTGTTATGAAATCTTCAGCAGGTCTAGAGGACCATTTTTCATCAGCAGTAGCTCTCCAGTCATCGTCTGGTGCCGTGTCGCATTCATCGGTTAGATGTGAACTCTGTGATCAAAGTCATTTAACGTTTAAATGTCGAGACTTTCTTAGGTTGAATATTGAGGAACGGAAAGATAAACTTAGGGCTAATGATCTTTGTTTTTCTTGCCTTTGCAAAGGACATCGGGCCCGCGGATGTGTCGCAACGTGCAGGAAATGCGGCAAGCGACATCATAGTTTGATCTGTGCAGCGCCGAGGTTATCAGAGACCAGTAACGAAGCGTCGTCAAATGGTTCGCGTCAGCGGAAGAGGACGAGCAGACATCGTGGTGGTGGACAAGGCAGGACTTCTGGCGAAGGTACGAGTGCTCGAAATCATGTTACGTCACATGTTAGTGTTGCATCCACAGATCAGAAATTTACGGTGGTTTTACAGACTGCCAAGGTGAAAGTTATTGGTAACAAGGGTATGACAGAAGCCACTCTGCTGTTCGACAGTGGGTCAGACAGGTCTCATATAACAAGCGATTTGGTCAATAAGATTCAGCCCGAGTGGGTTACCTCACAACATATTGCATATGCGGCCTTTGGTGGTAATAAGACCAGTAGGAGCGAATTGCGCAACATCTATGGAGTAAGTTTGAATGGCGTGGCAAGGTGTAATCGGAAAGATAGTCCTGTTGAACAATCTCTAGTTGCAGTTGAGGTTCCGATAATTGGTAAACCCATATCTTGGTCGGCCAGGATTTCTATTGGAGTTTCATCGAACAGGGCCTAATTAGGCTAGACGGAGGTCCTGTTGCCCAGGAGACCAAGTTTGGATGGGTGGTGAGTGGGTCTTGGAAAGGTGGTAGGCCAAGACTAAAGTTGCTCACCCGATGTTGTGTCTCAACGAAATTCCAGAGCTAAACCTTAGTCAATTGTGGGACTTAGAGTCGATTGGTATAAGTCCAAGGGAGACTGAGGTCGGTTTAGTTGATCCAGTGTTGCAGAGATTCAATGAAACGGTGACCTTTGTTGAAAGTGAAGGCCGTTATGAGGTGTCTTTGCCTTGGAAGGAAGGAAGGGTTACCTCTCGGTTGTTAGATAATGAGAAGCTAGCTAGTTGACTCGGCAGTTTAACACGTAAACTGCAAAAGAATCCTGATTTGTCTGAACTCTATGATGGTGCCCTCGTGGAAATGGAACAAAATGGTGTTATTGAAGAGGTCCCAAGTAGTGAATTGTTCACTAGCAATCCAGTGTTCTATATGCCCCATCGCCCTGTATTAAGGGCATCTAGCTTGACCACAAAGGTTCGTCCAGTTTTTGATGCGTCAGCCAAGGGCTTCAATGGAGTCTCGCTCAATGATTGTATGGAAACTGGGCCTAGTCTGTTGCCCAACCTTACTGAGATTTTGGTTAGATTCAGAAGATGGCCGGTGGCTTTAACGGCTGACGTTACCAAGGCTTTTCTACAGGTCAAGGTTAGAAAGGAGGACCAGGATGTCCATCGGTTCCTTTGGCTCCATGATGGGGTAACTAGGGTCATGAGATTTGTAAGAGTCCCATTTGGAAACAAGTGTAGCCCATTCTTGTTAAATGCCACGATCAAATATCATCTCTCTACTCTTCCTTTCAGCAAGACTATTGAGGAGCTTCAAGAGAACTTGTATTGTGATGACTGGTTGTCCGGTGCAGATACGGTTAGCGAAGGTCGTGCCTTGTTTATAGATGGTGACAACATTATGCAATCTGCAGGTATGTCATTCGCCAAATGGTGTTCCAACGATTCAGAGGTCTCAGAAATGTTATTCCGAGAATTTGACTCCAAGTATTTAGATGCAGATACAATCAAGGTGCTAGGTTTAAAATGGCTTGCTAGGCTAGATTGTTTCTCTTATGGTGGCATAGGGGTCCCTACTAATGTTGTGGTCACAAAGCGGGTTGTCCTTAGTTACATAGCTCGGCTTTTTGATCCCTTGGGTTTTTTGAACCCCTTTCTGATGTTCAATGGTGAAGATCTTGTTCCAAGAGTTGTGGTGACTAGGCTTATCTTGGGATGAGGAGGTACCACGAGAATATTCCGACAGGTTTACGAGGTGGGTTTTTGGGCTCGAACTCTTACATCAGTGGCAGATTCCTCGTTGCTATTTTGATTCAGAATGGAAGAAATTATGTAACATTGAGGTGTGTGGATTTGGAGACGCTTCAGAGAAAGGCTATGGTGCATGTGTGTATCTTAGAATTCCAAATAGATCTGGGTCATTTGATACTAGTCTAGTCATATCTAAAGCAAAGGTGGCTCCTTTGAAAAGGCAAACTTTGCCTAGATTAGAACTCTTGGGTGCTCTGTTATGCGCAAGGTTGGTGTCATTTGTGTGCAGAGCTCTGAGATTACCTGCTGTTACTAGTTGTACTTATTGGTCTGACTCGACGGTTGCATTGAGCTGGATTCATTCAGAACCAAGTAGTTTGAAATCATTTGTAGACAATAGGGTTGCTCAGATCCGTGACCTTTCTGATCCACGTCGTTGGTTCCACTGTGCAGGAGTAGATAATCCAGCTGATATGGTAACGAGAGGGGTACTAGCCGAAACGCTGATTTCTTCTAGGTTGTGGCTGCATGGCCCCAAGTGGTTAGTTGAGAATTTGAGTTTTACTTGTGAGGCTGCCATTTGGTTACCAGTTGATGATGAATTTGAGAGGAAGGCTGGCGTTTCGTTAACTGTAGGTACAGGTAGGGCTACTGAGAGTCCCCCCCGTGTCTTTAAATTCGAGCGTTGGGGAAGGTTTCAAAAGGCTATCAATATAGTTGGATATGTCCGTAGATTCTGTCATAATTTGAGGAGGCCGGTCTCTGAGAGGATTTATGGTTGTGACCTTTCATATCAGGAGTTGTTGGATGCTAAGGTTGTTTTATTTCAATCTTTACAGAGAGATCACTACTTCGCGGAGTTGGCTGCTTTGAGGGGGGGAGGTGCTGTCCTTAAAACTTCTCCCATTGCATCTTTGACTCCATTTTTGGGAAATGATGGCTTACTCAGAGTCAAGGGAAGGTTGCAGTTTTCTGATTTAACGTTTGAGGAGAAACATCCGATCATATTGCCCAAGTGTCACTTATGTTTGACGTTGGTTAGGCAGCAGCATCAGTTCCTCGACCACGCGGGGGTCGATACGCTGGTTTCAACATTGAAGGTGGGTTACTGGATTGTAGGGCTTCGGCGTTTAGCTAAGCAGGTCAAGAGGGAATGTGTAGCTTGTAGGCATTTAGATTCTAAGGCTTGTTGTCAACCAGTGGCTCCATTACCCAAGATGAGAGTTACCCAGGCTCCAGTGTTCTCAGTTACTGGTCTAGATTATGGCGGTCCTTTGTAAAGTGTGGATTTGCCTGGTCGGAAGTTATACATTCTATTGTTCACATGTGCCGTCGTCAGAGCGGTTCATCTCGAGTTAACCGATTCTCTCTCGATGGCTGACTGCATTCTAGCCTTTCGTAGATTTTCTGCAAGGAGGGGATTGCCTGCAATTTTCTACTCAGATAATGCCAAAACCTTCTTGGGTGCTGAAGCGCAGTTGAGAAGCTACTTTGGTTCAAATAGTCCTCAATGGCGACATCTGGTGCCTAGAGCTCCTTGGTGGGGTGGCTATTATGAGCGCTTAATCGGTTCTGTGAAGTCTGCTCTGAAGAAAACTTTGGGCAGGAAGTGTCTTACTCGAGTAGAATTAGAGACAACTTTGTGTGACGTCGAATCTTGTGTGAATTCGAGGCCGTTGACCTTTGTGGGGGATAATATTGATTCCAAGATCCCGTTGTCTCCTTCTCATTTCTTGATTGGTAGAGTGGCTGGATTTGTCCCCGACAATATCGACTTAGATGATTTGGTAGTAGGTAGGAAGGAACTCTCTGACAGGGAAACAGTTCGCCAGTTGCGGCTTGATGAATTCTGGTTGCGTTGGAGTCAAGATTATTTGAGAAATTTACCTCCTGCTCTGAAGGAATTTGTACCTCGTTGTAGCTTGAAGTTGGGTTCAGTAGTGCTCATCAGTGAGGACAATGTTTCAAGGATGAAATGGCCAATGGGTGTTGTGATTGAGGTTTTCCCGGGGAGGGATGGTGTGATTAGATCGGTGAAGTTGAAGACTTCGAAGGGGACCATTTCTCGTGCAGTACAGCGATTGTATGACTTGGAAGTCAGTGATAATATTCCTTTGGTTGAATGTCAAGCATCAGGTGGCTCTTGTCATACAGATCCGGTAGTCAGAACAACTCGATCAGGACGTATTGTAAAACCAGCCGTCCAGTTAGATTTGTAATTGTATTTGCATGATTAATTATTATAATACTTATTTAGGACTTACAGATTTATAGACACCTGTTCACCACCACGGAGTTTGTTCGGCCCTAATTGAAGCTTCGTTACGGTGTTCGGCATTCCGGTGTTACTGATGTGGGTGTACGACGTGCTCTGCCCAGTATCAGAAGTAATTCGATGAAATGCAGAGGGTGTAGTTACTCTGTCATTTCAATTCAGGGAGCGATGAATAGGCAGAGGGTGTAGTAACTCTGCGGAACGTGACGTTGTGTGTTTTTGATCCGTGGTTTCCGGTGTTATGGATGTAATATTGCACTGTGTTGTTTCCTTCAAACCTGCGCGTTTGAATTTCATTATGTATTACAGTAACAGTCCTTGTTAAGCTCTCTATCAGTGGAGAGGTAGCTTGGAGGTTAAGATAATGTAAATCCAGAGTACTTGGTTTAGTAAGGTTACAACATTTGTATTTATTAGAGAATCACGGTAATATGTGTCGGCAGTTTAATTTCAGTCTAATATATTTCGCAATAATAATTCCTGTTTCAAGTGAAATCATAAATCGATGTTGCATTGTAGATTTAACTTTCCCTTGGATTCATTACTATCTGTGTTGCCTTGCCTGAGGTTGTGCATTGCAGTATTGGTCATAACTATTATTTATTTGATCCCTGTTCCCTTAATTTGGATTGGAGTGAAGTTCCTCCAATGGGGGGAGAATGTCGTAGATTACCGGCCCCTAGTTACTTTTGACCAGTGCTGTTGTGCCCGGACTTTGCTAGGTAACCATATTGTTGATTAGGCCTCGGCCAATCTGGGCCTTGTTTTGTATGTGATCGTTTACTTAATCCTTGAGCGTAATAAACTCGGGGCATTTGCCACTTTGTTTGGAACAGGAACTTGTCTTACTTCTTCCTTATTTATCACGACGCACAGTCCGTGAAAATGCCGATATCCAAGATGGCGGAATTATACCAGTGGTCAAATCTCATCTATTTTGAAAATTGCATCATTATTTCTTTTTGTGATTGGTGATTTGTAAAATTGAGAATGATTGAACGTGATTGATGGTTGAACATTCACTCTCGTTGACAGTGTATTTTTGAAATATTTGATTGTGATGATGGTGTATTGTACTACTACTAGGCCTTGCATGCTCCCAACGTGTGGCATATTTCACATTGATACTACCAGTATCAATTACAAAAAAATAGATTGTGAGTAACAATAGGCCTACAATCAATGCTACAATTTACATGTCATGAGAGTGGGAACGGGGAAGGGGGGGGGGTAACTGTCTCGACGTTAGGAAAAAAGGCTTATCCCGTTTCCCAATACGCAATTTTAGCCGAATCGTGACGCAAAACACGGCTTGTCTCGAATCCCGCTAAAATAAGGGTGTCTATCCCGAATCCCGACAGTTATTTTCGGCCCATCCCAGTGTCCCGAAAATACCCGTTCTCCCCCTCATACATAGTAGACCATATTGTCACATTGATGTTTTCTTTCATTACAGTTAGACTTCGAGATCTACATTTTCGACAAAGGCCTGGTGTAATATTACGTACTTGATGAAGGTAATATTAATTTCTTCAAATTTGAAGCATGACGTTAATGGGGTACCAGCACAACTTCATTGACTGCTACGTGGCGCTGGTGGTAACTAAGGTATTGCATCGCTCATATCACTTGAAAAAAACATTTACCCTAGTTACGACCAAAGCTGCTTAGCAGAGGGCGATACCTCATCAGGAGCGCCACAATCATATCATTGGTGTGAAAGCATTTGTATGAAGTTTTTCAGTTCTCAATGTGTTCAAAACCTTAATTGTGAAATTGTGCACTTCGAATTCAAATTTACATCACTACGTTAGTTTGACATCCATTGATGTCACGGTAATTTCACTGTTATGCTGTGCTGCTTTCAGGTTTAATGACACGAATGAGTGCAAGTACATTACATTTTTCGACGAAGGCCTTCTGTAATTTCATACGCTTCTTACGGTTAGTATTGATTCATAATTTCTAGTAAAAAAGTTAATTTTGAAAGTGAAAAATATGTTACAATACAATAGACCTGCAAATACCATATACGCAAGTTTTGAACAAATATTACACATATTCCCCAGTTGACATGTGATGATATTGATAATGGTGGTGGTGGTGTTATCATGTACATGGCTTCTAACGTAGTAAATGTTTTCTTTTCAGCAACATTCAATAGATTTATTTACTGTATATCATTTCGACCAAGGCGAATTCGACACTTCAATTACACAAGGTTAGTAACTTTTGTTCACAAAATCCAAATGGAGGCAAATACAGAAGGATCAAACTTAGTCATTCCAGTCAGTTACTGAAGCACAGTGAAAACTGTCGGGAGCAGTGCAACTGATGGCATGTCAAACTTCCAGTGACTGTCCCTGTCCATATATTTCAAGACAGTACAAATCTTGTAATCATTTTGTTTATGCAATGTACGTTATTATGTATCATTTCAGCACAATCAAACTTAGTCATTCCAGTCAGTTACTGAAGCACAGCGAAAACTGTCTGAATTAGTGCTGCTGATGGCATGTAATTACTCGACTACCACTACCAGTGACAGTCAATGTCCATATATTTTCAAGTGTGCGAAATTAGTACTCGTCTACTTCTTAGTGTTATTTGAATGCAATGTATGTTATAAAAATATTTTTTCAACACTCTATCAACATTCTTATTCCTGTCAGTTTCTGAAAATCAGCTAAAGCAATCGCTACCAATGCAGCTGATAACAGCAATTCTTTTTGTTCCCAATGCCCATCCATGACAATATATTTCACGCATGTGACAATCATGTAATCATCTTGTTTTTTGTGTTCTATTCATGCAATAAATAAATTCAGTATTTTCAAATCATTGGTGCTACAAAACTATTCTCATTATAGATTATTCATATTTTATAAAATGCTGTCATGTCAAATTTTGTGTCCTATAAATCATTATGAAGTCGGCATTTTATATACAACTTTTGTACTCCTCCTAAATAAACATACAAATCTTGTTTTATGTAAACTTTGTATATGTCACCCGTCACAGCAAAACCAGGCGCATGTCGCTCTGAGCTTGGCAGGTTGAGACGGACTGTTTGTTCATTTATCTATTGTCTGCCTTTTGTAAAATATAAGCACATCAATTTCTTCCATTATCTCCTGGTGTCATTTAGGCTCATCTTCTGTGCGACATGTACCTGGTTTTGCTGTGACGGGTCACATATTCTATAGATATACAACACTCTAATGTCACAATGCCTCTCTCACTCGCTTTTATATAGCAAGATGTATGAATAAACATGACACACCAACTATGTACAAAATTGCTAACTAACTGCTCCATTCGTCAGTACACCACATGAAATACAGAGATATGTCTTAATTCTAATCTTTCATTAGCGACACCATTTCTTACCCGAGTGCCTCCTTCATTCATACATCTTGTACTTTAACTCAAGATACCCATCTTTGAATATTTTTAGTATACCAAGTACTACAATGTCAATGTATTGAAGTCATGTTCTTGTAGTGTTATTGGCTTTCTATTATCTTGTCAAAATACCACTTGGTTCTCGCAAAATCTCAATAAAAACAAATGCTATTGCATGTATTGCATATTCTAACAGCTATCCACTGTATCGATTTATCCATCATCTGTACTATTTGTCACAAAAATGTTATATTATGTAAATCATATTTCATTACATAATGCACACTGCCAATTACTGCTGAACCATTCATATGTCATTTAAATAAATAATTTTCAACTTTTTAAAACCGTCTTATAGTACTGTTCTTGTCACTTAGCTGAACCAATTGCTCTATAGCATGAAATTTCCAGAAATGCCCCAGGGACTGAAAAGTGCTGTTTTAACAGAGAGGTGTCCTAAACTGAGAAGTCGAGTTGAATGGAAACAACCAATTTGGAACCAAAAACTACTGTCCTTATTAAAGAGGTTGTCCTCAATAGAAAGGTGTCCACAAAAAGTAGACTCCTCGATGTGGACACCTGCAAATGCAGCGACAATGTCACATCAGTTATTTAATTCATCGTCCTTTGTGCCGATGGCACCACCCATCAAGCATGTTGGTGACGAATAGTGTCGCAGCATTTCGTCACCGAGCTTACACGAAAATGCATAAGTGTAAGACTGTAGGGTTGTTTCCAACCAAAACATGTTTGAAATGTGTCAAGCATTCGGAACACCCAAAGACTGATTAGAGAAGTCAAAATTGAATGGAAACAACCAATTTGGGACCAAAACTAGTGTCCTTATTGGAAAGGTTGTCTTTAATAGAGAGGTGTCTACTAACGGAGGTTCCACTGTATATAATGTAGGAACCCTGGTTGTGACATTGTCCACTCCTCCAGCTGCACACCACCAAATCCACAACAATGTCACACCAGTTATTTAGTTCATCATGCTTTGCGCTAGATGGCACCAACTGTCAGGCATGTTGATGAATATAGAAGATAAGTGTCCCTGCATTTGGTCTCAAACCCAGGTTGTGACGTTGTCCTCAGGCTGTTCATTCATATCTTTGGAATAGGTTGGCCAAGCCTCATGGTAGAGTTTGCTAGTAAATTTCGTCTTGGTGTTTTGAATGGTTGACACATTCTCAACTTGTCAATTCTTGACAACTGGTCAATTCTTGACAGGAAACAACCTTATGGCTGAATAAATGGTCCTGGTCTCCAGTCATCTGCAGCCATTGGAGTATTCATTCTTTTGCTGGCTGCTTCATTCTCTGCCAGCTGAAAATGGGTCATCCTAAACATCATCCACAAGGATTTTAGTCATTGATTGCAATAAATTGTTATGATCATAAATTCACAAACATCATAGACTACCTGTGATAGATGCCGATTGTTTCAAATAGTTGCCACATTTCGAACTTTTCATAGCTGGCATAACGCTGCAGTCCTACACTTACATGAATGCATGAAACTCTCTCCATCAAATCGTGTGCCATAAACTGCCATAGCCAATACAATCGCCAGCCCCCCACGACAATTTTACTTCCTTTTGCTTACCAGATAAGAAAGACTGTATAGCTGATTACTATATATATTAGAACCTTGTAGGTCAACACTGCTGAATACTACATACCTATTTATGATCACCAATCTTCTCCCACTCTTTCTTCTTACCGAATGTGTCCACACTGCACTTATGGTCATTGTACTTTCATCTTATGTAAAATGTAACTTTTTACACGGTTTCAATAAACGATTTGTAATTTGTAATTTGTAAATTATAAATTTCACTAATAATTTGACGCCGCCAATTCCACTGGTCTTCGAAATACGTAAGCTACACTGTTGACGACTATGACACTCCTCACAAACCACATTGTGAATCAGACGCCGATAGACTTGTTTCTATTATTCTCTGCAGTGTAGGGTCGGCCTGTGGCATCTTTCCCCCTCCGCCAGTCCCTCTCTGGTGTTTTTGCTGCAGGGAATGGATCTCTTTCGCCTTTGAAAGCTGCTGGTTCCATTTTTCCCTGCAGTTATCCCCGGTCCTTGTGACCACTCCCAAGGAACTAACCATTAAGGCAATTTCATCCCATTTGTTTTTTTTCATTTTGTTTGTCACATCTGACGAAAACTTGGATCGCAAGATCCCAAGTTCATTTATAACAACATCGACTAAAACTTCGGCTTCTGAGTGTGAAAAATGTGGTTTTCTCTCCCTTTTTGTCTTTTGAGATGAATGATTCTCTATGGAGGCAGCTATCTTGCATGTCTTGCTTTCAATATGAGGACCAAATGCATTATGGGAAATGTCCCTAGCAACTAACATTGATTTACTTAAAAGTTGCGTTAGTTAACATTGGGCCTAACATTGATTTGTGAAACTCAATTTTAGCGTTATGTTAGCTAACGCTAAGTTAGGGACTTTAACATAAAAAGATAAACTAACATACTTTTATCACCATAACTTTTGTGCAACCGGCCCCATGTCTATCGCAACGGCGATACAGCCCAACTATTGGGCGGTATCGATGGATCTAGCGGATGCGTACTTACATGTACCGATCCATCCAGACTATCAACACTTTCTTCGTTTCCATTACGAAGGAAAGACGTATCAATTCAGGGCCCTGCCGTTCGGTCTGGCATCGGCACCCCTCATTTTTACAATGATAGTCACAGCCTTCGTCGCTCCCTTTCACGTGATGGGGTTCAAGCTCCATCACTACCTAGACGATTGGCTACACCGTTGCAAATCGCGGAAACTACTACTGCATAAACTCCATGTTCTAAAGCAAAAAGTAGTCTCCGCAGGTTGGATTATCAACGAAACAAAGTCAGAATTCGCGCCATCCCAAGACTTCGTTTACGTTGGAGTTCGGTTCCTTACGGCCTTAGGGAAAATGATGCCACCCTCCCCCCCCTCCCCCCCCCCTCCCCCCCCCCTCCCCCCTCCCCCCCCCCCCCCCCCCCCCCAGACAGGATAAAGAAAATTCTTCATCTCGTCGCAGAATTCAGAGGAAGGACTCAAGCTCCCGCAAGGCGATGCTTGAGCCTTTTGGGCCTTCTGAATTCGGCAGCAGGCCAAATCCGTCTCGGCCGTCTGTATATGCGTCCCATCCAGATGTTTCTGATGTCTCTATGGAAACCCCACAGGGACCCATTAGACAAACTGGTATTGATACCTCACTACCTACTCAAGAACGTCTGGAACTTCTAGGAGTCGGAGACTCGTCTCCAAAGCGGTGTAGATCTTGCTCCACCGCCCCCAGAAGTGTCCCTGTTCACAGATGCTTCTCTACTAGGGTGGGGAGCACATCTGAACAACGGGGACATGTCCATAAGGGGTCTATGGACAAGGGAGGAGACCAATCTTTCAATAAATATATTGGAAATGAAGGCTGTCCTTCTAGCCGTGAGGGCTCTTTCCCTTCACCTGAAGAATCGGAGAGAAACCCTGTTCTCCGACAATTCTACAGTTGTAGCATATGTCAGGAGACAGGGAGGCACAAAGTCCGGCATTCTTTGCCAGCTAACTTGGGAGCTTTACCATCTTTGTGCCTACCTTGGAGTATCGATATGTGCCAGACACATACCCGGCAAACGCAACATCCTTGCCGACGCCCTGTCCCGTCAGGACAAACTAGTCCAGACAGAGTGGACACTCCATCAGGAGATTGTAGACGACCTTTGTCGCCTTTGGCAATCTCCGAAGGTAGATCTGTTCGCCACCAGGCTGAACAATCGCCTTCCCATCTATTACTCTCCACTTCCGGACGAAAAGGCCCTGGAAGTCGACAGCCTTACAGCCTCTTGGGTCGGGCTGAACGCATATGCGTTTCCACCCCTCCCTCTTATCCAACCAGTCCTGAACAAGATCTTGACCAGCCACCCGGTGAGAATAACTCTCATCGCACCTTGCTGGCCAAATCAGGCCTGGTTCCCAGCTTTGCTGGAGCTCCTGATAGACCACCCCAGGAGTCTTCCGACTTGGAAGCACCTCCTGTGGCACCCCCTGGGGAGATGCTACCACCAGAACCCTGGATTTTTCAAGTTTCACGCCTGGAACTTATCCAGTTGCATCTCCACCAGAGAGGCTTTTCGGACATCGCTGTCAAACGCATGTCCGCACCTCAAAGGGGGTCAACCCATGATGTGTATCAAGGAAAGTGGTCGACCTTCACTTCCTGGTGCAGGGAGAACGGAGTTAATCCGATCTCTCCCTCTATATACAGATTAGTTGATTTCTTTATTGAATTATTCACGGAAAGACAACTATCTGTCACGGCTATAAAAGGGTACAAGTCCACCATCGCTTCTACCCTCCGTGTTTTAAGCACCTGGGATCTTCGTTGGGAGGACCAAATAACCCCTCTTTTCAGAGGAATGTTATTAGAGCGTCCTAGACCGGTTCACGACACCCCTAAATGGGATATTTCTGTTGTCCTTAAGGTGCCCATGAGGCATCCTTTTGAACCCATGTCTATTTCATCCATGAAATATCTGACACTCAAAACGGTCTTTATTGTAGCCTTGGCTACCGCCCAACGGAGATCAGAGCTCCATGCACTTTCTTTTAAGAAGCTGGCTTTTAGAGAGGGAGGGGAGGTTATCCTGGCTTTCATACCTGTCCAGGCTTTCTGGCGAAGAACCAGGGACCGGCCGCCTCTCGGCCCCCGGTTACTATTCCCTCTCTGTCAAGAACGATCTCTTATGATCTTCCTGACAGAACTTTATGTCCCGTCAGGGCCCTAAAGTTCTACATAAATAGGACAAGCGCACGAAGTTAGAGCACTAGCCACCTCCTGGACTAACTACCGAGGAGTTGCTCCTCAAAAGAAGTCGTTTCCGCTGCATGTTGGAGTAATCACTCCACATTCTCTCGTTTCTACCTACGAGACGTTTCTTCCCTCGTAGATGGCATGCACACAATCGGCCCGATTGTGTCTGCGGGGCATGTTGTTTGCTCCTAGCTAGATCAAAAGAGGGGGGGGGGGGGCGATTGAAGAGTCAAACGCGCATCTTGCGCCATTTTTGATATGCCCTATCTTCAACAATCCAGGCAAACCCCTATAGTAGACTAGAAAGGACGCAATTTCTTATTGTTGTTTAGCAATAACTCATTCTACACCCTTGAACATGCCTTACTTGCTCTAAGCTCTGTTGCCGGAAAGAAGATGGTTTTTATTATGCAATAGCGCTTTCCGGAGAATGGGTCTATTACTCTCTATAAATACGATTGTAATACCGAGATCAAAATACCGGTCCCCCGGTTCTCCCCATTTCTTTCCCCTGGCGGTCCTCCCTAGCTACTATGCCGGTGGTGCCTCCTTGATGGAACAACAGCTCAGCCTTAGGTAAGTCCTCGTTTCTCATCTCCAATAGGTTGCTGGGATTCGATGCAAAAGTGTTCCATATGTAAGTTTGAATGACACAAAATGCCCATTTCCTTACAAGAAATGGCAATTTTGTTAGTTCATACTTACCTATGGAACACGGCCCTCCCGCCGTCCCCACAAGCGGGACATACTCTTTGTTAACGCTCAAGAGTAAGACTGAATATGGCGGCATGAGATCGGTGTGATCTCGCGGGATCGGTCAGGGCGCCGCCTGGCGGCCGAGCTGTTAACTCAGTTCTCCCTTTATAAAATTAAAGGGATACTCTTGTGTTTGAGCCCAAATGGAGTAACATGCAAAAGTGTTCCATAGGTAAGTATGAACTAACAAAATGGCTATTTCTTGAAAGGAAATGGGCATTTTGTATTACCAATAAAACTAACACCTTAGGCATTAACACCGAGTGGATTTCAAAGTTGGTGAGTCGTGTTAAGAAGGGAAAAAAATCATGTTGTTCGTATCATTTCAAGAAGTAGTTGCTGATATTTGGAACGCTGATGGGAATGATGATGGAGAAAGAAGACGAGCAAATTTCGTTCGACGACTAGCAATGTCCTCAGAGTCACCCGACAAGTATCTCAGACTTAATGCTCAGCAGATTGGAGAACTTGTGAATGAATTTCATGAGCACAGATCACAAGGCAAGCCTCAAGCTTCGGTACCTGCATCAGAGAGAAGGATTGAGATTTTTCTGGCATATCTTGCTTCAGATATATACATGTAAATCCACTTTATCCATAGGGCAGGGGCGTAGCAGCCGGGGGGGGGGGGGCTGGGGGGTTTTAGCCCCCTCACTTTTGCCCATGAATGTTTAAAAAAATAAGTAAAGAGAAGCTAAGTTCTGAACCTTGGGTATTTTCATAATTTCGCATTCAACCTTCAGTCTGGAGGGAGAAACAGAAACAGTGCTTTATCAAACCATGGACCTGAATACCTAAGCTCCATGATTAAACATGTTAGATAATGTGATCAACTTCGAACATTTGTACAAATTGACAGATGAAATAAATTAACAATAACGTGATCAACAATGATGTACAAATGGAGTACAAAAGTAACAGTGTCAATGAGAAGATAATGAATTCAAGTCCTAGGGATTTGAAGCAATTAATGGGCTAATTCAATTTTTTAAATCTCTTTATATACCACTCTAAAGAAATAATTATAGGGATATCTTTCATGTAAACTCAACTAATAAAAACGTTTAATATTACTATGACTCCGCTTAGTTCTATATTTTCACTCTTTATGAGTCTATGTAGTTCATGGCGATGGAGGCTGCTGATGATCATTACTAGTAGGCTTATCCTCGGCGGATTCCTCTCCAACTGCGCGGGCGACTATACTCTCTGCAACATAGTATCCCTTGCGGAATAGTGAGAGCTCCTCTGCAATATCCGCCAGGATAGCGTTTTGCTGTTCCACAAGCTTAAGATACTTCGACTGGAACGTAGATGAGGTGTTGAGGAACTCCTGCTCAACTTTCTGCTGCTTCATCGTGCCTGGTGCCGCCTGCCGTGCGCTGGCTTTACGTTTTGAGCTACATGTTGTGAAGTTGAAGGCTTAGGAGAGTTAGCGTGTTGAACACTTGCATCATCACTGTGAACACTTGCATCATCACTGTGATCGGGACTATGTTTGAAATCAACCTGTTCATAATCAAAGTCTCCTGCTGCCCCCAAATTATCATTGTCATCGTCTTCAAACATAAGCCTGCCAAGGGCTGCAGGCCCATCAGACGTTTTGGACTTCAAACGAATGATATTTGATGGTGTAACAATGCAGTTTGGTTTTATTGCCCCTCCGGCAGGAAAATACAACTCATTGAATTCTTCATATACATGTAGCTTATAAAAGGATGTTGAGCCTTTCAGTTCTGGTTCACTGTCGGTTCCGATGCCAGAAATGGCATTCTTCCTCGTTACTGTACGAAAGTCAGTCCCAGTGTTCTTGAGGAAGTTTGAGATCGAGGAGCCTTCTGTTCCCAGGACACGACCAATTATGTCATCAAATTCGACCGAATCGACCACAAGTATGCCTTCAAATGAGCAGTCTCGGCACTCGACACTTGAGGGCCTTAAACTTAAGTCACCAAAAACCTCAAACCTCCATCCCTCCATCCAGGATGTTCCTAAACCTACGGCCCTGTGAGTATCCTCGTCCCATCCTATTCCTGGACATGTTCAGGGGCCTCTAGGCCTATACGATCCCTGGCTAGACATGCCCCCACCGACCACCTGGTCCTCTATACTCATGAATGACTCGATACTCCGGACGTGATGACATTGCCAGCCTAGTACTAGTTAGTAGTAATCATGCCATGAGTTTGAAATGTTGCCAGTACAAAGTGGCCCATTTTGTCAAATCACCCCATGTAATCAGGCCACAATCCAATCATATTATATGGCCATAGGAATGTATGACAACAATAAATGAAAACTCACCTTAAAAATCTCCTTGAAATCGATAAAATTTGTATTTCTGACAAATGTTTTCAATGTAGACAATTTTTATTTGAGGCGTCTGCTACAATTCTTGTCAGGCAAGATCGGAAGCGGTTACAATAGGGAAACAACAGTAACAACGACAACAACATGCAAGTTTGGTTTTTCCAAGGTTTTATCTCTGTCCATCTTGCATTGTCTTGGTGTTAGCTTTACCTGCAGAATAAAACCTCTTCTTAGTTTCAGTCCAGGTTTTAGGTGTTTAGATAAAACCAGGTGTTGGTGTTAAACTAAAACCTCGAATTGGTCTTATCCAGACATAGGTTTTTAGGGGTAGAAATTATTAAGAATAAAACTGACACTAACACCCAACACTAAAACCAAAACCAACTTTGAAATCACCCAATTTATATCAAAAGCCTGCGAGGTCTTAAACGATGAAAGTAAAACCCATCCAGCTGAAAACGAGTATCTAAGACAATTAATGCAAAAACCATGTTTTGACCGCAGGGCCTGTTAATTGCTGCTTCGGTGATAACAGTTCATCAACATTCGTGCGCGTTTGATAGTCACCCTGAGTGGTTGGTACAGGTGTTTAAACATCGATAATGTTACGTACGTTATGGTTTTGCGGCTTATAATTTCATCAAGGTAAGGACTGGTTTCGGGATTCTGTTGGTACTGGATTCTCCTTTTGTTGCCGAGTGTTTGATTTTTCGACCTCAATAACACTGCGCATTCTTTCATGTAATGTTTCTTTATTATCTTCTAATTTAGGTTAACTGGTCCACTGTACCCGTGGCCGCCATCATCAGAGTTTGAGTGTACTATAAGTGATGTATTGATAAACGACTGTTCGAGTCTGCTTCATTCGTTTCTCCCTGGCGTGTGCCTTGACAGGCTCTTTTTTCTTTTTGACGGGTTAGGCATTTTCTTCTATAAAAAAGACGCGAAGGTATAAAATCGTCGCGTGGGCAAGCTGAATAACGTTAGATAAAACCAATAAACGGCGTTATATCGGATGTTAGTTGGAAATTTAAAAATCGGGCTTCGTAAGGACACTTTCGGGACCCGTTAAATGCTACATGCAAAATCTGGGGTAGCTCAGCCATTCGGTCTGGGAGATATGAGCGCACAAACAAACAAACAAACACACAAACTTTTCTCGAATTTAGTAAGGATTCAGATTGACTGCAAAATACAAATTTAAGCAACCATGAGTGATAGAAAACTCATTATACAATAAGATTTTTTACAATTAGTTCAATAACTCAAATAAAGAGGGCGCTGTGAACGTCATGTATTTTCCATCAGTGATCTGTCATAGCCTGGTACCACTGGCCACCGTCAGACGACGCTGTATTGACGGGACGGACGTCAATACAGCGTCCCCAAACTCGCACAGTGCCGAAATTAAAATTCAATTTCAGACACTGGAATTGGTAAAATTCCGCCATCTTGGATATCGGCATCCTGAGATTCAGGTGTTTTCTTTCAACACCGCGTCACCACCACTTCAAACTCCAAAGTCTTATCCAGGCCTAGTTAGTGCCACCTTCTTTCATAAAATGGCTTGTTTTATAAATAAATAACAAAATATGATCTTTGTAAATAAAACCCGAGATGTTCTGGTGTGTTTTTACGTGAATTTATTGCAAACTATCAATGCAGCGTAGTGCAGCCATCGTGTTCTCGGGCGTAGTGGTGATGCGATAGCCTCTTTGCAATTGTAAAGATTCTTTACATTTCCACATGCGCGGTACTGCTTTTCAAGATGGTGGCAATTTAGCAGTGCTAGAGCCGTTGTTTAGGAACGACATCAGCGCCTCTAGTGTCAAGATTGCAGCGTCCCGTCAATACAGCGTCGTCTGACGGTGGCCAGTGGTACCAGGCTATGATCTGTCAATGGCAAAACACGGTAACCAAATATGCCAGCATCACCAAGTAAGATGCTACACTAAGCTTGGGAATGAAACCCAAATCAATTGCATGCGCAACAATAGCAGCCTAGTTCACTATCAATACTGTAAACACACAAAGCAGCCATTGTAGCTGGAAGATGACTCATATACGCCCCCTTGTCTCGCACAACACATACAGCTTGAAACACCAGTAAAACATTGTAGTCATCAAATTAAGACCACGCATAGGATAAGGACAACTCCAGAATAGCATTGAATGTGTTGTTAACTTCATGGAAATTAATGCTTCATAGCCAAATTATTGCTTAACAGACCCATTCATATAAATAGTTGTGCGAGACTACACACAAATACTTGTAAGCATCTTTAAGACAATGGCTGAATCTTCAACCCTCAGTTTAACTCCATAAGGCACTCAAAACTAAACAAGAAGTACAACAAATATCACCTACCGAAACTATTTAATCTTCATGACCTGGCACTTAAAGTGATACTATGATGTGATTTACAACTTTGCGGAAATACGTCCGTTTTTAATTGTTGATCACAAATGTAAAGCTCAAATTTTCCACTTTTGATTAGATTTAATATAAAATCGCTGTTTTAATTGCGTCAGACTGGCCAACTGCCGAAGACGTTTTGAAAAACCCGCACAAAGTCACGTGACCTCATGACGTCACAACATGAACAAGTCAGACCGTCGAATATTTTCCTATTCGCTCTAGGAAATTAAACATACGACTGTATAACACAACGTCTGTATTAAACCACGTCTGTATAAAACCACGTCCGTTTAACAATACGACCCTAATTCACAACCTCCGTAAATCGCCATGTCTATAATTACTAGGCAGGCTATACGTCTTAAATTTGTTAATGTCATAAATTCTAACGTCTTTAATCTAACCACCCAATTTGCAACCTCCTTATAAAAATTGCAACCTCCATTTATTGCGGATATAAACCGCCCATAATAATCATGTTCGAATGATAATCGTTGTTGTAAGTGATTCTAATGCGCTACCATCATTTTTATCGAAATCCCGTCATCTCTCGAGATTTTGTGACGTGCATTCGTGAAAATGCGAGACAAGATTGTTTTCATTGGATTCAGGTTGTTCACTGACAGCTGACTCAAATGATTGGTTCTGGACAGCGAATAAAGTGGTGATCATTCTATCTTAAGTCTAGAGCATCTCGGTAAGTCAACAAGCTATTGATTTAAGTCACGTAAGCCGCATTTTACTAACCATTTATGGTAATTAAGAGCCATTCATTCTGAATGTCTTCACACTGTAACTGCATGTGTAGTGTTGACATGGTTAGATATGGTTCATGCATGCCCGATGTAGACCAAGACTGTACTGTAGTGTGTTTAAGCAGGCATGATGACGATGTACTGACATGCTATTGCTATGGTGTCGCCTGCAGGCCTATATACTTTGTATGTGCACAGGCCACTGAATTGAATCAAGTATCAGTAAGGCCAGGGGGTGAAACATTAAACTACAAAGGCCGGTGCCGGTGGTAGATGATGAGAGACTGAGACTAGGGAGCTAAGCCTACCCTAGAAACTGGAAATAAATAATAAAATAGTCAAATACTAGGGCGGCCTATAGATAGAGGATGGAAATCTGAGTTATGGCGTCATAAAGAAATTTTAAATGCCATTAATGTGCAATCTCCTATTTCTTCAACGTGGTTTTCATGAAGAAAAGTTGCGACAAACCGTCCTCCTTCTCATATTTCTCTCGATCACAGGACACATACCAGTAATGATAGATGATCAACCGATGATGTACAGCAGCTATTGTGACAAAATCATCCAAGTTTTATTTAAAATTATTTCACAAGTCAAGAGATAGGCGAGATCCCATGCCTTGCGAGAATACGTGTAATAGTTTGAATCTTAAAATAATAAAAATGGCCATCCATCAACATCACATCAACAAAAAAAGATTTTGAAAACACCCATTTTAACCCTAAGCCCAGTTCATCAGAATCCCACTGCCAACCGTGCAACTGGTTGGCAACCCGCCCACCCAACCTCTCAATCAAAACCCATCCATCCAAAGACACTCGCACCTATATTGTATTAATTCCCAAGTATTTTTGATAATGAAACTGAGGCTGAGAATCAGAGTTGACTATTGCGGCTCTTGTGGCAGAGCCCAGTTATCAGACTTTAAATAGAATTCCTTATCATGGCTATGTAACATGATGTACCACCGTGGGCAAAATTCAAGTGGTGCTCGTAAAATATCAATGTCTTGTGCCGTGGTCACACTGGGGTTTTAACACGAATTGAATTCGAATTAAAACGTTGATACGTATTGGGGCGTCACACTCAATTCGGTTCATACCGATCTCAATCCGCTTTAACCAACACGGTTCTTAAACCGAATTGAATGCGAATCAGCTAATCCGAATCAATGAAACCGCATTGAGATTTCAAGTGTGACGCGCTTGATACGAATTAAGGTTTTCGATCGCACTGCGCATGCGCCCGGCGCATGGAAAGTGACCTTTGACCGTGGGAACTAGTGTTCCGAACTAGTTAATTGATGTATTTAAATGATCTCATTAACTCAAATCGTTTTTCGTTATGCCATAGAATAGGGAGAAAAATAAACTCCCTTGCACGTGACTTGCATTTCCATTTCCTGGCAAGGTATGTTGCCGCCGGTTCGTTGGTCAAAGGTACGCTGGTCAGCAACATCGTCGCGGCGGGGTTTTCCCCGGTTTTGGCCTCGTTTTCGAGGGCGAGGCCGGGATTCTCCGCATTTAGCGACGGCGGTGTTGACTCGCTGAGGACACTCCTCTTTGACCCGAACTTTGGCAATAGGCATGGCCGGGAGATGGAAATGGTCAAGCACCTTACGCGATTTTAACTTGTTAATAATGACTGTGTGATACTGTGATATTATATACTTATATGTTTTGTACTTGTAAATTTTATTCTCTCATATGGGAGGTTAATAAATAATAATAATATTAATAATAGATGGCGCGTCGTTAGTATGCATTGAGTGTGGCGCATTTTAAACCGATTTGAATGCGTATTCGGGCCAGTGTGACGCGACCGTTCTGAAACTGGATTAACCAATTCGTATTCCGGAGAGCGCTCTACGGAATTCGGTTTCAATTCGCATCCAGTGTGAACACACCATTAGTGCTATTTTACAGATATGCCAGTGTGGGCCAAACATACTCCATCCAAGCTTGGAGTAAGATCCAAGCATACCACATTCTTGGTATCATTCATTCCAAATAATAAATATTGAAGTTGCGACAAGATTTAGGAACAGGCTAGTTCTAGGCTTAAAGGGACTCTATAGGCAGCAGCTAGACAGGCAAGATAAAGTTACCGGAAGCCACCAATAGGGGTCTCTCTTATCACTCATTACGTCGAAACAGTTTTAACCTTTGAAGAGGAATGTATTTAGTGCCCAATCAGTCACCTGAAGATGACCAATTTAATCCCCTGTTCCTGCCAATAGTCCTCCTTTAACCCTTAAAGCGCCGAATTAACAAAATCATATTACCCCTGAGCGCCGAATTAACCGAGCATTTTTGAAAATGATTAATAACAACGTTATTTTTGTTACAAACACCATGGAATGTACTGATGATTTTATACAAATGGTAATTCCCGTCGATTTTTGTGACATTTCCCGCCAAAATTTACTAATTAGGGGTTAATTAGTGCAAATACCCATAATCAACAAAAATATGGCCAGAACATACCTCCATCAGCTTTTTATACCTCCCTTGGTATTTTAATATGAAGTCTGGGTCTAAATACATCGTTTCCATCCGATTCCTGGTCGAAGCATCCGTCTAATTAGTCGTAGCAGCGCTAATTACTCCTGATGACGTCATTCCCGCGAAAATGGGGCTTCAAGTTTTTGATAAAATACTCAAAAGCTTGTATAGAAACTTGAAATTTGTTCGATGCCATTTTGTGCTAAGCATCACTGTCGAAGTACCAAAGAGCGTACATGCACACTCACTGCCATCTCTTAGCAGACAGGTGGAACTAAATGTCTGCTGTCGACGATCGTCGCCTCTGGTGCTTTCCCCCTTATGTCGACGATCGTCGCCTCTGGCGCTTTAATGGTTAAAGGAAACTGCCCGGGAAAAAAAGGGGAGTTTTGCACGGCCCGGTCAAAACCTTAGGCGGGAATAAGGTTTCATTGATAAATATAAGGAGTTTCAAGGCCCCCAAATCACTTGTAAGGTTCAATAGATACTGGCCTTTCATTGGTTTACCGTTTCAGGGCTCTCAATTGCACGACCGCTACGACGTAGACGTCGTAGCGAAATTGGCCCGTGCCCAAATTCAGTTCTTGAAAAAAACGTGCCCAAATTACAATACCGTGCCCAAAATAACCTTTGATCAATATTGACACGAAGGGTATAAAACAAAACAACTTCAGAGATGATAGAATTGAAAATAATTAGCTCTCACGATCCCCGAAATGTACTTTTCCGGTGAAATTCTTCAACTTCTCATGACAGCATGGGCGGCCATTGTTATTGTTTTGCTACACCACGAGCCTCGCGCGCACAACACCCGGTATACATGCGTAATTTGCTGTACAATGGAAATATTGACTTCGCGTACGACTTCCCGGAAATCAATAGATTAGTACCGCGGATCCCACTACGGCGCTGCAAGCTGTGGGCTTGATGGACCAGTGCCACTAAGCCACAAAAAAAGCACGTTCCGTCATGCCGTACGGCACGCAAAGTGCCCAAAATAGACCTTAAAAAAGTAGAGGGTGTAGCCTTAGCTGTACAATTGAGAGCCCTGCGTTTGCGTATCATTTACATACTCTCATCTTGAAAAATATGACAATATTTACGATCACGTTATTGATTTTTGCAACATTTTCGGTAACGCGCCCCATGCGGATCTGTAAGGTACCATTCGGATGCTTGAAAAATGCCTCGTCTCGTCGATTCGCTCGCGGATAAACGCATCAGGTTGACTGCAGCAACTTTTAATTGTTGGAGACAGAGAAGGAAGGAATATGATTATCAGTTTGATGAAAACTTTGCAAAGTTTCTTCTTGGGACTCGAAATCCATACTACTATTCTCTCAATTTTCCATTTTCTCCTCTCTCCAACTCACTACTATCGCTATTGACTGCGTAACATACACTAACATTCTTTCGCTATCATTACTAACTTCATTTACAAGAACACTGGCCTCTTTGTAGCCGATTTTGTAACCCATAGTGGAAACACCTGACAGCGCCGCCCGGCATGATCCACGTGCTACTGGCATATTTATAACTCGTAGTAAATAAGGTTGTAAAAATGTGCAAATGAGATGCCGTATATGGACACCATGACGTCACTAAGCAGTTCTTATTTCTGCTACGGGTGGCGCTGTTGCTTGCTTCTGGAGGCGCTATTCAACCACTTTAAAGGCCTACGCCATTCGTTAAAAATGTTGAATTTGTAATTGAATTTTAAAATGTCGAATTGTGTAAATAAATACAAAATACAAATTTCAACATTGCCGTCCTCGTGTAGACTAAGTGATATACAAACATGACAAATGCTATAAATACCAAGTTTAAACAAATTTGTATTCACAATAGCCGCACTTACACCACCTGAAAATGGACCACCAATCTTGGTTCGGGAATCAATGCCGCACCATCGAAAATCCACCAAGCGCTTACACCAGCGCTGCAGCTAGTTATAAAATCCGGCTACAGATGGCGCGCAAACAATAAGCAGAACGCGGAAAGCCTTGGCAGAAAGCGCCATTTCGAAAGCGCCGCCTGGAGCCGAACCATCTAACTAGCTAATTGCCGATCCATTTGCGCTTACACCACGACAAAGCCGAGCTTTTAACAAGCCGGGCGAATTTGGACCATCAAGCTTGGTGGGACAAATTCGCTCGGCAATTTGTATCGGCAATGGATTGCCGAACCAATTTGTCGCGGCAATGTGGTGGTGTAAGTGCAATTGGTCCACCAATATTTCGTGGTGTAAGCGCAGCTAATAACTGCACTACGGCATTGTGTATTATAGTGGATTTCTAACTGCACCACAAGTAATTACGAATGGTGATTTCTATATAAACTGGAACACAATTTATGAACAGTGTACCCCTTTAACATATGATGCGTGTTGAACCCTGAAACAGCATAAGCAGTGTGTGTTCAACAGGTGTGTGTGCTGCTGTGTTTATTCCGCCTGCGTTGTCATTGGCAGAAAGTTTATACGCCGTTGCGACAATTTATGAGATGATTGATGGGTGATAATATGGCGGCGTCATGACACCCAGCCAATAAAAAATAGGAGCACATGACTTCATGTCCTTCAGCGCTGACCAACACACTTTGACACATAGCACTAGTAGCAGTGTCTTCCCCGTTTGGGAACAAAGCCAGAGTACAGTGTAAGTACCCAGGCCTTTCCATTACATACACCTTTGGCTTTACACCTTGTAATATTTTAGCCTGTTTTTTGCACTTAACCTACGTGTAATTTGGGGACATTTTGTCATGGCAAGCTGTAGAAGACATTTGTTATTGTGATTCAGCGGCCAAAATTTAAATGTCATCCTCCACCAAAAAATGACATATTTTGGAGTTTCCCGCATTGATTTATGGGAGTCAGGAGGAGAATTGTGCAAAAAATGCTTCAGATGGGTCAGTTACGGTACCCCTAAAAACGGAAGAAAAACAACAAATAATTTTTTTCTGCTAATTTGGGGAGGTGTGGCGCCCTCTGCACTGTTTTACATTGTAAAAACTATGCAATGGAAAGGCCTGGTACCGGTTATTCGCAAACCTGGATACTGCACAACTTATTCAATCCCGATTATACTTTTGCATTCAGGCATTTTTTAGGCCTACATGTACATACTTCTCCCGATGTGACCTACATTTCAGGTGTAAATAGGTCAAGGTCATAATATGAAATGTACGTGTGTCATATAATTATCGAGAAACCTTCACGGTGTGATCTTCAAATGTATTGTATCTCATTGATTGATCTAAAGCTTTTTAGCTCAGCTGACAGTCAGCGAAGCTGGTAATATTACTAAGCGAATGGTGTCCGTCCTTCCTGCCATCCTGCCATCCTTCCATGTCAATTTTGGGCATTTTGTAACCGTAAGACCTAGGCACTTTGTTGACGCTTCTAAATTAGGCGTAGCCCAAGGGGAACTCAGAAACCAAAAATCAGCGCGATCCGACCTACATTCGGCGAATGAGGTCATCGGAAAGTTTAAACTTCTTTCCTTTATACCTCGGTCCACAGAGGAAATATTGTTTTTCAAATCTGGCCGAATATTTTTTAATAATTTTTCATTTTGACTTGTAATGGAATTAGTTTAGTTTTCACCGCCAGTTGGCGCTACAGGCACATTTGACAGATTTTTTGACGATTCAAAAGCCCGGGTTATGACGTATAGTTGCGCAGTTGTATTCTGCGCATTGAATTGGCCAAGGAACCAGGCTATATTATACCCACTGTGACCAGTCTAAAGATGGAAGATTGATTTTGCAACAAGATAATTACTCCTAGCAACAAGTAACCAATTTTCTGCTAAAAATAGAAATACGGTCTTGGCACTTAAAATGAAAAAAGTATGCGTTTTCTGGCGATACAAATATGTTTTAAAATACCAGTTTACTCGCCGCGCTGCCATAGCATGCATGCATGTACATGATATAATGAAATACATTGTTTGGATCCAAGTTATCCTAGTCCCCATCGCTTTTGAAGTACGGCGAATGAGTGGTCTACTGCATTGCGTATCAGCAGCGGGAACAAGGTTCTTTGACAGTGGGAGGCAAATAGAATGTCCGCAGGTGTGGCGCAAGGCATCATGGGTGGTTGTTCTAATTTACTCCCACTGAAACGATTGTCAAAATGCGCAGTTACTCAGTGCGCATCTGTCGTCTGCTCCAAAATGTCGAGGCAACTGGACCATTTTGGAAACCGCACTCCCGCATTACCACTTGCCACAGCACGCAAGCGATCAGCAGAAACACCCCAGGCCCTTCCAAAAGATGCCAAGAAGGCATACGAGGAGACAAGACAGCGTTTAGTAAAGGATGATTGGAAAACGCCCAAACCCCCTGGCTGGGACCCTACTATAGTTCCTTCCGCCAATTTTTTGTTTTGCTAGAAAGATTTCTCTGTGTATCGCATTAGCAGTAACTCAACTCCATCGTCATAATAGCTGGCAAAGAAATGGAAAATGTCCCCCCCCCCCCGAAAGGTGTCCAGACTATCGTAGTCTGGGACTCTGGCAGATTCTAATGTAAAGTCTAAAGTGCAAGCTCTATTGAACTCGTGCAACTGTCGCCATGGAGAGCCCCTCCCCCCCCACCCCCGTCCTTCTGACATGTTTTAGCCAGTGCATTGGGGGAAGGCCCCTCAAACCCCCTATTGGCCTCTCAATAAGTCCTTCCGAGCTGCTTTACCCTGGGGCGCTCGAGTGGAACCCCCAAACCTTCATGATGGTGCAGTCCTTTGACACGTTTAACCCAGAGCGAGGAAGAGGTACTCCTTTGATGGTACCCTAACTGCAACCCTCAACCATCATTACCCTTCCTTTTCACTGGCATGATATTGGCAAGACTACCAAGAGGTCGTACTGGTGGCTTCCTTGAGACAATTGCTTGTGGTCGTACCTGGGCAACCAATTCAAGGGGTCAGGGATCTAGGGATCAGGTTTTTCCCCCACCAACATGTTTTGGTTGGAAAGGGTTTTTGCTGGCCAAGAGACTTGAAGACACTTTACTCTTGAGGAACACCAGACTGATGAACAAAGAACCTGAGGAATATAGAACCCTCTTCATACCTGGGAACATAAAAAGCCTGCTAGCGAATATTGATTATTCTTTAGAAAAAAACAGAAGATCTGCGAAACCAATGGTACCACATAAAAACATACATTCCTCCTTGAGGTGTCTTCGGATCTCACCACGGCCCATGTGGAATTCATTCAAAAGGTTTATTGAAATCTCAAAATAAAATTTTTTTTCTCGAAACGCCTGCCCGTCTTTTGCTTCATTAATTCGGGATTATATCCATTTTAAGCATCTTTTGGATATTATTACTAAAGTTTCAAAAATCAAAACACATATGTCGGGGGGGGGGGGAAACCCCCAGAAATTGAAGTTTGATTAAAAAACAGTGAGAATAATCGTGTGGTTCTCTCTCGGAGCTCAGAATAGTCGAGTTACTACTTTCACGCGTTTATCTCTTCTGGCGGCCATTTTAAGTCAAATTTAAGCCATTTGAAAAGAATCCATGGACTTGAGAAACATTGTTTACATTGGATGACGTCGTATGCACGTTAACCATAGTAGCGCTTCGCAGAAAAGACTTCGGCTTTTCTGCTGCGCACTTATTAGTTTTTAGCACTACGATTCTTACATGAGTCAAAAGTAGACGTTTTAAGCAACACAATAATGTTACTCCCATAAAATTGATTCAAAATTGATGGAGCTACGGCATTCTGCTCGGCAATTGGCAGCGCTGATAAAATACATTGCATGCTAATGCATGCCAAATGGCACACTTTAAAAACCGCTCATTGGACAACGTAGGGAATCACCAGAAATGACGTCATCGCTGGTCTAAATCTTCTGTATAATAATATTAGAAGGGGGACGAATAAAGTCACACTTAGAGGCGTTGGATCGCCTTGAAATTTTGCATGAATGATGGTGACACCTTACCCTGGTGCAACGTCTTGGTTTTATTCAAAAATTTACTTCAGCGGAGCAGTAATGAGGCATTTTTAATCGGACACTGTCAATTCTCCTTACCACTCACAGAAGCCAAGCCATTGATGTTAAGTTATGCAAGGGCTTAATCAATTACCTGCACTCCCTGTGGCATGTGGGGTGAATAACATCACCTTTTGAACAGCTGGCTGTAGGGGAATGATTGGAACAGCCGGTATACCTGCTGACCTGCTGAACCCAGGTTAAGGTCACCTGATTTTCGAGATTTCTTGGGAAATGAAATTGTAAACAAATGCATGTGTGCAGTTCAAATGTAAACAAAAATGTATTTTTGGTACTTTTGGTTGCTGGACTTGGGTTTTCCCGAAGTTAGGAACTGGGGTCAGATTGGTGGTCTATTGTTTATGGGTGCTGTTTTAGTCAGAGGTAGCCCTTGATTATGAAGGGATTTTCAAATTAAGGTGACCATGGTCTTTTTATGTGCTCACCACAGCTTTCAATACTTGATGTATCTGAAGAGGCGTGCGGAACCTGACATGGCCTTACCAAGGAGCTGCTCACGGTGCTGAACTTCTAGCTTGCCTGTCGACTAAGTGCCTTTTTGGCCGAGACAGCCCTTTGAGTGTAATTATGGCACGTTTGATTCTCAACTTGGCCACAAGGAGGCCAAAACAAAAAAAAACAAAGTGCAACATCTCGCTTATTAGTGACTTGTTTTCAATGATATTTTTATGGTAGGTACTCCAAGCAATGATACATTACATGTCATACCGACTTTGGTTTGACCTATATACTATACATGTAGAATGTTTCTTAACCAGGATGAATTCCTAACCACCAAATATCTAGACGGTGAGCACGGTGGTCGTTTCATTACTGTAATGCAGCCTGCAGTCAAGTGCCCTCTTGAGAGGTGACCATGATCATTGAATGCGGCAATAACATTTGGAAAATGGTATGTTGCTTTGCAACTTAAGAATGACCTTTTATACCTCTGCGTACCATAAATACAATGCCCAAATACCGAATTCCTTTATTTAGACAAAGAAATCGGCTTTCTTATTAATCCCAGTTTAGGAAGACTTAATATTGAATGACTACAGAGGGGGGCTTTTATAAAATATGTGAACCTCATGCTACACACTATATTACTTGTGACACCACAAAAGGCACAGGTTTTTTTATGTGATCTTTGGAAACATTTTGAAACTGCCCTCAAATCTATTGAAGACTTTGCAGGCTTTATGTCTGCAGCTCAAAACAGAAGAGGAAATTCAATATCCAGATTAGTGGATATGGAGGTGACCAGTTATGATAACCCAGGTGAGGAGGATGTTCCGCATAATATGTGTACGAGCTACTGAAACCAGACTTACTATTCTGGAAAAAAATATTATCAATTACCACTTCTCTGGGGTGGCAATGCAGAACCAAGTTCCATTAATTGGTATTGATAAGAAAACGCATTAAAAATCAGAGCGATCGGATGCTGCAGCCATCTTGAAATTGTTTCTGTCGATGTCATCTCAAGTCAAAACGTTTTTCTGTGTGTTTTGCAAAGTGATTAGGGGGAAATCAACATGATCTGATATTCAATATGGCTGCCACAACCGCCCGGCCATCTTCAATTTTATTTCCCTCGTTGATTTCGGGAGAATGTTTTATGTCATGGAGCCCATTTCTCTTCTGTGTGTGTCGGGAAATCGGTGCGATCTAATTACCAAGATGGGCTGCCATTTTAAGGTTAAGGTTTTATTTGGCCAAGTTTTCTTGAGTGTCTTGCAAATTGTTAGGGAAAGGTTCCTTTTGAAAATTGGTGCGATCAGATATTCAACATGGCAATCTTCAGTTTGATTTCTACTGATTTATGGAGTGTATGTTTCATCCTGTCGTACCAATTTTTGTGCTGCTGTCTTTGAATTTTACTCCAGTCAGTAATTACAATGACAAAACACACACTGACCACTGTTCATCATGCCCACAGATAATCAGTCTTGCTATGCGGGGTTAAAATGTATTCATGTACGTGTAGGACACTCTATGGTTCGCGCGGGCGGTCGTTGCAGGATGGCTGCAACAAAAACTTTTGTTGCTGCTACATTATTTAGGCTGCAAATTTGACCGTTTATGAATAAGATGTCAATGATGGATATCCTGTACATTGGGAATTAGCCTTGTCCTACTCCTCTTGCATTAGTTTCAAAACTTAACATGTGCAATCTTTCAATCTACCTACACTCCTTCACCCTTATCCTTAGTATTGATCGCCGATTAATGGCCTTGATTGAGTTTATATCCATAATCTTTTAATCCTGCTTTTATGCAATGGATCTGTTTTTATGCAAAGTTGAACTATCATGTGCTGTCGGTTTAATCAAAATATGTATTTTAAATTTTCCAACGATGTCTTTGGTAGAAATAGGTTGGGAGGGGAAGGATTGACCGCACAGCGCAATGACTGCTCACCTGAAATTCACGACACTGATTTACCGCTAGATCAGGGTAACCGCAAGGACCAAAGTCCAAAGGTCTGCCCGATTGGATTGGGAGCCAAATCCAATAGCCTAAAATGATCTTTTTTTGGTGCTTTGTATTGTAAATTGCCGGAATATGGCAGCCATCACCCTGTGAAGACTTTAATTGTTGACCTTGACCATGTTGACCATTGTCAAGGTTTTTAGATATCTTTCTAATTTCTTCTTCTAGATGGTGACATGGCATGTTGAACCTGGCCATTGAAATGGAATGCTACATGCTGTTCTTGATCTTCACCTGTCCATTCCGTTGCCGCATACAGCTATAGCTTGGAGAAGGTAAGAGGGTAGTTCTGTTATTAGCTTGGTGTACATGGTCATGGGGAAATAGTGCTCAGCCTTATTTGGCACAGAAGCAAAAATTAAGTTTTGTAAAGGTTTGAAACTGCTTTGGTGCAGGCTGTAAATGGAAGGGATGCATTGACTTCCAGTGAAAAACTTGGGCAGTAAATCTGAAAATTGAGAAAAGGCAGGACACTATGCCATGCTTTAAAAACTTGCACGTATCGTCAATTGCACCAAATAATAATACATATAACGGACGGGGCCTTGCCTGTCATGCCTGGAGCAGGAGAATATTTTTCACACACAATTAGAATGTTACAAACACCAGACCACTCAAACATGACTTTGTTCAATAGTTGTTTGGCAGGAGTATTTTAAAAAACTGGCAAGTTGATACAAACAAGCCTTGTGTTTCTTGGCCAGGAGGTCAAAGATGGGTGAATTCCTTTCACCAAAGGACTGAATGCAGAATACCAAGAATGAATGAAGACCTGATTCATAACCAGAATCATGAAATATTTACTGTTGATGCTTCTGGTGCCAGACATATTACTCAAGTTTTTGATACAACTATATACTTTTCAAGGTCACAGAGGTCAAACTCTGAACTTTCCATGAAGGTGGCATGTTTGGTCATTGTCCTAGAGTCTTAAAATATCACCTTCACCCCTAAGGCATCTCTGCATGTTGACAAAGATTTATCTCAATCCAACCTACTTTTCAGGTGAAGGTGAAGGTCATAAAATCCAATGACTTGGTCATATCTGACAAAAGTATTCACTGTGAGATGGTTAAATGTATTTCATTGATTATTCCGATCAAGCTTAGTTTAAAACAATAACATACATGTAGTTTTTGAAACATTTTGACCTTGACCTTATTTCCAAGGTCACAGAAGTCAAACTCTAAAATGTCACCAACACATAATGTCTTTATTTGTCCGGTCTTTTGCCTCCCCATTGTGAGCACAATGTCCCTGAGCAATTTCCTTGTGGTTCTTTGATTTTCAAGAAATGGGAATTTGATATTTCTTTTTAAATGGGTACCCCTGTAAATTTCAGTGAATCAATTGCAACCCTTGTAGTGGAGTAGTGGTGATAATAGAGATGAAATTGGCAGTGATGTCTTCTTTTCTGTTAGGAATATACCCTAGACATTGTTGGTAGCACTGTGTGCTTAGATGAAGTCTATCATTGTTTTGCATACTACCTTCAGGCACCATGGGATTAGTCTTTCAAATATTCTGGTTTCATGTAGCGCTTATTGGCATACATCTCATATTTACACAGAAGAACACATCCAGGACAAGCATTGTACTGTTCTGTTCAACAGTTGTTTCCTACCAATTTTTTCTGGAGATTTTCTTTTTTTAGCAGCGTACATTACATATACATGTATTCCGTATGTGTATGCATTCAATGAGGCATTTGTTGAGGGCAAAAGACATCTTAATGACCTTTGAGAGGCAGAACTGTCCAATATAGGGAGGATCAGAATCAGAGGATAAAATCTTCACGAAAATCTGTTTTCGGGAGAATCAAGCCTGGAATGTTGATATACTGGATGATTGCCGTCTTTGTGCACAATCAAAGCGGCTGTCGGGTCTGTCCAGTTAAACCACTCATCGGTATCAAAACCTGTGTGACCATCTCCAACCCCTTGAAGTCTAGGGCGTAGAGTATTGAGGATTACGAAATCCAGTGCATCTGAAATCCTGAAAGTACACACATTTGTAGGACAATGTAGGATGACAGATGAAGTACCCAGACCAGAAATGGACCCACTTTACTGAGTGATGTGAGGGTTCTGAGCTATGTAAGAGGCCAAGGTAGTCCTGGTATGTAGAAAAAGAAGGAAATAGCCTTGATATGGGCACATTGGTACTGTTATGGGGTTGTCAAAATGCTTAATTAAACATACGCAAAAGTTGCAATTCATAAAAACTGCAGAATAAAATGGCCACACCTATTTCCCGGTTTGATAGTTTACTGAACACTGAGATGAAGAAGTAGACTTAATGCAGAAGCCTTACATGTATGCATTGATATCGCTGTCAATCATATCACTAGCATTCTGGTTCTGCACCTGGCAATTGTCAGATCAAACCAAAGAAACTTCTGTCAAAAGATATCAAATATTCTGTCATCAATAAGTTGATAATTGGTCATGCAGCGCTGAGAGTAGTTACGAGTTGGGTATCGTTTGGAGAATATGCATTCAACTTATTGATGACAGTGTTCATTGTAACGCTTCTTTGGTAAAATACATGTCTTTCACACTCTTTCAGTCAAATCACTATAAATGAGGCCATTATGCTTTCATGAAAATATGTCAGTGAATGAAGTGTGAATGTATTGGCAAAACTGTCCTCCAGTGTCAAATTTTGTGCTTAACAGATGGTTGATAAAGTAACTTCTACTCTTTAAGGGTGGTGGTCCTGAAAATTGTTACACTTTTTAGCTCACCTGGGTGAGGTTTAACCCGTTTTGTCCGTCCGTCGTCCGTTGGTTCATCGAGACGACGTAAACGCTCTAACTTGAGACTGCTTCAAGTTTTACTTTTCATATGTAGTGAATGTGTAGCATATCAGTAGGCGCTGTTTGCTAATGAAAATTGTCTCAATCTGATTGACAGTTTCTCCACCAGGAGGTGTTTACTGAAAACTGAAAAATTGCACTGCTCCTATAATAATAAAACTCCCATGAATTTGATGAAATTCATATGGCAGGTGTATCTGCTGAGGGTACATCACATATCACACGAGGTCTTTGTTCGACCCAATTTTCAAGGTCGCAGAGGACAAAGTTCATCATTGGTCCCTTAACTACCAACATAAACACTTTAGTCTAACTTGGGACCACTTCAAGATTATTTTCGTGCGGTAAATGTGTAGCATATCAGTGGACACTATTTGCTATTGAATTCTTGTCGATCCAATTCACATTTTCACCACTAGGGGGCATTTGCTGAAAACAGAAAAAATTCACTTTCACCTCAACTCGACGGAATTAGATTAAATTTATATGTTTGGTGTACATGTATCTGCTGTGGATACATACATGAGTTTTTCGATCGACCCAATTTTCATGGTCACTGAGGTCAAAGTTTAAAAGTTCATCATTGGTCCCTTGACTAACGACGTAAATGCTCTAACTTCAGACTGCTTCAAGATTTTCGTTTCATATGGGATGAATGCGTACAATATTAGTAGGTGCTACCAAAAGTTGCCTTGATCTGGTTCAGGGTTTCTCCACCAGTGGGCGATTGCTGAAAACGGAACAAATTGCGCTTGCTCCTATACAACTCACAGAATTTATCGAATTTTATAAGATGATTTATGCATCAATTAGGGATACAGGATATGTCACACTGGTTTTTAGTTTCACCTCCTTTTCAAGGTCAAGCAGTTCAAAGTTCAAAACATTGACAAAAGTCGTTGAACACTCCAACGTCACACTGTTTGAAGATGTTCTGTATGGGGTCAATGTAAAGCATCAGTACATGCTGTTCGCTATTGAAAATTGGCCTGTTCCGATTCATAGTTAGACCACAAGAGGTCTTTTCCTGGCTTAAAACAGAAAAATTGCAATTGTTCCTATACAATTCAACTCTTTTTGCTTCAAACTCAAACGTGTAAAGCAGTGTTACCTAGCTACCTCTGTTTGAGTTGCCAACATGCAGTGTGGAGGCGCATCTGTAAACTTAAAGGCAGACTTCAGTATTTCAGTATCCTGGTCGCGTGGGGGGGGGGGGGGGTTGAGTGGCCATATCAGTGTGGTGATTCAGTCGGCTGGCCACACATTGTACGAGGAAGTTATGCTTTTTGATGGCTCGTAAACCATTTGACTTTAATACTGATATAATCTTTTTGTCGGTTCTTATAGATTTGCCTGTCATGTATGCTACACTTAACATTAGGTTTGCTAAATATGCATTTTAAAGTATTATATGAATTCAAAAAGTACTTAAAATTTACGTCATAATCAATAGTTGAACTCGGAGGCATTTCATTGTGTTTTAAGAAGAGTTTATCCCCATTCTTGGCAAAGGGGAATAAAACTAAGACCGTCTGCTAGTGAGGCCTGTTGGAATGGTGTTTATGCCTGAATAAACAAGGCCTTTGGGGGTCTATGCATGTAAACCTTCATAAGCTCTGTCATGTAAATCTTGTGGTAGTTGGGGGTCAACTTTGAACAGAATAGCTACATGTCCCTCATTACCAATTGAACTCAAAAGCTTGCCACATATCGTGTTCGAGTGTGATATATAGTTAACACCTTTTGAGATCATTTTATAATAAATTGACGTCTATTTCTGCTCGAGGTCATTATTATTTAGAAAATACAATTACATGTCATGCATTATGTTATGACAAGTGTTAATATGTGAGAGGTAGTCTTCATATTCCATTTTTGTGTTCAGTGGATTCATCCAGGAGATTGTATAGTGGATACTAAACTTGATTCTAATATTCTTTGGATATAGTTTTTATGACCATCTCAAGGAAGGGGATTTGACGATGATGCTTCTTCTTTGAAATGGGTGAGTCGTTGGTATTAAATGAAATATAGACAACTTTCTCTTCATCGAGCAAAGACAAATTTGAATAAATGAATTTCAGGTACGGGACTACATTGTATTATCATTTAATACAGCCATTATTTAATTCCAACATTTGTCCTGAGATGGCCCATGAGGGCATGTAGAGAACTGTAGAGAACTGTATTCTACAGTTCTCTGTAAGACTTAATGGGACCTTCCCTTTCACTGACTGAAATGCTTGAAGATATATTCAATTCTCTGAATCCAATGATGCGACCAGATGATGCAATGGCAGAGATGAATAGTCTGCCATGTCCGGCATCCGAAGGCAGAGTTGTGCTCTGTCATTATCGACTGTTTTATCAGGGTTTGATTGATATTTTCTAACTGTTTGCTATTACTTGTTTATTTTGCACTAGCTGTACTGTAGAAACTAAACAACCTACATGTAGCATCGAGGTCGGCAGGGTGTTTCTCATCATTGTCTTGACATTTTTAAAACAACACGGTCCAATCAGTATTGGAGAAAACTGGTGCTTGGGGTTGCGGAGGGCTCCTGGGCTCCATGCAGTTACCACCTTGTGATTATATCATGAGTTAAAAATCACGCTACTGTGCTAGAGAATCAATAAGTCATTGAGAAAGGTTGACTGGGTGACTTCTGGAGAGTTGTTACAAACTTGCTTACATTTTTTTCTTCAATTTTCTTTGTAAAATCATTGATGAAAGTTTTTGGGACATGTACATACATGTTTTAAATAATGCACACATTTATGGTGTTCATCCTTTAAGGCCATTTGTTGTCAAGTTTTTCCACAGGCAACTGGAGTTCACTGTGACATAAAGCCTACCTATTATTAGAAAGGTAGTTTCAAATTAATCTTGATTAAAATCATATTCACAATATTATATCATTGTCATTGGAAGACAGAATATAAACTCTAAGGGATCACGTCCAAAGTCCGCACGCGATATTCGCCGGCGAAATTCACCCTACAGTATTTCGCCTGCGAAATCTGTCCGAAAATCGACCAGCGAATGTGAGGCGATAATATGAAATCGCCGGTACGGCGGTATGTCAGATGCGAAATTCGCCCACAATTGCGCCTATTCTTCGATTTCGCCCCAAAAATCGCTCCAGGCGATAATGGAGCGATTTTACGAAATTGGTGGCTCTTGCATGCTTGTCCGATTTTGCAACGACTTTCACTCACGTATATGGCCACAAAATTTTATTTTGATGACTTTATACCCGACTTTAAACCTGGTGAAGTTGGTGGGCACTGGTGAACGCTGTTTAGGATGACCGGATACTACAACGATCTTGATTGGTTGGCTGAGACTCGGAAACATAAGCCTAACTATGATTAGCTGTATGATTTGGTACATTCTGCCACAATCCTTCGGAATACATACCATAATACTAAGAACCTCAAACCTCTGTGCCAAATTTGTGTAGCTCCTCGTGGATAGATGTGATGTATATGATTACTGGAGTCAGATTGGCCGGGAATTCCAGTTTGTGTTTATTGTTCGGTCTGCTATCAGCTGATGTGGGAATTCGCATACTACAACACATGTAATATTCGCTTCGTTCTGATGGTTGGCGAGAGCGAATTAGGCGCGATCATTTTTTTCGCCTGCGATTTTCATTCAGTATGAATTTTCGCCTGATCATAATAGAATCGCCGAAGCAGGGAGCGATTTGGAGGCGAATGAGTGTGGCGATATTCGACCAAGCGAATTTTTGCCCCTATTCGCATGCGGACTTTGGACGTGATCCCCAAGTAGGTTGTTTGAATATGTTTGTCTCGTGTTACTTTTCTGCAATGGAAAGCTCAAGTTGTTTGGTGATAACCATTTGTCCGAAAAAAATGTTTTGGCAAACAAACTGTTGGTAGCAAAATCTGTTGGTAGCAAAATGTATAATTCACCCACCAACTGTTCGCCAAGAGTTTGATTGTGTGCAACTCTAGTCTTGTGGACCAAGTTGTAGTGACATGCTTACACAGCAAGCAGTCCTGCGACTAGTATCACTGTATTGAAAACGATCCGTTTGTTGTTTTGTAATCCATTTGGTGATTATCCGTCTTGGTGGAGGTCCCCCCAGTTAGTGGTCCATTAATGAGATATTCTAAATGTCACTTCTTTTCAAGATGTCACTTGACATTCTCTGTGTGCTATACTATACTGTTCTTGTGACCTTATTTCACCAATGTCTCGTCTTTGAACAAGGTAATTAACCCTACTTTCTTCTCTCCAGTAAATGGGTACCTGTCTGGCAGAGATGGAAAAAATGACATATTGACATAAAAAATGACATGTAGCCAATTGAACCCAAAAGGGTTTTGAAATGTCATTATTAAACTACATTCTATTATCAAATGAATGACAGAATGGCAGTTATAAAGTCAAATCGACTATTTCACAAAAAACAAAAATTCTAAAAGAAATCCAATTATTTTGGGCTGTTGTTTAAAGACAAACTCACAGACTGTGACAGAGTGACTGAATGACCTCTTCAGTGTATTTTGTCACAGTTTTTTTACCGTGCCCATGCTTAAACCCTTTAACCAGGTGTATCTAATAAGGTTAAATGACATTTCACCTGGGTTTTTGATTTGACCTACTTTTCAAGGTCACAGAGGTCAACGTTCACTAATTCACCAATAGGTGGCACGTTTTGTTTCTATTTGAGCTAGAAGGTTCTAAACTTGTGAAGACATATATCTATCCAGGGACCCCTCTATTCAGCCCAAAAAATTTGTTCCGCTCGGACTTCAAAGTATGGCCGACAGGCGGCCATCTTAAAAATTAAACAAAGTCAGATTCCAACCAAATTTCATGTGATTGTATATCTATGTACTCGCTAAAACATCCCTGATTTTCAGTCAAATCCCGATGTGCGGGTCAGGTCGTGGCCGCAAGGATGACCTTGACCTCAAGATGGGGTGCCCCTTCAGGAGACAGGCTAGAGAGACAAGACCACTAATGAATATTCATAGGTTGGAGGGTCGAGGCCTATCAATTAGACGAGTGCATGTTTTTTACTCTCAAGTACATATTTGGAGAGGTATTGAAAAAATATTTGCTGTGGCAAGTCTGCAGATATAAATAAATTGTTTGGTAAAAAAAATAATTTTGAATTTCGACAACCTGGCCAAAGGGGGGTGGTTCAAATTTGGAGTGAAAATGGCCGATATGGGTAAAAATGTCCACTTGTGTCAAACTTGTCAATTTAAAAAAAAAATGCGTGGTCAATCACTAATTTAAATCGCACCAGTTACTCGCAAGACTAACCCGTATATCATATCCGAATTACAGTTTCACTACTTGACGCATTCTTTGATGCGTCGCGGTCAAACATTGACAATTTAACTGCTAAAAGGCTTAAAAAATCAATTGTGGTCTTGTCTCCATTTACACTACATTTTGGGTCAATTTAGGGGCCTTGTCCAAATTATTCGCCGTAATTCGCCCCAAAAACGCCACAAATTTGCCGAAAGTCTCCGGCGAATTTTGGCGAAGTTCTGACGATGTTTGGCGAAGTTTGGGCGATTTTGAAGGTGAATTTCGGCGAATTTTTGGCGATTTTCCGGCGAATTTGTGGCGATTTTATGGCGAATTCTCGGCGAATTTATGGCGAATTCTAGGCGATTTCTGTTGAACTTTCCGGCGAATTTGTGGCGATTTTTCGGCGAATTTGTGGCGATTTTATGGCGAATTCTAGGCGAATTTATGGCGATTTTATGGCGAATTCTAGGCGATTTCTGTTGAACTTTCCGGCGAATTTTTGACGATTTTTGAGGAGGTTTTGGCGAATTTTGGCGAACTTGTAAAAATTCGCCAGAAATTCGCCGGTGAATTTCGGCGAATAATTTGGACAAGGCCCCTTAGTGAAAAATTTGAATGTGCTCAAATCACTCTAATTCATTTAGAATATTGTATTGCTGATGATTTAAGGTCAAAACAAGCTAAAATAATGAGAAAAAAACTTAATTTGACCCAAATATGAGTCAACCTATCCCCGGTCTAAGTTCGGTTTCATTTTTACAAGTCTTGTTGTGTTGCCATTCATGTTGTAATTTCTTTGAAACTACTTAGGCCTTAATTCTGAAAGTTGTGCCCTAAGCAGCAAAGATATTCCTAAATCACATCCTAAAGTTTCAGCTCCATAGCTTGCTTATTCTGGCCAGGGCTGGTCTTATGATTTTGCAGCAAAATCATGACTTTTTGTCGATTTTGTCCTCTTTCGTCGCTTTTGGCACAGTGTACCACTCTTTGAAATGTCTCTCATTTCTCCAAAAATGTCCAGATATGACTTTCCTTTGTTGGAGAGTTGTGGGATGTCATGTACATTAGTTTGAAAAAATTCTCAAAATGTTAACCCCTGAAATGTACCTTCATTGAGACAAGACCACTAATGAATATTCATAGGTTGGAGGGTCGAGGCCTATCAATTAGACGAGTGCATGATTTTACTCTCAAGTACATATTTGGAGAGGTATTGAAAAAATGTGGCAAGTCTGCAGATATAAATAAATTGTTTGGTAAAAAAATAATTTTGAATTTCGACAACCTGGCCATAGGGGGGGGGATGGTTCAAATTTGGAGTGAAAATGGCCGATATGGGTAAAAATGTCCACTTGTGTCAAACTTGTCAATTTTTTAAAAAATTTCCGTGGTCAATCACCAATTTAAATCACACCAGTTACTCGCAAGACTAACCCGTATATCATATCCGAATTTCAGTTTCACTACTTGACGCATTCTTTGATGCGTCGCGGTCAAACATTGACAATTTAACTGCTAAAAGGCTTAAAAAATCAATTGTGGTCTTGTCTCTAGAGGGCAAAAAAAATTCATATATTGTAAATTTTGACTCTTCGGTGAACCCTTACATCACAAGAACTCTGTTGTAGCAATACAAGTTTGCTCAAATTGATATTGAATTGTATTTTGTATACTTTAAAACACTTCGGGGGCCCCAGACCAACCGACCCCCCGAAACGGTCAAAAGTTGATGAGACACGTGCTCAGAGCATTCCCGCATCAGCTAGAGCCTCGTACTCGTAGAGAACACCGTCGCCATCTACATGTATGCGATCATCGATGGAACTAGGCCAGCCTATAGCGCGCAGCACACTAGCCGCCAACTTTGGCGACAAGAAGCGTTCAGCTGACGCCTCTCGACGCCAAAGTTGGCGGCCAGTGGATCCCGGTCAGAGCACACCTGCCCAGAATTGGCGTCCAGTAGCGTCTTTTCCGACACTTTAGGCTGCCATTTTGAAATCATGTGACATCAAGACGCAAGCTGATTGGCCATAGCCTCGCCGCCGACGCCAAGTCAGGCGGCCATCCGTAGCACACCTGGCTTCTTCTTGCATTCAAACGCGGCACACGTGTCAAAAATCAAACATGTTAGATATTTGGCGTTTTGCGGCAAGTCGCGTTCGCCGACGCCGTTCCTAGCAGACTAGGCGCTCAGGACTCTTGCGGCAAAAAACGCCAGTGAACGCTGAAGTTGGCAGCTAGTGTGCTGCGGGCTTAAGTGAGGCATTACAATAGTAATTACCGAACGTGCAGATATGAACGGAGACGGTTTTAAAAAGGGTTAAAGAGCAAGTAGATCAGAGCTGCACTGCTCTTCCTTATAGTGTTGTTACATTGAGCACCTGTAACCATCCTGAAACTCAAGACAAGACCACCATTGATTTTGTAAGGCTTTTAGCAGTTAGTTTGTCAATTTTTGGCCGCGTCGAATCAAATACTGTGTGGTGTTGTGAATCTGAAATGTGGATATGATATTGCGGACAATTGGGCAAGTAAATGGTGAAATTTAAGTGTAGTTGTCCACGGAAATTTTTTGATAATCGGACAAGTTGAGAGACGTTGATATTTCGACATGTTTCAACCAACTGGCAGAAAAATCTTTAAAATTGCCAAATGAGTAAAAATCCAAATTAATCTTTTCATCAAATAATTTCTTTATATCAGTATCAAACTTGCCACAGGCACAGCAAATATCTTTTCAAATGTATTTCACGTGGCACTATTTCAGCACAGAAATATGGTCAGTTTTGATTAGTCTTGCTGGTGTCTCGCAGGTGAACAGTCTTCGAATCTTCTGACTCATTTTTAGTGGACCTGAGATAACAGTACATGTCGTTCTCCAAAGAGCGAACACTTGTGTAGACTCCATGCATGCCATGAGTGGAGCAAATTTTAAGTTTATTTCGTTTGACCACTTCAAAGACCTTTTTTTTCTCCGAGAAAGCCAATTACTTACATGGTATATATTTGTGATGAAAATATTTGCCCACACATTTAATTCTCGGGATTGAATTAACTGGCAGTTATTGAAGTGGTAAAAGTTTTGAAAGGATACAGTGTATGTTGTCTATTTGATCCAATAGACATATCGGCCCATAGTGTTGTGCATGTTGTATCAGAATTCGGCCATTGGCTCATTGAAGTAACAAAGCCATTTACACCTGAGCTCAAAAAGGGGCAAAGTGTTTGCTTGCTATTCCAATTTAAAATTTTGGCATTCTATTTACCAAAAACTTCTAACAAAGATTTCAGGCTGGTATGTTTAATTCAGTAAAATTTACCCAGAAAGTATGCGCAAACTCTTGGAAAATTGTGGAAATTTGTCTCCAAGATGACATTTCTCTGACTTGTGTGTTCTAGTGGCTTTATGATTGCCACCAGCCTGATTATGAACCAATTATTCCCTCTAAAACTTGGTTAAAACCAGTCTGTCACTGGAGGATTATAAGGTCAGTTAGAAAGTGAGAACTGCTCAAACAGGCCCTTTTGCAACTATAAACCAATGAACTGAGCTTGACTAAACTTGGTAGTAGCCCGGGGGTACTTTTGCCCAGAAATGTCAAGTTTAGTCCCATTGATATGTTTACTCTGATCAGGTTATCTAATGATTTTGTACCACGATTGGATGATCTCTTTAGTGAAAATAAAAATTGGAAATGGTATCACCAGCTTAGGACAAAGATACAGGCAGTTGGCCCATGGATCATTTCATTTGTACATTGTAAATGTGCCAAGTGAAGGAATGCTATTTCACTTTAAAATCCTTCTCAGAGTGAGTGATCAGGCCATGATTTGTTTGCAAGTCATAGCCTAATCATTGACTTCTTAGAAAGGTTTTCCCAGTATTTTCATTTCTGGCATCCTGTAAATTTTCTTTGTGTATTAAAAGTATGTCATAATTTCGTAATTTTATGCGATGTCATAAAAAGGTAGTATTTCTACTTTAGATTCAATAGCGCAGTTAGCCCCATAGAATGTGCATGCCCTCATGCTTCCTAGAAATGCCATCTCATACACCAGAACTGGTGTATTCATGTCAAAATTTGAATATGTGAGGAAAGCTCAGTCAGGCCTCTCTGTTTACCTTGTCATCCTAATGGAGTATCCTTTTCAATGATCTCCCACCAATAGTCAATGCACACAGTAAGATGTATTTTCTCAGCGTTATACATGATTGCTTGAATTGACACAATGTCAGTTATCCTCTCGTTGACAAAGGATCTATCTTAAAGGGAACCCTGTCCTCAAATACTACATGTAGTTTGCCAGGAAATACACAATATCATAGTGCAGTTTATGATGCATGCAAATTTGCTAAAATCTGGTATTTATACTGTTGTCTATTGAAGTTCATATTCACTGATCAGTACGTATAAAAATGTAATACGCAATTCAAAATTTTTCAAATTCAATTTCAAATTTCTGATTTTTAACTAACATTGTAGACCTTAAAGGTGTGAGGCCACAAAAGAAGTACATTCTAATCCATAAGGGTGACAATATCTTTGGAGATACATTCTCCTGATAAGGACACCTTGAAATGTTCCATGAATAAAACTAACATTTGAAGAAATGGAGAACTTTGAATAGCCCTCACAAAATGATACATGTCGTTTAGTATAACTAAGTTACCAGTCAGGGAAGGAGCCCATGCAGTTTTGTGATTTGTCACAAGGACATGGGCAGGTGCACATTTTTGGGCAAACCTAGCTGTTCTTGGAGAAGACATTGGGAGAAACTAAACTAGTACTGGCTGCATTTTTACCAATCTACGAGGTACTTGATTTGGAGAAAGATGTGAAAAAAATGGATGATATTGATGTACAGCAGATCCTTCCTTAGCGGACACCTCTCTATTAAGGACAAGCTCTCTATAAAATACAACTTATAAAGGACACTAGTTTTTGTCCCAAATTGGTTGTTTCAACTCAATTTGACCTATCTTATCAAGACACCTCTCTATTGTGGGCAGCACCAGTCAGTCCCGAGGGTGTCCTTAATACAGAGGTTCTACTGTAGTTTGATAACAATTTGATATTTTCTTTAAATGCTTGAACACACCACAACAGACGCCCTGCCAGTGAGGCACTATTGTTGTGGTGTGTTCAAGTGTACGAAATATCAAATTACTCAGACACTATAGATCAATTCCAGGAACACCAAATTTTTTTCATATTTCTCGAAAAAACCTATATATACCTACATGAAAGTGAAGTTTGGTGCAAATTCAGCTTAATCACTGTAGTTATTCTAGTTCTGCATGGAGAACACAATGCATCTCATTACATTAAATTTTAACCTTTGCTTGGCCCCACGCCTTACATTCTTTGACATTTGAAAGTGGTCTATTGTAAAACATGTAAACTGACTTTGTTTGTTTGGAGGCAGTAATATCATATTCAAATAGACAAGTTTCCAAACGATTATGACAAGTTTATGTTGTCCATATATGACTCAAACTCAAGTCATGGCCGACTGATTTTCCAGTAATTTTCACCAGACATACATGTATGTATCGCAATATCGAGTGAGAGGCCCGGCCATTGGTTGTCCGATTCTTTTCAATAACTGGAATTGAGTCCGATTTCGACTTAAAAATTACTATTAATAGACCATGACTCTATCATTTATTCTAAATGACTTGCCGGACTTGATAGGTATATATAAGGAAGGCTATATGATCAGACACCAGTTATATTCTGATCTGAAGATTTGTAAGGAACTGATATCTATTTCATTGACGTAACGATGGTTAGGTCATATGGATTTGGTCTGATTGACTGGAGGAGGGGTTGTAGAGGTACGAAAATTAATTTAAATGTTAATTTTATTACCCCTCAGCCCAAATGGGCTAGAGGGTAATTGTCGTCAAGTGCGCCATCCGTCCGGGCGGGCGGACGGGCGTCTGCTACTTGGTTTCCGTCGATTTCTAGGAGAACGGCTTTGACAATCAATTCAATTTTTGGTATTTACTTTGGGGTGACTAGAGGAAGGATCCTTTCGAAAACGGGCTTGTTCCGATTATCAATATGGCCACCAGGGCGGCGTGTTTGAAATTGGTTTCCGTCAATTTCGAGGAGAACCGTTTGTCCGATCAACTTCATTTTTGGTATGTACGTTGGGGGTGACTAGAGGAAAGTTCCTTTCGAAAACCGGCTCGTTCTGATTCTAAATATGGTCACCAGGGCGGCGTGCTTAAAATCGGTTTCCGTCAGTTTCGAGGAGAACCGTTCGTCCGATTAAATTCATTTTTGGTATGTACGTTGAGGGTGACTAGAGCGAGGTTCCTTTCGAAAACCGGCTCATTCTGATTCTCAATATGGTCACCAGGGCAACGTGCTTGAAATCGGTTTCCGTCAATTTCAAGGAGAACGGCTTGGAGGATGGAATCAATTTTTAGTTGGTGTAGGCCTAATGCAGTTTTGTAAGGGGAAGGTTCCTTTCGAAAATTAGCGCGATTCGAAATTCAATATGGCCGCCACACTCACATCCTCAAAATAGGTTTCCACAATTTTAATTTCCATATGCAAACTAGCCACTCCACTAAGCCAGCTTCACCATTATCTCACCTTCAACCTTAATAGGCTGAGGGGTTATGCTCGCTTTGCGATGCTATTTTTTGAAATCTTTTTGTCATGCTTTTTAGTTGGCTATATAATTACAATGTTATTATTTTTATGGAAAAATGCATGGTGTCAGCAAATGCAGAGGAACTTGCAGCTACTTTAGCAAAAGTTTTCAATTTAATGCCGTTATAATATGTGACCCGCTCTACCAAAACTAGGCGCTTGTCGCATCTGAACTTGACAGGTTGATACGGACTTGTTGTTCATTTCCCTATTGTAGACCTTTTGTGAAATGTGACCAAATCAGTTTGTAATAGATTTCACAAAAGGTCTACAATAGGGAAATGAACAACAAGTCCGTATCAACCTGTCAAGTTCAGATGCGACAAGCGCCTAGTTTTGGTAGAGCGGGTCACATATGGTTGGTTGGAATCTGCCAAGCAGATTATGTTGCTTTACTACTTCATCATGTAAAAAGTGCAACCGCCTGCTTAGTTTTTGATGTGTTATATATTGCAGGGGTATCTGACTTTCCTACAATGTCAAGTTCAAGACCACAAGGTAGTGCCGATGTCCTACGCTCTGTCCCCCACACACGAATAGAAGATGAGTCGATGATAGAAGAGACCTACCGATTTGGTCGGAAGTTAGGTCAGGGAAGTTTTGGTGTTGTGCGAGAGGGCACATGTGTCAGCTCTGGTCAGGCATGGGCAATCAAGATCATCAACAAAGAAAGCAAAGATAGCAAGGTGAGTGGTGACCAATTCACTCTCATTCTAGAACTGTTTTTTACCCAAGCTAGGTTTTCTTGGAACAGGGTCAATTGAAAGATTTGACAAGATCTCTAAGAGTCCTGTGTGTGACAGGGTTTTTTTAGAAGAAGATTATTAAACCTGAGGGTCCTGGGCCTGGTTTCGTGCTTCAAAGTGTAGTTTTCAAGTGTTATCTCAAGCCCTGATAATGCTAGGCCTTACATTTTGTAGTGTTTTTTCCGGCTTAAATTGATACGGAACTGGAACTATTGGTTGTCTCACCAAAAACTGCGAGGGTGGAGCTAAAATGTAGACCAAAACTGAGGCGTAACCAAGATTTTGGTCAACATTTTGAAGCTCCACCCTCGTGGTTTTGGTGTGACAATCAATACCGTCAATGAGGTATCAATTTCTATTCTAAAATATCTCAAATTAAATACGTATAATGTGGTTTAAATGCTTTTTACCCCTCAGCCCAAATGGGCTAGAGGGGTATTGTTGTCACGTGCGCCGTCCGTCCGGGCGGGCGTCTGCTACTTGGTTTCCGTCGATTTCTAGGAGAACAGCTTTGAAAATCAATTCAATTTTTGGTATGTACATTGGGGGTGACTAGAGGAAGGTTCCTTTCAAAAACGGGCTTGTTCTGATTATCAATATGGCCACCAGGGCGGCGTGTTTGAAATTGGTTTCCGTCAATTTCGAGGAGAACCGTTCGTCCGATCAAATTTATTTTTGGTATGTACGTTAAGGGTGACGAAAGAAGGTTCCTTTCGAAAACGGGCTCGTTCTGATTCTCAATATGGTCACCAGGGCGGCGTGCTTGAAATCAGTTTCCGTCAATTTCGAGGAGAACTGTTTGTCCGATCAAATTCATTTTTGGTATGTACTTGGGGGTGACTAGAGAAAGGTTCCTTTCGAAAACGGGCTTGTTCCGATTATCAATATGGCCACCAGGGCGGCATGTTTGAAATTGGTTTCTGTCAATTTCGAGGAGAACGGCTTGGAGGATGGAATCAATTTTTAGTGGGCGTAGGCCTAATGCAGTTTTGTAAGGGGAAGGTTCCTTTCATAAATCAGCGCAATTCGAAATTCAATATGGCCGCCACGCTCACATCCTCAAAATAGGTTTCCACAATTTTCATTTCCATATGCAAACTAGCCACTCCACTAAGCCAACTTCACCATTATCTCACTTTCAACCTTAATAGGCTGAGGGGTTATGCTCGCTTTGCGATGTTATTTTTGACTGCTGCCATAATTTGCACCAACCCAAGCGCTTGTGGTTGCCCAGTACATGTATAACCATAACCGCTGAATTCAAAATAAGGCTTCGTTGGCGCATAGTGCGTTTACACTGTAAACTGTGGTTCATTATAAATCTGGATGTTTTAGAATTTTGATTTAAATGCTATGGAGTTGCCAGCATTTTATCAAGTTATCAAGCTAATTTATTGTACATTGTATACTTTTTAAAAAGAAGTATTTTCAGTTTCATTTGGTCTTATTCATGTATCTTATTACGATATGTTTATCTTTTCAGGATCGGAGCTCTGCATTCAAGTTATTAGAACGGGAGGTTGCCATATTAAAACGAGTAAAACACGAGCATATCATACATTTAGAAGAGGTTTATGAAACTTCTAAAGTAAGTCAAGTAGGCATGTTGGTTGATGTGACTCCCTATCCTTGTCTTTGTATGAATGAATGCATGATGAGGATCAATATCTAACTTAATAAAAGTTCAGCATATCACAAAGCGCATCACTTTTGCCTGGCGCATACGCTGCAATTTCTACAACAAAAGTTGCATCACAGAAGTTGTGCCAAGGAAAATGCAGCATGTAGAGTGCACTGTGCATGCTGTTGCTGCATTATCTGCTGGTACTGGTACATATCTCAAGCCCAGTCGTATGTCTGTAACAAAAATTGCAGCGGACAAGACCTTAGGTTGCATCAGTGCAATGAACGAATTGCAAACTCACGCTGCGATCCGCAACAAATGTCCTGCAACAAAAGTTGCAGCGTATGGCCTTGGCAGAACACTTTCACAGAGTATAACAAGTTATAAGTGTGAGTCTGATGAAATTGTAACACCCTAGAGCAAAAACTTTGGTATTGGCCTATACCATTATAACCATATGAGTCTATGACCTTTGTTCTGTTTGAGCATATTCTTGCCACAGCGTCCTCCATGAGCTTACATTGCAGACTTGGTCAATTAAGTTCATTATGGTTGCCAAGCTAGGGCTTTCATGATTTGATACCCGAGGGAGTATTTTCATTGCGTTTTATGGAAAACCAATTGACCATTACGCACTTTCTCTAATGAGGAAATAGTACCACATTAAAATTTTATTGGTACTTGACGTGCCTTGAAGCGTGGCATGGAATTATTTCTTGCATGACTTGTGTATATCTGACTTATTGACATGGAATGCAATACCAGGTCTGCTTTCTTATTTGAACTATAGAACGAGTCACTAGGCTTGTTGCATTCCATGCCCTTAAGGCAGAATCCGAAATGAGAAATGCTGGGCATACCCGAGTTATGTCTTGTAATTGTGCCAGGCTTTCTCCACGAGACTGACCAGTGACACTCAGTCATTCAGCTCATACATATGTGACCCGTCACAGCAAAAGCTGGCACACATCGCTCTGAGCTTGGCAGGTTGAGACGGACTGTTTGTTCATTACGCTGCCTTTTGTGAAATATGAGCACATCAATTTCTGCCATTATCTCCTCGTGTCATTAATTAGGCTCATCTTGTGTGCAACATGCGCCTGATTTTGCTGTGATGGGTCACATGTATGTCCAGGGGACGGAACTATTATTAACACCACATGCCAAATCAACAGTGGAACTGAGTCAGATGAGATGTAACAAAAAAAATAGAGATTACAATTCCTTTTCCTGACAGTTAGATATCAGTAAAAGAGTTTTGAAGCCGGAAATAAGTTAGCTGAATTCAGCTCTTGAGACTGAAACTATCAGCCCTCAAAGGGTGATAATATTTAATAAAAGTTGGCAGTTATTGGTTTATTGGCCATGTTTTCCCAAAACCAAATCCATATCGAGATGAATGGTGGTTTTGGAGTGTGGGTGTCGTGAACAAACTCTGTTGTTATTTCTCTTATTTTCCTATAACACAGCCCTGAACTTCTTTGGTACTCTTTATGAGAAGTATTGAATGTTAGGCTATTTTTTATCCTTCAGATATGGTGCAGTTAATACTTTAATAGTTAATTTTATTTATTCTTCATTTGAAATCTGTTCTAACACATTCCCTTAAATCATGTCACAATGTTAGACTTGGTCCTCACCGAACAGCTTGATTCATCATTCATGTCTGTTCCGTGAACACACCTTAACCCTTTGTGCTAATCACTTATCAAAAGTGCTAAGTGTTGGTAAAACTGACATACAAAGTCTTGGCGAGTTGCATGGGGAAATCAGTCAATATCGTAGGCAGGGGCTACAATTAAACTGGGGCTACAATTACCCCATTCTACCTTTTATGGCTGCAAAAAGAAAATCTAATTAAAATTGCTCTTGCAGGCATCGTCAAAACACAAAAAAATACACCACAGGTTGAAATTTCACAAAACCACAAAATGTGATGGCTGAAAATATATCCGGGTTACCAGTATTTCAAGAAAATGAGTTAGATTAGAAAAACAGCAAGACCGCTATAAACCAAATCATGTTGAAGCTTCAGCTGCTTCAGCTGCTTCAGCTGCTTCAGCTGATCGGTCAGCAAGGGACGTCAGAGGTTTCTGGTGTCAGGTTTCACTCAATCGAGTTACAAAGATTGTCTTGTATGCTGCTGGCTCAAAGATCCATTTGTTGTCTTTATTTGCAGAAAATATACCTTGTGATGGAATTATGTGACGGCGGGGAGCTAGCTGATGCTTTACGAGAACGAGAGCTATTCACAGAGAATGAGACAAAGACAATTATGAGAAAACTTGCCAGTGCAATTTCATATTTACATAAAAACGGTAAGTTCTCCTATCGAGTCGCTAGCAAAGTCAGTGTTAAATCAGTGTTTGCTATAACGATATCTCAAGACACCTGGAGGCAAGGTTGTATCGTCAAACAACCTGCTTCTATCTCACAAATCTAGGAAGAATTCCTGTCTACGATTCCCATTTTCTTATTTGGTCCAAGAATGCAAGCCACCACCAGCTGTCAACCATGACATGTAAGCAGCATACACTGTATATGTGGTTCATTTATCATGGCCCAAACCTTCCAAAAACAGCATGAAAAAAGCCAATGGTCGCAGTTGTTCCGGTGATATGGTGCTGTCTTCTATGAAATTTTGCCATAACAAAATTAATAGGTTGATTGAGCACCAGCTGAAGTTGGTTGCTTATGACTTATTCTTTCCCAATTTTCAAGTAAATTACTCCTTCCTGGTTTTCAGTGTGAGAACTAAGTCAGTATTTCATTAGTAAGGGCTAATTGCAGATATTAATGGCAATAAATGTCCATACTAAGCCCAACCATAACCGGCCGAGGATCGGAAATAAGAAGTATCAGGAATAAGGAATACAAAAAAGGTGCCAACTTCAGCAATGATCACCTCATGTGACAGTCTGCTATGAAAGCATAGAAGCATTTATGCCAAGCTTTCATTGCCATGCTTGATATGTATACTGAACCAGAGTGAGTTGGTTTGGCATATGTGTAGTAAAGCTGGATACAGTAACTGCAGGTGTAGGCGGAGACTTAGAGAAAGTTACTGCTGACCAGGCGGAATGGCGTAACATGCTTTCAGTTTGCACTATTGATATCCTCGACATCAGGTTAGATAGAAATATGTACTTCATTGGTGGACCCATGCTGTACCAAACACACTGTTGTGGTGTAGTCAATGTCTTTCAACAAAGCTATTTTGCATGGACATCTGAGTTTTACACCAATACATATCCCCATATATAGTACGGTAATGTTAAAGATTTGTTAAATTCGTCTTTCAGATATAGTCCACAGGGATCTTAAGTTAGAGAATATCCTACTTAGTCAGAATCCAAATGATCCTCATGACAAACTTCACATAAAGGTAAGAATAAACAGTGTGGGGTGACTGGGGTGCAGAATGGTTTAGGTCAGGTTGTCTTGTGAGGGTTCAAACTGATGATCAGATCTGTCAACACTAAAACGAAAAGCTTCAAGACTTGTGCAGAAATGTGCAACCTAATGATAAAGTCTATTATTATGGGCTCCACACTTCAGTGGTGACCATATTGATATCACTCAGGTACTAGGTTCTTGTTTCTTATTCTTCTTCCATGAACATTTATGGAGGTAGTCCAGCGAAACTGCTGAATATACCGAAAAATCAATCACCCCAGTTCCATCAAACTCAACATGATCCATGGAATATTGCAAAACGATTTTCAAAATTCGGATCATTTCGATGACTTTGAAGCATTTTTATGCTCCGATTTTCTGATTTGTTTGAAAATCTCCTAAGCGATTCTGGTGACGTCACGTAACACGAGTTCGATTCGATGACATCACTTAAACCCGAGTTCAATCCGTGTGTTGGCATTCTCATATAAAACTGTTAACTCGGCTTATAACTCGGCTTACTCGGTTCACGCATGCGCATTTGAAGCCAAGGCAGACCATTGATAGATTGGTTCCCGATCGACTCACTGGGGCATATGAGACTCCCTGTAGTCCTAGTAGTCCTTCTATCAATGTGTTTGGTCGCCTGACGCTTGTAACGAGTCGTGTTTTGGGGTTTCTAACGTTAGAGCATTTCTATAGACTTAGTAATAGTATAGGCCTAGTATATGCCCATTGACGTCGGACCTCCAGGCTTCGTAAAAATGATACACTTTCGATTGTCGGATGATCTATTTCCGGACATAGCAATCATATCCCCCTCCTCCTCTACGCATATGGATACCATCATCAGGTACCACTGCTTCCTCCACAATCCTGGGGCCCATCAAAATTGCTGGTAAGCAAATTTCTCAGTCTAGTTCTTATTATGTTAACAATAGAGGTTCTTCACGTGACGTCACGACATGAGGTTTGACGGCCACCTGGCAATGCATTTCCTTAACGTCGTGACCACGTGTGACTGCCAATATAGCAGTGCAAAACAATTGGCAACGTCATCATGTGACGTCAGTGACGATCCTCTATTGGGGGGGTGGGGGGTGTTTTGCGCTGTTCTCCTTCTCAGGCCTCTCCGTTTCATCATTTGGGACCCACCCTGCTTTCCTTAAGTGTTGACCATAGGTACCGTCATTTTGGCAGAACCTCCAAATCCTAAAGCAATTCAATCTCTTTCAAAACGTAGTGAATGCTGATTTCACTGGCAGCAGTCTGTTCTCTGTTTTCTAGAGAATGACCTCCAGGGTTTTAAGTGAGCATTCTCTACGTTCTGAATGAGTTCTATGCTTTATGATTTCAAGTTCTAGCCAAAATGGTGGTACCTATGGTCAACCCTTAATTTTGGTTTATTTTTTAATACCGTGATTTCATTGCGCCAAACATCAGTTTCTCGCATCATGAACCTAATATACCGATGATTGTTAATTTTCCAGGTAACGGATTTTGGTTTATCTGTGGTGAAAGATGGAGTAGGTCATGAGAATATGATGCAAGCATTTTGTGGAACCCCAATTTATATGTGTAAGTACGGTGGCACAGCTGATAATATACTCTAGTACTCTAGACTCACTCTTCTAACAGTGTTATGGAATATGCTAGCCTCCCCCATAGATACAATGCCTTTTGTCGTTTGATGCTATTTAATGTTCAGTCGAAGCCAATAGGGGGCGACACCATTGTCTAACATTTCTGATGGTCTTTGTGTCGATTTCACAGAAATGGTTCAGAATGACAGGTAGATAGGCCCTGAGCCAATCCTGTTCAATGCGAATTGAGCTGGGGGCGGCCAGAGATCATGAACCAGTGTTAGAACGATGAGTCTAAGAGTATGTTAAGTTGCAAGAGGGAGTCTGTATATACTGGTAGTGCATTTACAACTATGATCAGGAACCACATGGTCCTTATGACACAGTTTTCGTTTTGGGGTATATTGGGCAACATCTAGGTCACATGTTATTACTCTAGCCTCCATCATCACAATATGTCAGTAGGTGTTCAATGTTCTATACTTTACGTTGCTTCACTCCATTATATTCATGGGTTGTCAGTGTTTTCCAAAAGTTTATTTTAACAAGAGTGCTGCAGAGTTATTTTGTTGTCGAAATTGTCTTATTGAGATCACATAGAGAACCTATTTCAACTTACTTACATGTATGTCTTGGTCTTTTGAAGGTTATTTTCTCAAAGAAGTATATCACGTAACGTATTCAGATCATGAGAGACCAATTTAATGTGCCTGATGCTCACTCAGAACTTGTTTATTTTTCAGCTCCAGAAATCATAGATAACAAAACGTATAGTCAGCAATGTGATGTGTGGGCAATGGGTGTAATAACATACTTATTGTGAGTATCTTCTTTTCTCGGGAATTTGTGTCTGACATTGGGTCTCTCTGTGCCTTTTTGCTAGTAAAACCTATTATTTTGCCTGTTGGTTAAATAATTTTTTGATCTCCGAATGGGGTAATATCCCAGGCAACTTATTTATGACATTTTTCATGCTGTTGGTAGGTTCGAGTTACATGTAGCTATGAATAGTTTTTATCAACAATAGAAAACTTACCTCCAACAAGCATTCAAGGTAGCTGTCTGCTGTGGTAGTCTGGAAACTCGGAAACATTCACGTGCCTTTTATTTTCACACTTTTCGTGTTTACAGATAATCTAATGGCAGCGAAAAAGAATGTATGATAGAAATTAGTGTTGGATGGTGGTCAAATCACTAAATGAAAAGTGTGCTAAAGTGCTAAAATTTCACAAAACTGCAAAAAGGCTGCTAATATCTCAGGGTTTCCAGTATGTTGTCTCTGCATGTGTGTATGTGAAGTTGATAATTTTCGTGATAATTTTATGAAATTAAGATTATTCTTTTAACTTTTAATTCCATTTGATGTTTATAGATTATGTGGTAATCCGCCATTCCGATCACGAGAAGAGGAGAAGTTGTATGAAATGATAAAGAAGGGAGACGTGGACTTCAGTGCCCCTGTGTTTGATAAAATAACGGAAGAAGGTTAGTATAATCGTACATGACAACCTCACGAGGAAAACATTTTGACTATTCTATACCGGTAATATTTTGGATCCTACATGATAATAAAAAGACCAGGGCCAGGTTGTTCTGAAACAAGTATTGTCACTAATGCCAGCATTGGCTTAACAACTTTTATCTCCTTCAGTTAAGTCCATTAGACTTCACGTTAAGTTAATACCAGCGTTGATAACAAAACTTGTTTTTGACAACCATGCCAAGGTCGCGAGTGTTTGTACAACATCCCTCTAATATCAGGTACAGCCTTCTGTAACCGAGAAATGTTCACAGTGCTACGGTATATGTTCGCAAAAACATCATTTCAGAATTAAAGTTGATTAATTTCTGTAAATGGGTGTACTTCTTAGCGGTAAAACCATCAGGCGGATTATTTTCATGCAATTTCTTGTCTTGATTGTACCCCATCACTAAAAATGTCAATAAAAATATCATGCACGCCATATTTTATGATTTACGGTAATCCCATGTTGCAGACAAAGGTAAGGCAGCAAAACCTTCCGTTCTATCAGCGGTACACAATGGACCAGCTTAATGTTTTATTAGAAAGGTGTTTTCTGTGAAGGTCGGTCATGCAAGCAGTTGGTACTATTTGAAAATGAGACTTGATGAGACTGGAAGCATATGAAAAGCCAGCTGGCCTTTAGAGTAGCGACTGCAAACCTATAAATTTTCCCACCGTTTATTTTATTTCCAATTCACAAAATTTTCTAAACAGTTTTTTATTTTTAAGATTTTCATTTTGGCGGATTACAATATTTCTTCAGTTTTTCAAATCAAAAACTACTTTTTTGCGATTTTAGTTTTATGAATCTAGGTTATTTGTGGAATCTGCGAAAATAAAGTGTCACAAAATTTTGGTGGTTTACAGTAGTACATGTATGTAGCAAATTAGAGACAAGTTTCTGTGACACACATCCTGCTGATGTCACCAATTGTTACCTTGATTAGCCTTTCAATCATTTGCTTTAGACCGTATCTGTTGCAATAAAGTCTTTTTTTGTTTTCAGCTAAGAACCTGATTTGTGGTATGTTGAAAGTGGACCCAGCTCACAGGTTGACTGCTAGAGAAGTTTTGGAACACTCATGGTTCACGGTAAGATAAACACTAATACATCGGTTGTAGAGTAATAAATTGAGTTTCATCTTCTACATTTAGACTTATTTTTGTTTGTGTATCCCGCTGGTAATTGAAATAAACATGGCCCTAATGCCATTATCATGAGGGCAAATACGATCAGAATTGGCATGCACGGTATTGTTGAAATTTATATTCACTTGTATGGAGTTTCATATTTGTAATTCTCAAGTTCAAGTATTAGTTTCAGATTTTGAATGAACAAACTTGGCCTTTGAATTTTCCTCAGAAGAAATTGGTTGGGGTATTTTAGATAGAGTTTGGTGATTGAACTAAGAATAAGAACAATGACATTTTCCCCTGGGCAAGTCCATCAAAATCCTATAAAATTAAAAATATACTTCACAGTGAACTGATTTCCAGAATTTCTGCAGTGACCAATATTTTCTAATACTAGATAAGATAACAGTGGTTTTTCAAATCAGCAGAAATCTATTAGATCCTGTTTACAACAGCCTTGGTTGGACGATGATCGTCCGTTAAAAACTGGCCGAACTTATTTTTTTGGTGCTTATTCTGTATCATTGTCTTCAGGGTAAGGAGCTCACCGCAGGTCCGACCAACGTCCTGGAGATGATGAAGCAGTGGAAAGATCTTGATCTTGATACAGACAGTTCAGAATCATGTGCAATAAACGGTGAACAGGGTGCTGTAGCAGACAAATCCAAGGAGAAGGACGTACCAACTAGAAAGGTGTCAAGTAGTCCAGAGAAGAAGAAGGTTGGTTGAGTGAGGCGCATGATTCATCTCCTGCATAGTTAAAAGGCCTACACCGTTCGTTAAAAATGTTGAATTTGTATTTGAATTTGAATACTTTCAATTGCGTAAGTACACACTGAATATAATTTTCAGCATTGTCTTTGTGTAAACAGATATACAAATACTATGAATACCAATTTTCAACATATTTGTATTCATAATAACTGCACTACGGCATTGTGTATTAGTGGATTTCTATTTTAAACTGGACCACAAATAATTACGAACGGTGAACCCCTTTTATGCTAATTTTGTTTTAGTTCCTCATCCAGCTTGCTAATCAAATAATTTTACTCGCTTAAAACTCCAGTTACTCATTACAGTATTTGTTACTCACTTAAACTCATCACTTTGTTACTATGTAAGAGCTTTCGACAAATTTTTAAAAGGGGCAAGATAATGCTTTAGTTAACAGGACAACCTTTCTATCAGGGAAAGTGCCCGTCAGTGGTTTTGGTCCCTAATGGGTTGTTCCTAAATTTGACCTAAACTTACAGTTCATTCGCATGCTTTCTTAAAATCTTTGGCATATCCTTGATTTATCTTTGCTACTCTAGTTTGATCGGGGCTCGAACAATATATGCTTCCTTATCCCCATAGGAAGGGTGGACATTGACCAAACTGGCTGAATATGATAAATCATCAGAGAAGGAACTGTGCCAGCAAAAATTGTTCAAGCCCTGATGGTTTTGCTGAAGTCGATTTGCAGTGCAACAGAGGCAGTAGATTAAGTCCCTAATTGTATTTAGTCCATACCAAATAGTATTCAGTTCATAATCGTATTCAGATCTTAACCATATGTTTTCTTGCATGTGTTGAAACAAATGCATCCAATTCTGAGTGTCTTGGGGCTAGACATAAGTTATGGTTGGATCAATTTTAAAGTCACTTGAGCAAAAGTAGCCTTCTATAAATGAAAAATGTGAAGGAATTTTTTGAGGGCACAATTTGACAATTAGGGAAGGCAACAGGTAAAATGGCCTTAATATTGCAGTGTTTAGCCTTATGTCTAGCCCTGATGTCTGCATGACCTTAGCCACCTGATCACTTGCCTTGCACGACCATCCTCTCATTTGATTCAAATTCAACCCATTTCTAATACAGGGTCAGTTAAAAAATGGAAAATCCCTTCATGATGATGTATTCAAAATTATTTCACATGCTTCTTCATTACCCTTTTGAATTAATTCCTGCATTATTGTTGTCTTAAACTTGTGCAAGATTGGTTCACAACGTCTGCAGACCTGTTGCCAGATCCGCTGAGTGACTCATCAGGCCTGATTAGCTTAAATCTCTGTTTCTGTAGCTTCGATTTACAAGGAGTATCCTCCCCTCGATGGGATTTTTGGCCCAGGCAAAGGTCCAAGCAAGTGTTTTGGGGGGGAAGTTCTCGCGCCATGCATCATCAGGGTAATTGCCCTCAAACACCTACATTTCAAAATGTTGTTATTAAGGAAGATCCTATACCCCTAAATGTGGCCAGCTACAAGAGAATTCACCGAAAAAATATCGTTCTGATTCTCCAGGGTGCATCATGTATTCTGTTTCTGTTAAAGAACTAGTCAACTTTCAACCTTGTCAGAAACGATGTGGCTTCTCTTATATCTGAGTTACTGTTAACAGTTCAACACTAAATATGGTTTTGGTTTTCCCGTGCTCCAAAAGAAAAGTCACTGCTACAGAAGGGAAAACCGGTGCGTTTAACTTTTTTGGCATTGGGGGAATAGACTATTGGGGATGAGCAGAATACTACTTTTGTCCCAAAATCTGCATGAAAAATATGTTGTAGCCACCCCGCTAAATATGACAATGCGGAATAGAGTGAACAGTAGCATATAAAATATGATATGATATTGCTCTGGTGCAGTTATGGTGTGGCTGATTCCTTTTATGCTGTATTATAGAAAACGTTCCTGTTAGTTGACAACATTAGGTCGCATTCCTCATCTTCCATCTCCACCCTGACTTCCGCACTGCCAGGCCTCGCCTTTGGTTAACTTTAACATGTTATTGCAGACCTCATTGAATGGGATGCGGCGGGCATCAACAGGGATGTATCCTTCCCTTGTTAGCCGGAGACCCATAAATAATATAACTAAATTTAACAGCTTGAGTAATAAACCGTTGGTAAGTTCCACGTTAGCTGTTCTGTCACTGCTATTACTGCTTTCAGTGCTTTTCTTCAACCTGTCCTTTAGGGCAATAGGCTCTTCTATCACACCCATTTTATGGCAGCACTTGATTTGGCTGGTACAATAGTGCCATTTAGATTTATACTACTCAAAAATAGTGACATTATATCGACAGCAGGTCCACATCTTCAAAATGACGTGCGCCTGCATGACACAAAAAAAATTATCCAGATTGATTCAGATTCTCCTCTGCCAACCAAAAGGTGGCACATTTGAAGGAACAACATCATCAAAATTTGATGTGACACATATATTGTGGCGTCCAGAACTCCGAATCTCGTACACTGTCGTAATGACTTTCGGACATAGAACCGGAACCGAGATCGAATGTCATGACAAAAAAACCAGATTGATTCCACATTGGCGTAGATTGCGTCCACACAACAAAAAAACGGACATCCTCATCTGATCTAGTTTGAACCCTTTATTACAGTAAAACCTCCCTTTGCGGACACCTCTCTATTAAGGACAACCTCTCTACTAGGGACACTAGTTTTGGTCCTAATTTGGTTCTTTCCATTCAATTTTACCTCTCTAGTCAAGACACCTCTCTACTATTAAGGACAGCACTTGTCAGTCCCAAGGGTGTCCTTAATAGAGAGGTTCTACTGTACTTTGGTGGGTGCAAAAATGATCTGTATTGAATGTAGATTCGATCAGGAGCATGTTTTGTGTGCGGTTTTAGTACATGGAAGTTTTTGATCCGATGTGGACGCGATGTCGTTCCGATGTCACTTTTTTCGTGTGCGTAAATGGCACTATTATCAACCATGTCCAGATGTCCAAATGATGGCCACCTCGCTGTCTCCCTCTCACATCAGTGTCTTTGCTGAATCTTTTCAATTTGGAATGTGTTGGGCCAACAAGTCTGAAGCAGCCACTGACCTGCATGTCGACGACCTAGGCTAACACATTCTAAAAGATTGCCAAAAAAGTGTTTTCCTCAGAAATCATCGTTGAGGCCCTTGAGTCATTACAACCATAATTCAATGCTCACAGATGAAAGCAAAATCCTTTCAAGTTCATTTCAATTAAAGTCCATAAAACTAAGAAAATGCTACTTTTTTAGAAGCATCAGACAATGACTAAATGTTGGTCATAAACTATGAAATTGGTACCCATGGGAAAAACTTAATTCTGATGCATTCAAATCAAAAGCCATAGACAACACTGTGTGTTGCTAAAAAATACCATCAAATGAAAGGATGATGTGGCCTGACCGAGGGAATAGAAACAAGTTTTATGGTGTACTTTTCATCAAAAGTATAAATTTACAAGTTATCATTTCTCATAATGTTTAAGGTGAATATTTGACATATCGTACATGTCAAAACACAAAACTAGTTAGCTTATTCTGAAAACAATGGTTACTGAGGGTTTAACTCTTTCATTATAAAGGTCATTGTTTTATTAATCAAGTATGTTCAGACAAGTTGGAGACGCTTGATTGGCAAGTGTAATTAGTATAAGTCTTTCAATCAGAAACATGTTTGATTTGTCAAAGTTTGTGTTATGTCTCCTTGGTGATTTTGTGTTGTTATAGTTTTCATGGTAAATCAAAGATTGTATATGGTCATTCAGGTTTGGACTCCAGACTGGGAACACACATATTTGGACTTCCAATCTGTATTTGTAATTGTAACTGTCAATGTATTTGCTTTCACGAAAGTTTATTGAATTAGAAGAAGTGAACAGAACCTACAGAACTCCAACTTATTTCTACCGCTAGTCCCTTTCCCCCCATAATATTTGGTGAACAGAACCTACAGGACTCCAACTTATTTCTACCGCTAGTCTCTTTCCCCCCATAATATTTGGTGAACAGAACCTACAGGACTCCAACTTATTTCTACCACTAGTCTCTTTTCCCCCATAATACAAGTCTCTCACTAGCAATGTGGTCGACTTTGGGTCTGTGGTGATCGTGACCGAATGAGCAGGCAGTGTCGTATTTCATTATTTGCCACTGAATCAAGAAATCCAATGAGGTCTCAAAGAGACCAAATGGTAGGAAATTTCGCCCCCTGTACATTGTGGGGGGCGAAGTTGTGAAGTGAAAAAAATGCTGAAGTTTCTTACCTTTTGGTCCCTCTGCGGATTCCCTCTCTTCTTCTTCATTAACCCTTCATGGACATTTTGCAATCTTTTAACCCCTTACTGACCCTTGTTTCAGTGGCCTGTGGTTTAAACTTGATCGCAAGCTAGTGTTCACGAAAATTTTGATTTCTGATATATACCTCGCTGTAGTCATGGTAGTGAAGGTCCTTGGTTGTCTAATCATGGTGTCAAATAACATCCAGAACCCTCTGCTACCACAGTAGTCTTGATTAGACAACCAAGGACTGCCAGGTGAGGGGGGAGGGAGCTGATGATAAGTCAGCACAATGCTTTGTATGGGGTGGTGCAGATGTTGGGGATCTCAGTAATGTAATCTCAGTAATGTTGTTAAAATATACCTACATAGGGCTGTGGCCCTACATTATATCTCCTGCTACTCTGCCTTTGAATGGGCAGCTAAAGAAAGGTGGTGATGCAACTTTAAGAGAATGGATCTGATGACTGCCGTGTTGAACTCCTACATCATTTCTCTAAGTTTATCTGCTGTGTGTAACTGTCGCCACCACAAAAAAATAATATTTGTATGTCCGTGCTGAGGACACGTGTCTCCCAATGATTAGGGACAGAGGAGAAGAAGAAACTCATACAGTGTTAAAACTGTCAAAATTTCGCAACGCTTAAATTTGGCAAATTACATGTCCAACAGCATAAACCATAAGGTGGCCAATGGTGACCCAGATGACTAAAGTGCGTTTGCAGCAAAAATTTGATGGTGGATGCATTAGAGTTGAAACTTTCAAGCTTTTAAACTTCCTGATTGAAGGTAAAATCGCGAAAAATAAAAGGCTTTCGAAAATTTCTCGGTTTACAGAAAGTACAAAAAATGTTCATTCTTCAATTGCATAATATTTTAATAAGACCTGAATTCAGAATGTTCATTTCAACTTGGCACGGTTAGAGAAGAATAAGATATTTGCCAAAAAATTATGTAAACCCCACCATTTATTCGACTATTTGACTATTTTCAGTTGCCTGTTGACAACAAGAAACCGTCATCAAGCCGAAGTACTGTGCCAGGCAAGAACTCCAAGAGCAGATCACCAAGCAGCACATCAATCATTTCACAGTCAACACGCAAAAGTTCCCCCAGCACATCAACGCGACCTCTAGGCACAACCGCTACACCAACTAGCAAACCTTCCACAGCCAATTCAAAATCGAAGAAAAAGTGATTACACAGAAATGAAGTGGCTGTCTCACCAAAGGAATCATAGACTATTTCCCTAGTTGTGGCTCAGGTTGTTGACCATCACTTTATGTCCTTCTTTTTCTTTTCTTAGACTTCTACATACATCATTGGTTGTATAGGTGTTGCCTTGGCCACCTTGTGTGTCATGCTGTTGACCATGTAAGTGTTGCCTTGGCCACCTTATGGGTTATGATGTTGGTCATGTAAGTGTTGCCTTGGCCACCTTGTGGGTTATGATGTTGGCCATGTAAGTGTTGCCTTGGCCACCTTGTGGGTGATGATGTTGGTCATGTAAGTGTTGCCTTGGCCACCTTATGGGTTATGATGTTTGTCATGTAAGTGTTGCCTTGGCCACCTTATGTGTCATGATGTTGGTCATGTAAGTGTTGCCTTGGCCACCTTATGTGTCATGATGTTGGTCATGTAAGTGTTGCCTTTGCCACCTTGTGGGTTATGATGTTGGTCATGTAAGTGCTGCCTTGGCCACCTTATGTGTCATGATGTTGGTCATAAAAGTGTGGCCACCTGTTCCTTGTTAAGTGCCCTTACTTGAGTGACAGGAAGAATTCACTTTTATAAAATCTTGTCCACATGCATGGTAGGGCTTGGATATTCTCTTAATACTAGATGTTAAAAGAAACATTTGTCACTTTTGATTTCTAATAACTTCTAAACAACTGCTTTGATAGGGACCAAATTTTAATAGCATGTAACTGACATCCATCAAATTTTCTGGTAAAGGTTTGGTTGCGTAATGAGTTATGACAACCGAGTACTAAGGGATTACATTTGGGGGTGGTTTTGTGTACCTGTCTCTTAAAACCGAGCACTCTCGACCTGGCATCCTCCGATTGCTATACAGCGTTCAAGGCGCTGATCATCATCATCATCGTATAATGTCGAAGGCATTGTAGGCCTGTTGGAATACTCTTGATGCAGACGACAGCTTGTCAAGGAAGTCTGGATCACCTCGAATGTCATTGCACACATTCTCGATTGTTGGTTGCAGTTCGTCTACATTTGCAAAGAGCCTTTGGACATACACCAACTCTTTCAGATATCCCCAGGGAAAAAGTCGCACGTTGTGAGGTCTGGGCTTCTAGCAGGCCATTCCTCTTGCAGCTGTAGTTAACACATTACTTCCCCTATGCCTCAAGAAACTTATGACTACGAATATCTTTTGCTCTGCGTTGAGTTTTACACAAAATAAAAAGGTCTGGATCTTCCCTGACCATAAACAACCAGTTATTCGGTAACCAGATGACATGACCATAGACTTGTGTGTGGTAACGAGAAGTCTGAACGAACCCGGAAAGAAATGGTAATGCACAAAAATGACAATAAAGTTTATTCCCCTATAACTTGGTAGGCATTAGGGATTATGCAACCAAACCTTTACCAGATAATTTTATGGATGTCAGTTACGTGCTATTAAAATTTGGTTCCTATCGGAATAGTTGTTTAGAAGTCATTTAAAATCAAAAGTGACAAATATTTTTTTAACACCTAGTATATCAAGACATCATCAGCTGGTGTCTTCGCCACAGATTTAGGCATTGACAAAGTTACCTTATTTATGTGCATATAACGAGCAAAAATGAATCCAAGATTACATAACAAACTTTGGTTGTTGATTGTTACAAATACACAAGTGTGGTTATATTGTTCTAAGTAACTACGGTTTATAATGCATAAAGTATGCAGTACACAGGGATTCTGACTGACATTGCACACAATTTCATCTGTGTAATGATTGTGATTCTTATGTTGGATGTTTTTGAAATATTATCTTCCATGATTGTTGTCGAGTGATGATCAAGAATCTAAATTGTGGCATAATAATTTAACTGTGATTAGTAATGCTGTTATTGGGGGCAATCCATCTGGTGTAGACACCACAAGAACACTTTATAGATATGGTCCATTACTATAAAGTTGTCTTTTAGTTATCCTGGCCCTCTCGTAAACACTTTCTGTCAGTGTTGAAAGAACTTGGATTGCTCCTGGTGGTTCAATTTCATGCAGGACGTTGTTTAAACATCATTTCACTAACCCTACAAGTCAACTTTTCCCAAGAGCTGATAGTGGGTCACCTGCACATTTGTACACCGGTATATCCCATCACTACTGGCATCAGTCTCTGTGAACAGTGACCCAGTATCAGCTCCTGGGAAACATAAAGAAACATATACATGATGATTTGAAAATTCCAAAACACCCATGAATCCAAATGGCACCTGTTTTAGTTCATTGGATGCCAAGAAAACTAACAAGCTTACCCAATCTGCACAGTGCCTACTGTGCCTGTGACACATAGATGATGTCAATGCTGGAGTAAACAACCCTTGTGCATTATGATGTATATTCTAAAATACCTGGATTTGGAACAAACTGCCCTTCACAGTATAAATGCACTTTGCGCAAACGAAGCCTCGTTTTGAATTCAGCAGTTATGGTTTGGCAACCATAACCGCTTCGGTTGGTGCAAAATGTGGAAGCTGTCAAAAACCATTTGAATTAAACCACATTTTTCATTGTTTAATTTGACATATTTTAGAATGGAAATTGTCACTGTCAGTATTGATTGTCTGACTAAAACCACTCATGTTGGCCAAAACCGAGGCAGAGCTGAGGTCTTGGTCTACATTTTAGCTCCACCCTCGCGGTTTTGGTGAGACAACCAATACCTCCAGTTTGGTACCGATTCCTTAACCATATATCTCAATACTTTGCTATGTTTAGAGTCAAGTCAGATGAGTTGGCATCAATGTTGTTTAAACAACCGTGCTGCATGCTGTTATAATAATGATTACCTGTAGATGTTTGTTGATTACAGTACTGTTAAAGGAGAACAATCATAGTGAACTAGTGTTTATTTTTTGATAATGATGTACATAAAGCCGTCCATTTCTAGACGCTGTCATCCAGTGTGTACTGCTGATAGAAAGAAGTAATTGTTAAAGAGTGTTGTCTCCTCTAATGTTGACTATAGTTGTCTTCTGTGTCATGTTCTTACTTTGGAGGGGTCTGTTGGAACCTAGCAATAGCAGCAGTTGATTAGAAGCTGTATTTGACCATCCTATCACCCCATACATCCTTATGTGCACCAAGAATAAGGATAGTATTACAAAGATTACTTGGTTCTCCCTGGGTTCAATAAAAATAGGCACTGCTTGGTGCACAGAGATCAGCTCAGTGGGGTTTCTAGGTAGAATGTCTGAACAAGTAGACAGCATGGGCAGCGCTGCTCATAGATCTGCAGGAATAGGGAGCTGGATAGTGCCTCTAATAAACTGCTGCTGATGGTAGTTAAAATTTAAGTTCACCTTGGCCTCGATCGATCAGCAAAATTGAAATAATATTTTTGAAAATAACAGAGCTTTGATCCTAAAATAATCAAGGGTTTTTTTTGTCAGACCTTGACAGAAAATATCTTTTTAGAAGGTGGGTTCAGGGCTTATCATACTACTTTGTAAATGCACAGACCAGGGCTCGGTTGTTCAAAATAACTTTGTCTCTATAGTCTAATGCTGGCGTTAACTTAACTTGGTGTTAAGTATAAGGGCTTAACTGAAGGAGATAACGCCAAGGTAAGTTAACACCAACATTAGTGACAAAATTTGTTTTGAACAACCGGAAAAATCTCTTTTGCTGGTAGTAGGCCTACATAAAAGCAGGTTCCTTCTCCCACCCCTCCTGGTATTTTGTCTGTCGCATATCTGTTATGTACTTCCTGTCACTTTAGATTGCCTCAGCTTTTCGAGATCTCTCCCTCACGACATTTATAACAATTTGCACTTGTTTTTTTCTGATGCTGTTGTATAGTTATATATTTCAATCCGTCCGCAGAAACCTGAAGGCTGTCGAGTTAGAAGGTAATCAGTCAAGCAAGCAGCCCGTTTTGCGATTTGTTGCCAATTCAGGTAGTGGTTGCTGATTCAGGTGACAACCCCCTCAAAACTCCCCAATTCGACTATGTCATGGAGATGCTACAAGGTGGCCCAGAAATATTTTCCCTCGCACAATGGATACACAATAGAATTCTATTGTGCATGGGGAAAATAATTCTGGGCCACCCTGTACAACATAGATCTAGCTGTGGTGCAAGTGCTCAATAGTGTGGCAGGTAAAAAAATGAGCAATATCTTGCTAAATCTTATCCATTGTCAAGTGGTGATATTATCAATTTGCAGAGCAACTTGGGGGTTCATCAATGAAATCAACAAGGACATGCGCAGATGTGGGCCTATTGCGTAAACCTATTTTGTGAAAAGATGCAGCTAAATCTAGCGGCAAATTGTAAATCTAGCTATCCAAACATGACTTGTACATGAGTGGTGCAGCACAAGAAGCAACCAAGCCAGAAGTATAGCGACAACTCGCAAAATGGAGAGCCTTTCATGACTGGTAATATGCACTGTTTATAGGGTAGGTGCATTCCGTAGATTACTATATGTGTGTTGACCGCTGGAAATCAGAGATAGGCTTTGCTGTAGTGCAGTAATTACACAAGCCAGTGTGATGAAACTTGGTATGAATAATATGTTCTGCCTACATATTTGATCACGTTTCTCGGGTTTACAACATCTCACTAACTTCCTGTGTAAAATATGTAATGTAAGATGGTAACAGAAACATATACCTACACCTTGGCCTGGCCGGAAAGTAACATTGGAACTTAAAGTTTCGTTGAACACCTTTTGTATTCCGAAAAAATTGACAGGTGGGATTCAAATATAAGGTTAAAAAATAACCAATAATTACATAAATACTGAAGGTGACTGCAAGTAGGTTGCAACATGTCTTATTCAAAAAGCTGCTTCGGCACAGAAAGGAAAATGTCCGAAGTCACAATGCTCTTCCAAAACTGACGTAAAAATATTCTACGGGAGTATCATTATGGTCAAGTAAGAATAGCGTCATGTATTGTCGTCAGGAAACTAACTAACTTGATCATATTTCATGTGACCCTTGCCTGGTTGCGTCCGTCGGCTGCCTCACATCAACTTTAGACATTACAAGATTCTTTTCGGTTGACGAAACAAATCCCTATGTCTTCATTGATTAAATAAATGGTCTTGGAATAGAGTACATACATTCAAGCATTATACATCCCTGGAAGCGTACCTCGGGACAGAAAAATGCTGAGGCATTTAGTGACATGTCCGACAACTACCACCTGGACCATGGCATACTATCATTGACAACTGTCAGTGATGGTCCTCATTAATTTCCCTGAGCTCTTGACAGTTGGTTCTCAAGAGCTTTAGAATTAGTGCGTACACCTAGCTCCTGTGTCACGAGTTATAAGTTGAGAATGTATTTCATGACTTGTTTGCTATTGGGGGCTATTCATTTATTGTTTCTCACGGACCCCAACAAAAGAGGCTGTCCTGTTTATGTTATTACATAACTATAGCCATCATTAATAATATTGATTAAAGAATCTGTACTTGATAACAAATCGGTCATTTTTTGTGATTTCAAAGACGATCGTCCATTTTTACGTCTTTTTTCTAAAACAACGAAGAACTGCATGATAGCATTGTTTACATGATCCAGTTGTGTGCCAGTCCCATCTAACTATCATAGCTTGTTTATACATGTACATACATTTTAATGCATTTAATTAACTTCGGTTTGCTTTCATTGAGTGATGTTTGTCCTTAGATTATCATTTATTTATTTATTTCATTTTTCGTATTGGTAGCAGAAATGACAAGTTTCGTTTTTGATGAAAACTTATCGTCCAATGATAGTGATTCACATCACCTTTAGTATTTCAAAGTAATACCGTTCGTCATTACACAATGCATGTATCTATATTTCTTTTTTTCTGCCACATTTTTGGCGCATTTCTGCAACCAAGGACAAATCAGTGTTCTGTGCCCAGACCTGCACCAATGTATCAAAAAACCATTTTTTTTCTACTTGTTTTCGAAATTGTACTTCAAAACCAACCTGATAGTGATGTTTAGCATTCACTTCTCCTGGTGTATCAGTCACCTGGGTCAGAGCGAATTTGTCCGACAGGTCAAACTAGAACCGAAGCATCTACTTTGTGTGCCCAAGTGCAGATTCGATGTTAACTTAGTCGTACTGTGTGTAATAATGAAACCAACATCAAATTTTCAAATTGTACAGAATTGTTGAAAGTTGGATTGTACATGTATGAACCTCTACTGATTTCTCATGAAATAAAAACAAATTTTGATTAAAGCTCTTTTTTGTTAAATTTTTTTTACAAATGTGCCTTGACAGATTTAGGCACAAAACATTAGACAGGATTGAGGACGAGCCTCCATTCCCTCCCCCTGTGGAATCAGCTGCCATCTCTCCAACCACCAAGCACCTTTCCTAGTATTGGCCAACCACTTTCCGAGCAAATCCAGCTTCTAACTGAAGAACACTTATAAACCAGGTGCTCGTATCGACCATACATTTAACTGGCAGCTTCCACACTGTGGCAAGGCTATGCCAGGACACCCAAACCAATGTTGATTCTCTACTTTTAACGTTTGAGCTGAGACAGTTGCGGGCATGAGAGAAATCAAAGTGTACATTTCATCTGTAACATCTCGAACACTGGAACCACAGATGCAACATTGGTTGAAAACCTGATCAATGCTCCTTGGGTGTCCTGGCATAGCCTCATCACAGTCAGGAAGCTGGGAAGTAATTTGCAATAGAGTGACTTTTGTTGCTGCACCATACCAACTGAAAACTCTACTTCCCCGTAACTCAAACTTTAACTGAACAGTGACCAGCCCCCCAGGTAGAATGTCCACCATCACCCAAGGAATTGATCGCATTCCCGATCTCTCAGATAGAATGATAAATGGTCCATACAAGGACTTCGTCTACAGTCAGAAGCTGGATTTGCTTGGACAGGTGGTTCGGGGCATGACTTGTAGAGCTGATTCCAGACACAATATGGAGAACATTGGGTATGATCCTTGAAAAAAACAGAATGATGCTGCGACAATGTCCTTCTGCGTCTTCGGAATGTCCCTTTGGTGAATCTTACTTTCATATACTTGCCAGTCAAATGAGGGAACAGTGCTCCTTTTTGATTGTCCTTTACAGACTGCTAAGTTAATTTTCGGACTGCCAATAGTTAAGTGCCATGCTCAAGGACACTGGATCAGTTAATGGTTTTACTGAGAGTCAAGCTCATGACCTTCATGTTATCAGCCTGGTGCCCTGTCCATTAGGCAACTTATTCCTTACCGACAGGCAATATAGGCAACACAAGCTGAGCAGAGAATTCTCCCTAAATCGTGAAGAATTGCCATACGGATACGAGGCAAGCATCCCAACATTGTTACAACAGGGACAATTACAAGGACGTACCTCCAACCCCATTGTCAAGAACAAACAATGACACGTGGTATCACAGAGACTCCACCGCGTCAGTGAGGTCAACCATTTGATCCAGAAAAATATTCGACACCTAGGTGGCACGCTTGACAACGCACAGAAACACTTGAATTCCAAGTTGTTTTCCAAGTCTAAAAATAGGTGTCAATAAAGATTAACCAGAAGATCATCACATTATCAAGGGTTTGGTACAATTTTCAGCCACAATATCACCCTTGATTTGGAGACGGGTTATTTCAAAAACCTCGACGACGTCCTGGCCTGGGTAACAATTGATGGCATGTGGATTAACAACAAGTTCAGAACTCAGCTGCAAAGCTTATCACTCGCACTCGAAAGTTTGACCACATAACACCAATTCTTGTGGACCTGCACTGACTCCCCATAATATCACGTGTTGAGTACAAGATACTCCTCACAGTCCATAAGGCACTTACCGGTAATGGACTGGGTCCAGCATATCTCAAAGAACTGCTGTACGAAACTCCCAAAACAAGGGTCACCAGGACATCCTCTGGAGCCAATGTACTATAATCTCGAAGGGCTAATAACATGTATGGTGTCTGCAGTTTCCCCAAGCTGCGACACGTTCCTTTGGAACACACTGCCCAAAGCCATTCGGGCAGAGACAAACGTTGAAAAATTCAAGAGACAGTTGAAAACGTTGTTTTTGAGGAGAGGAGAGGGGCGCTTTGAGTGTGGTTAAACCACGGAAAAGCACTATGCAAATGACAATTATTATTATTATCATTATTATTATTATCCATCCGCAACATGATGAACCACAGGCCACATCACTGACAGCATATCCTATGCAGATAGAAAGATGACTGTTTCAGAATAGGTAAGTGAATAACAATGAGAAGAGGTACCAATATTGGAAGGTTTAAAACCATTTATTTCATCTACATTCTGAGAGAAACTTTCTAAATAATTAGAGAATGTACATGTATATGTTAAGGAAAGACCTCTACAACTGCCAGATGATTTACTGTGATACATGTACTGTCAACAGCCAAATTTTTATGCCGCTTTATTTTTGCGATTCGTGAAAATGTCTGAAAAACTTAAAAATTCCACGATTTTTATTTTTATTGATTTTGACATTTCTTTCAATTTTCCAATCAAATATGAATTTTTGGTGATTTTTATTTTGCAAAACAAAATTTTTGGCAAAATCCGCCAACAAAATACCAGCAAAAATGAGCAGTTCAGTGTACTGTATGTAGTACATGCACACCAGGGCCCAGTTGTTCAAAGGCACAACATGCATGTTATCCCTAACGAGTGCTTTAAGTACTGGTATCCCTAAAGATGTTAACTCTTTCAGATAATCCCATCAGAATAGTTCTCCAGGGGAGCACTCCTCCTGTTTGACAAGAAGAAACATTATATGCTTCCTATTTTTGTCTGTTTTTCAGCATATTTGAATCTCCATAAACATGATCAAAGAAATGCATAATGAACGACCCAGACGATCACTTAACATACAACAAGAACCGTTTTCTAGTGACGTTACTGACTTTTCTAAATATTTCCCAATTTAGAAATGTTTCGTAAAAATCCTGAATTATACAAAATCACACTGGAACAGGTAGGAATTGATACCAACCTGGAGGCATTGGTTGTCTCACCAAGGGTGGAGCTAAAATGTAGATCAAAACTGTGGTAGCCAAGGTTTGAGCCAATATTTTAGCATATCAATATCAATTTCTATTCTAAAACATCTTAAATTAAATATCGAATAATGTGGTTTTAAATGCCCTTTGAAATGCTTCCACATTTTGCACCAACCCAAGCGGTTATGGTTGTCTCACCCAAACCTCTGTGGTGAAAACGAGGCTATATACATGATCCATTATGAAAATGAAATATTCTAACTTGGGTGAGAATGGAATACCTTACTCAGACATGTCGGTATAGCGTAACTTCTGGTTAAACTTTACATGGGGATGCATCTCAATTAAACCAGTCTTGATAAAAATGTAAGTACAGTAGAACCTCTATAAGTGGACACCTCTCTATTAAGGACAACCTCTCTATTAAGGACACTAGTTTTGGTCCCAAATTGGTTGTTTCTATGCAAATTGACCTCTCTAATCAGGACACCTCTCTATTAAGGACAACACTTGTCAGTCCTGAGGGTGTTCTTACTAGAGAGGTTCTACTGCACCCAAAAACATTTAAATCTAAACTTCATGAGGTCATGATTGTGTCAAATATCGTACTGGAACAATGAAGTGTATTTATCCCTCACTCGCCACATGAGTTATATTTTTTTCATGGGGATATCACCTCCAGTGGAACCTCCCTAAGCGGACACCTCTCTATCAAGGGCAACCTCTCTATTGAGGACACTAGTTTTGGTCCAAAAGTGGTGGTTTCCATTTAATTTGACCTCTCTAATCAGGCCACCGCTCTATTAAGGACAGCACGTCAGTCCCGAGGGTGTACTTAATAGAGAGGTTCTACTGTACTGTCATAAATGCAAGGTCTCATTTAAGAGTTAATAAGAGCACATCAACTGCTCCCTTTCACGAACGAGAGCTTCTTAATTCCAGCTAGCTTCTCATCTTTCTCCGAAACACTTTCTTTTTCCGATTCCTTCTTAGCTATCTCTGTTGATCCAACTTGACCATCCTCCTTTGAATCTTTCTTCTCATCAATTGTTTTCGTTTTCTCATTGTCTGGATTAGAAACACTGTCAGTGGTCTTCCCAACTGATGCACCCACATCATGGAATCCTAAGCCAGCGTGACGTGGACTGACCAACTTGTGTTCCATTCCCTCATTGTACTGCTCTTCAATCTCCCTCACTTTCTTCTCACTATCAACTGCAAGGAAAGCAAACCATCTAATCAATTTCAACAATGTAAACATTGTCAATCAACATGACCACCAATGTGAAACTGTTGCCAACATCCACACAGTTTACACGACTGCTTTGTGTAATGGAAGAATGCCAGCTCCTTGTACAATATTCAAACAGCTGATTTTTACCATCATGTGGCAACAACATGTATGTACTTAGCAACTTTCTGTTAATTACCATTGATCACAACTCTTAATAATAATAATAATACGAGTCTTATATAGCGCAGTATCCAACCATTTACTGGCCGCTCATAGCGCTTGATAGGCCTCTTTAAAAAGCAAATGTTTCAGTTGTCCCTTGAAAGATAACAGAGAGCTGCAGTTCCTAACAGTTGAAGGAAGTTTGTTCCACAGCTGAGGGGCTCCAATTGAAAATGCTCTACCACCGACTGACATGACATTGGTCTTTGGGATAGACAGAAGAACGGCCGATGAAGAGCGCAGAATTCGAGAAACGGTATGAACGGAGAGAAGTTCTGAAAGGTATTGGGGAGCAAGTTGATGAAGACACTTGTAAGTAAGAAGGAGAACCTTGTACTTGATGCGCTGTTGCACAGGAAGCCAATGTAGAGACCTGAGTACTGGGGAAATGGAAGATCGTTTCTTAGTCTTGGTAATTAGGCGAGCGGCAGAATTTTGTACCTTCTGTAGGGGTATAATTGTTGAATTGGGACAACCAAGGAAAAGGGAATTACAGAAATCCAGGCGAGATATTACAAGAGCCTGGACATATAACCTGGTGGTATTTGGAGTTAGATATTTTCTGATTTTCCCGATGTTACGAATGTGAAAATTGGTGGCCCGTACACATGTGTTAATGTGTTCTTTGAAATTGAAATCACGGTCCAAGATCACACCCAAATCTCTTGCAGAAACAGAAGAATATACATTTGCATCAATGATACGGATGGCGGGGAGATTAATAGTGCTGCTGAAACTGCGCCTAGTAAAATGGCAGCTTTTACTTAGCAAAATTAGGCTTCTGGTGTTCTGAAGTTTTATTCCCTCGTGATACTCGCACCATAACAACTGATTTTGAGATAACTGTGCGCCATAATGACCATGTGCCATAAATATGCCATAAGCATGAACATTACTCAAGGACTAACAGTGGGGATCCTTCCGAGTCCAACCCAGAACCTTATTATGAGCCCAGTGCGCTGAATTGTTATGCCACTGGAAACATGCGTAGCTTGTGAATGTGATGGACCTGTCCCTTGTCGATAACTTGATTAATTGGCACACAACAGTCATGGCAATAGAGCAGGGTGGGACAGTATCAGAATAAAATTTTTCAGTATTTTGGCACCCAAATTTAGTGGCACACACAAAGGTTCAATAAGAGCAAACCAGGGAGGGATGGTTTCAGATTGAAAGTTTGAACACTTACCAGCTTTAGTGTGCACAGTTTTGGTGTCCCCAATAACGAATCTACCAGAGTGCTGCTTCTATAACGAAATATTAGAACAATTCTAATACAGAACATTTCACTTGCATACCATTATCAGGCAATGTGGCAGGTATGACAGTGTCATTATCAAGCGCTTGGTCTTATTTATTCCATTTCGTATAAGGGTTTTCTTTGAAAATAGTTATTGTCTGATTCACGATGGCCTACGACCGAGACTAACTCTCTACACTACTTTCCAACTCAGGACAACCTGGCTAACATCAAACTGTCTGTTGGTGGATTTTCAAAGAATTGGGTTCTGATAATGTTTATCATGGCCTCACCTTGCCTGCACCCATAAGCCTGAGGAACTTCTGTTTCCTGTCATCATCTCCGAGGTTGGCCTGCTCCCACGCATTCGCCGAATGAACATTCTCATCTTTACCTTGCTCACCCTGTAAACGATAAATGAAAAGGTCTTTTAACCCCTAGAACCTGAGCGGCCGGTTTCTGTGCCGCTGACAAGAGGCACATGGTGCTGAACGGTAAGGCCCACCAGCTCCTGAATGAGTATTAGTTCAGCCACCTACCACGGGATGTCTTTCCCATCACTTAGTGTGTTGCTGAGGCAGGTCAAGCAGACAAACTTTTCATAGGGCAGCCTAGCAGGGTGCCTAGGGCTAGGAAAGAGCCGATTTTGGTAAAAATGTCATGAAAGTGGCCACCACACGTCTTTTTGCCTCCGTTATAAAGAAATGGAGGTGTCTTCTTTCATTCAGGACTCTATTTTACATAGAGGGAAGCTAAAGGAACATCCCAAACTTTACTTGGATTTTATTGGAAGGTTTTTCTCTTATTTTTTTTTCTTTTAACTAGATTCTTTTCAAATACCCTCTCAATACCCCAGGAACCCAGGGTACGGAGGTGGGTACCTAAGGGTTAAACATTTCCCCTTTGAAATAAGGGGTCTATTTCTAAGCTATAGCCTAGAAAACTCTACCATAAGGTTATTAACCTTTGGTAGTATATATCATGCTAATTCCTGCTAGCTCCGCTAGATGTCTGCAGTGTAGAAAAAGAGAGTCTGCGCATGCCATGGCGCATGCGCAGACCTCCCTTCCTCTGGAGTGACCACCTGAGATTGTCCTCGTTCCTGTAGACACCCACTTACACCGTGATGGGTAGCCCCCAAGAGGGGAGGACGGGTGGGATCCAGAAAACTTAGAGTTTTCTAGGCTATAGCTTAGAAATAGACCCCTTATTTCAAAGGGGAAATATTTCTTGCGCTAATGAGCCTAGAAAACTCTACCATAAGGTTATTAACCTTTGGTAATATATATTATGCTGAATCAGCAGAGGAAGGTGGGAGTATATGAGAATAAGGGGATACCCACCGGAAAAAACAGAGAAAGACCTCCAAACCGTGATACCGGCGGAGAATCTAATTTGGTAAAGACCAACTTTATCCCCCCCCCCCCCCGAAAAAAGGAGAGGCGGTGGATACGAAACCTATGCAGTGTTGGAACATGCCACCACTGGGCAAAGCCTCCTACTACCATCTAGCTGCTGCTGGACATCGTGTAGATAGTGGGAGGTGAAAGTCGTCTCTCGTGCCCATGAGCCGGCTTGAAGAATGTCTCGCACTGGGATGCCCGCAGAGAAAGCCCAAGACGCCGAGAGCTTCCGGACGTCGTGACCCCTCGGGTGAGCCCCTCCCCCACTAGGAGTATTGTCGTACGCATAGCAAACAACTTTCTTTAACCAAGACGAAATTGTTTTTGTAGACACTGTGCCTTCACCGCGGCACTTAACAAACAGGGACTGACCATCCCTATGACCCCCCGTACAATGCAAATAAAACTTCAACGACCTTACTGGGCACAAAAACCTGTCTGGCGTGTCTCTGCCCGAGAACGCGTCATGACGAGGAATAAAGAAAGGTTTTGGATCAACCTGCGCTGCCTGGGTCTTAGCTAGAAAACCAGGCACCGTTCTGAGAGAGACACCCTTATCAGAAAAAACTAAATCGCGCTTATCTCTAGAAATGGCATGTAGTTCACTGGCCCTCTTGGTGCTCGCCAGTGCTAGCAAAAAACAGGTTTTCCAGGTAAGAAACTGCTTATCCTGGACTGAGCCATATGTTGGAGGCTCAAAAGGGGCCGACATAAGACTCTTTAATACCAAAACTAAATCCCAATCTGGCACTCTTTGCCTAACGACAGGTCTGTCGTGACTAAAGTTCTTGATCAAACTTGATAACACTGGGTGACTTCCCACCGTGTAACCGTCAAAAATTGGCAAAACATCTGACAAAGCCGACCTATGGTTTGTCACTGTGCTCACCGATCTCTTGAGATCCTCAAAGAGGTACAAAAGATAATCTCCAACTAGTTGAATGGAGACAGACTCCAGAGACCTACCCCGCCTATCGAGCCAACCTTTGAATGCGGAGAAGTGGCTCTCATACACTGAACGTGAGGAGAGCCTCTGAGGTCTGGCTGCCCTTCGCGCAACCTCTTCAGAAAAACCTCTCTGAATGAGCGAACGCTCGATAACAACCAAACGTGCAGGTCCAACATCCCCGGGTTGGAGTGGTAAACATTGGATGTTGGTTGGTGTAGCATTTTCCTGGATAGAGGAAGGGCCAGAGGAAATTCCACCAGGAGCCCCAGCAATGTTGGGAACCACGGCTGAGATGGCCATGCTGGAGCCACCAAGAGAATGAGACAATTGGCTGACGCAATTTTCTGCAGAACCTGTGAGACTAGCCTCACAGGAGGGAAAGCATATGCGACTAGGTCGTCCCACTGGAGGGTCATCGCATCTGTCGCCCAAGACTGATCGTCTGGGAAAGGGCTGACATACAGTGGCAGCTGGTGGTTGAGATATGTTGCAAACAGGTCTATCTGTAACATGGGGAACAAGTTGTGAATCTGTCTGAACAGAGACACTGACAGAGTCCACTCGCCCGGCAATATCTGATTCTTGCGACTGAGACTGTCCGCCATGACATTCTTTTTGCCTGGGATATACGCCACTCTGAGGGATATCTGATGTAGTTGGCAGAACCTGAACAGGTCTCGAGTCAACATAAAAAGGGCGATGGAATGAGTGCCCCCCTGGCGCCGAATGTACGAAACTACCGTGGTGTTGTCTGACAAGACCCGGACACACTTCCCCTTTACTAGATGTAGGAAATGCGCCAGGGCGAGAATTACTGCCTTCATTTCCAGGAGGTTGATGTGCAAACTCTGGTCTTCCTGATTCCAGAGGCCTGACACCATGTCCCGGGCGAGATGCGCCCCCCCCAACCTGACTCGCTGGCATCGCATACCAGAGACATTTGGGGCTCGGGAGGATGCAAGGGATCTCCGGCAAGCAGATTGTCCCTGTAGCCCCACCATTCTAAAGCTTCGAAGAACAGGGCAGTCAGCGGGACCACTTTGTCTAGGGGGTCCTGGTGGACCCTGAAGAAACATTTGAGATAAAACTGCAGGGGTCTCAAATGGAGACGACCTAGGGGAATGAAGTCCGCGACGAAGTTTAGCAGGCCTAGAAAAGCGAGGAAGTCCCCCGCCCGAACCTCCACCTGACTTCTGAGCTGCGATATCCATGACATGACCTTGTCGATCGACTGCAGAGAGGGAAAAACGAGGCCTCTTACCAGATCGAACAACACCCCTAGATACACGAACACCTGACGCGGCAGAAGGTTCGACTTTTCTAGATTGATGATGATGCCCAATTTCTCTGCCAGATGCAAGACAAATTGCAGCTGCTCTAGAAGGGTCTCTGGAGACTTGGCCCTCAGTAGCCAGTCGTCCAAATAGAGGTTGATCAGGATAGCCAGACGCCTCAGATACACGGCCATCTCCTTCAGAACTTTTGTGAAGATGAATGGAGCCGACGCTAGGCCGAAACAAAGGGCCCGGAAGCGATAGACTGTGTCGTTTATGGCAAACTGAAGGTAACGACGATGTGATTTGTGAACCGGAATGTGAAAATACGCGTCCTTCATGTCTAGGGTGGCCACGTACTCCCCTTGATTTAGCTGCGCTCTTACTGAGTGCACAGACTCCATTTTGAACTTGGGGACTGCAAGGTGCCTGTTCAAGAGCTTTAGATCTATCACTGGACGGAAACCCCCAGTCTTCTTTGGTACGCAGAACATATGGGAATAGAAGCCTGGAACCAGCTCTGATCGAGGGACAACCTCGATTGCCTCCTTTAGAAGCATCGCTTGTATCTCGCCCAAAAGCGCCTGGCACTTTTGAGGATCTTTTGGGAGCTGAACATTCCGGTGTATTGGAGATAGAGGGGGAAGAGATTTGAATTTTAACTGAAGGCCCTCCCTGACTACACTTCGCACCCAGATGTTGCTTGTGATATTCTCCCACTCGGATGCGAAGTGCTGAAACCTTGCCCCTACTGGAGGTCCCTGACATGGGGGCAAGGCCTGAGGAAAAGAGGTTAGGAGAATTTCTTAGGACCGGCATGCGCTGCGCGTGCAGGCTGACCCCCAGAAACACCGGGAGAGTTGAACCTATAAGAACCCCCATGGCCACGACCCCTAGCATAGGGGCGAGAACCCCTCATCGCCCCATAAGAATTATACGCACCCCTTGGCTGGGCCTGGTACGAATTAGCCAAAACAGAAGGCCTAGTAAAGGGCTTTTTCTTTGGCGCCCCCGAATCCCCTGCTCTCTTGGCCACTCCATGCAACTTATTATGCTTGGCAGTGAATTTATTCAACTGGGGAACCACATTCCCGAACAAAGAATGTTGGTCCCCTGAGGGGGGAAGAAATGGTTGATTAAGGAGCCAATTCCTGGCCGCTTGCGGGAGCAGGGAATCCGGGATGGCCTCTAGAAAGGCCTTTCTCCGAGAATTAATCGACATGGCCACCGCGGTCGCAGAAAACTCTGCCGCATGCTTTACCGCCAGCACTAGACTAGACAGGAACCTTTTCCTGGCTTCTAGATCGATGTCTGTAGGATCCTGAATGTTATCAATCTTTCTGATACCACCCAGGAGAACATCCATGGCATTGATCGCCAGTAATGACCTTCTAGCCTGACGCTCAATGCCCTTGACCTCCTCCGCCTTGATCTTGACAGAGGACTCCTTGACAGTGGCGTAAGACTCCATACTAACCCCCACGTCCGCCGCAGAAGGCTGAAGGGAATCGGACTTAACTGAATAAAACTTTTCCCTATATTTGGGAATCCTTCTCTTACCCAACTTTTTCCCTGCAATAAGGGAAGGGGGCAGAGAGTTTGGGTCCTCAACCTTTAGCGTGGCGTCTCCCCACATTTGTTGGTGAAGACAAGCGAATGAGGAGGGGATGATAGAAGAATGAGGAAAGGTGGAGGGCTTTCTTACTTCGTCCCCATCCTCCAGCTGAGACAAGGCAGTCACCTTTGAGGATGACACCTTCCTCGAGGGGAGATCCTCCCCTAGCACGACCTGAAGGTTATCCATTAGCACAGCAAATTCTGATGATAACTTTGGGTCCTCGGGCTGAGCCAGGTCCTGACTAGAGATTACTGAACGAATATCCTCGTCCTCACTAAACCCCGTATGGGAGGGGGCGTGAAGATGTAAACTGACCTGGCGGTCAGGGGAATACTCCGAGCCCTCCGGTGACCGAGAACGAGAAGTTGGTATAAATGTAGGCGCCCGAGCCAAAGGATGCTGAGGCCGAGCAGCTACCGAAGCATCCCCCCTAGCCCTAACGAAATTCTGATAATCCAGAAAATCTTGGTACATATCAGGGTCAAAACCTGAGCGACCCTGATAAGTACCCTGAGCGTCGTCATTAGGCTTACCCTCGTTCACATACCGATGCATAGCTCTAGATCTGGCCCTAGACCTAACAGACGGAGATAAAGTTAACCCAGGAGGGGAACCACCGACTGACGATTGAGGAGAGCGGGACCTGCCCCTCTGCCTATTTGGGGAAAATAGAGCGGAAATGGGATCCCGATGGTCAGAAGACACCTGGACCTCCATAGCTACCTCTCCAGCATTACCCGGAAAATCCCCAACCCCCAGCTGAACACGATCAGGGGAGGAGCCGGGAGACGAAGGTCTACTAGCTAAAGCACTACTGACAGGGCCAGGGCCGGGAAACAAGGCACGCTGATGCCCGGACCCGGTCCTATCCTTCTTAGTCCTCTTACTAGCCTTATCCTTGCCCATGCTGATACCACGATAGGCAGGAACAAAAGCAACAGAGTACTGACGAAACAAAAGACGTTGGTTCTGCTCGTCAGTATAAAAGCAGCTACTAAGCGGGTATGCTGTTCGCAGTAAGCCAAAGCAATGCAAAAACAATAACAGTAAACAGAAGCTATGCGTACGACGAATACCGCGTGAGGCAGGGCGCAAACAATAGCAACTGCAATGTAAGCAAAAGCAACAGCGTTAGCGACAAACTAAAGCTGGAAAACAGGGAAGAAATCGAAAAAATTATCGATAAACATACCCTCATTTGCAAACTAGCAAAGCAAACAAGTGACACCGACACCGGTGTCTGCAGGAATGAGGACAATCTCAGGTGGTCACTCCAGAGGAAGGGAGGTCTGCGCATGCGCCATGGCATGCGCAGACTCTCTTTTTCTACACTGCAGACATCTAGCGGAGCTAGCAGGAATTAGCATAATATATACTACCAAAGGTTAATAACCTTATGGTAGAGTTTTCTAGGCTCATTAGCGCAAGAAATACTGTCTTGGCAAGCCTTTTCAGATATGCTGCAAGGGGCCAAATTAACTTAAAAGGGATTTATGATAATGTAGGCATTAACTTAACTATGACCATTTTGAAAGCCATTGCAACAGTGAGAAAGTTATATGAATTTGATGCAGTAGCGACTCTCTTGAGACCTCACAAACAACTATGCCCGCGATTGCCAGCGGGTGATTCGCTATCATAGGCCATATCTATAGCGCACAATGAAAAAGGTATACCACAGCCATAGGCCTACCCGCGGCTTTAGTATGGGAGAAATGCCGTACGAATGTTCAATAAACCATGCCACATGTGGGAAGAGATACGGGACGCATCCACAAAAGAACTCTCGTACCTTTAGCCTTTTGATCTAGGGATACGGGTCCCGTACCTCTACTCTAGCAGCAAGAGTCGACTAGGCCTTTTCGTAGAAGACAAATCAGAGCCGAGACAAATCAAATGCGCACACACAGAACAAGTCAGAAGGCCTAAGCCAACTTCCAACAATGCCAAGAGGCATGGTGATCCTTTGTTCAAGGTGAAACGCATGACTTGTCAGCGCCAAAACAAACTTTTTCGAATTCGTCTGTATTTTGTGAGACACCCAGTAGTAGTATTAACTATTATAGTGTGTACAAAATCCCCTGTTCATGAATTATAACTCATTTCCTAAGCTTTTCAAACATTTCATTAGTATGGAATATTTGTTCATGGTATCAACATACTTCTTGGAGCTTTTCCACACTTCTTTTCTCTCCTCTTTTGTCAGAATCCATCAGTTTTTCGGGTGATTTTTCACCACAAAATGCTGGGTTTGCAGCAGCCATTTTGAAGACGAGGTCGGAATTGTTCGAGGTTGGATCGGAAACAGCATGGCGGCTGTCGATGTAAACAAATCGAAATCTTCTTAGTTTCAGCTGGTTTCAGGACATTGGTATGTACAATTTCTCAAGATGTGGATGTAAGGTACTGTATAAAGTACATAAGAAGGTGATAAGATAATTTCATAAACCTCAGCACTGACTGAAAACCGGTAGGCCTACTGGCAGTCGGAAATGTGAGCTAAACGTCAAATCAACATCATCATGAGCCTTGCGGCGGTTAGTTCCACCTTTGCCCTGTGTGTTAAAAGGGGGACTATAGGCAGGAGCAGAGGGGCTAATTTGGCCATCTTCAGGTGACTAATATACACAGCAAGGGCCCTGGGTCATGTCAGATTCAGCACTAAATATATTCCTCGTACAAACTTGAATCATTGCAACATACTGTGAGATTTGAGAGACCCCTATTGGCGACTTGGTGTAACTTTATCTTGCCTGCCTAGCTGCTGCCTATAATGTCCCTTTAAGAATTGAAGGGTAAGGTTAAGGTACTACGTTGTTCACATGCCTGGCCCGGTCCCCGTTATAATACATGGCTGATGGCATGATATAGGCCCACGCATTTTGAAAGAACTTCGGCCCCGGATATGCTGAAGTTCTTATAGTTGCTTTCATTTTCACAATAGCTCTTGGATTTTCATCAAACCTACCTCAAATTGATTGTTACAGCATGTCCCCACGTTACCTTTTAATCCATTAAAAAATTCACTCCGACCGTGTACCCAGGTACCGTGTGTAACCGCGTGGATGTACGGTGAGAGTCTTGGTGTGGAGAGGCTATGTACTGGCTGGGAAGACCTATGCACTCAGCTACCTTTTCACACTTGCTAGCCAGCGGCAGGAGCTGTAAGCGAGAAGCGTGTAAAGCAGAGCCAAGTAGTGCTATGTACATCTAGCTGCTGCACTAGAGGCATCACACTCACCCTGTGGAATGCCACTCAACACACAAACTCTCAAACCACAATTTATCGCTTTGTCCCTCCACAAACTTCCTGCACGTAATTGTCAAGAACTTTTGGTGCTGTCAGACTCAGACAGTTAATTTGTGAAGTATCACCATAAATAGGAATTGTTTATCGAGTGAAATCCCTCACCGAAAAGCAGTGTGATATCAGTCAGGATTCAGTCAGGTTGCAGTGTTACCTCACATTTTTATGGCAGTGTTGAAATCAGTGGAAAGCAGTCATAGGGAGTGTTTTTCAGTCACGCAATACCAAAGCATACAGTTATACAGCAATCAAAAATAGAGGTTAGGGAGTCATAAGCAGTGGTAAGACAGTCAAAATCAGTGGTAAGGCAGTCAAAAGCAGTGCTCATTTAAATATTTAGGCTGACTGATTTCCACTGCTTTTGACACTGAAAATGACTCCCCACTATGCATCATGCACAGGGCTGGCAGTGGGGTTCAGTGTTAATTTAAATATTTCGCAGCACACTGAATCCACACTGAAACAGCACTGATTTTGACTGCCATTTCCAAAACCTCTTGGAGGGAGCAGTCATTTTCAGTGTTAATATGAATAATTTATTTAATGGCATGCAGGCACGGATGCCGAGAAAGGTTTGGGGGACGTGACCCCCCTGTGCTGATGACAACCAAAGAAATTGTTCGAAAAAGCAAAAACTTCTAGCGAACTGTTACTTTTGCTGTCCTATTTTAGACGGTGTGTTTGCGTCCAATATGGCAGTGATGACGTCATCTGCACAAATAGAGGACATCGCATGATTGTATGATGACGTGACACAGTAAAAAGATGACAAATTCACGTCCTTGACCTACGTCATTGCAAACTTTGTCATAATGACAGTGGTCAGATGGGGTTACTAGACAATTGAAACGACACATGGCACATAGCTACTGTGATGTCAGGGATTGAAGCTAGATCAAATTGACGTCCAAATAAAGTAACTGCACGCAGCCTGTAGAATTAAATGATCTACTGATTGATGTGTATTGAGCTCCCATGCAGATAATTTGCAGTGTATGCATACATTACAATTAACACCTATAGGGCCTACAGTAGATGCATGAAGATACATGCAGATATCTTGCAGTGTATGCATGCATTACAACACCTATAGGGCCTATACAGCCTTCTTGATTTGCTGAAAATACAACTTCAGTGTCTGTCGAGATTACCCTTTTTGCATTCATTTGGCTCCTTATGTGTTCCAATTCAAACTGACTAAAACTCCCCTCTTCTCATATTGAAATTCGGGTAAATATCGAGAAATATGAAGAGGTACCATAATTTCTTGAATGTTTGACTATCAAATTCAAACTTACTAGCTTCCTGTCTCAGGTTGCATTATGGGTGATATTTAACACTGAATTTGACTGCAATTACCACTGCTTTACACTGCCATCAAGTCTTAATCTCACCAGTCATAAAGCAGTGGTTTTCAGTCATGTTGAAAATGCCACGGGTTTCGATCAGAGTTGGAGAAGTGGAAATCAGTGGTCTTTCAGTCATAGGCAGTGTTTTTGAAATACGTCGTTCATAATGATATGCAAGTGGCAGTGCTTTGCAGTGGTCTTTCAGTCAAAATCAGTGGTTTTAAAACATTAAGAAAAAATGATATGCCTAAGACAGTCATATGCAGTGGGGGTTTCAGTCAAAAGCAGTGTGATGCAGTCATTTTCAGTGCACTGCCTTTCGGTGAGGGATGACCACATTTCTTTTTGTAAAATGTTGGTGAAAATTAGTGAAGTATCATCTCTGAATTGTCTACAACTCTTTTATTCAGTGTGAGTGATCAAACATACATGAATGTGACCACCATCCATGAGTGATAGACATACATGCCATTGCTAACCAAAAGAACTTCACAAGTACAGAATGAGTTCCCCATATTCTAACCTCAACAAATCACGGAAGGCTTCCCTGCCAGCCTTTAATAGTGGGTAAGTAAATTGTAAACTTCTCATCACACGAGGTAAACTTCTTAGCGGGGAATGTCCATGCCTCCATTTTTATCATGATGATGGAGGCATGAGTGTTTCTGCTTGCCATTGTGGTTATGAATGTAAATTAGTCCACTTGGTAAGTAATGGGTGTTTTGCTTGCCCGAGGGTGTATACTAGGTGAAAGGAATCTCAGTTTTACACCCCAAGTTTTACATCTCATTCCAAGGATGATGCAGTAAGAGTTAAAGCAACTTGATCATGGTTGTAAATGGGCATCATAGTGCAGGGAATCATGGATTGATTCTTTACTCCTCTTGACCATAGAAACAGTTTCAAGGGCAGTTCAAATATGCATATGATTGAAAATGTTAATTAATGAAATCTCAAGAGGTAGTAACTAGGAGTCATTGCTGGGCCTTATATCTTAAAGTGTTCTTTTTTGGCTATGCAAAGATTCCACAAAAAGTACGTTTTATGGTTGGCTGTAAAACAAAATGCAGTGTTCTGTAATATGAGGTCATTTGATTTGATTTTATGTTTTTACAGCCATCGGTCAGTTCCCTTCAGACAGACTATGGATATCATGGGTGCGTATTTTTTCTTTGTTACAAATTTGTGTTGGTTGTTGCATGGTCATCATTCGTTCACCGTCAAAGTCTTGGCCTGTTGTACTCGTAACTTATGTCACTGACACTGCTAGTGCTAAGTTTGAAAGGACTTTTATACATGATTCGTTTGGGAGCTTGGTTGCCAATATTCAGTACATTACAAGACATGAAAGCACTGGAATAAGTGCTGGAAAATTCAATTTAAAAAAAAGTTTTGGGCTCACCTATGGGGATGTGTGCCATGAAGCGTCACCAGTCCATTAGCACGTGGCACATCTTGTAACCGCTGGAACTTTTGATAATTTGAACCGGAACTTTTTGGTGATATCAGGTATCAAAGGCTCAGTCCAGTCTGATTCACTACTTGGCCACAATCGGTATACTATGACATATATTTGGGTCAAAACAAAAAAGAGCTAAAAAGTGCTTTTCCTCAACAACTAATTCGATTGCTGTGAAATACTTGATGTTTTAACATGCATGTTATGAATGTTGTGTTGTAGATATTGTACGTTCACCTAAGACCTCCATCAGTGATGACATCGATGAGGACCGTCTCCTTGGAGAGGTCACCTCCCACATTGCTGCCTCCAAGATGAGACCCCGCGACCCATATGCTAGTGCTTTACCAAGGCTTAGTGAAAGTAAACCAGGGAGTCGCATGAGTGGACCTATCAACCCCAGTGGTGTGTATTCATGTGACATTACAGAGTCAAGATGATCGTTCAGACGGATTGAGCCGGAAATTTCGAGACTCCATGATGATAAGTTGTTATTCGACTAGCAATATACTGGTGATAGTTGGTCAGCAGTTTGTAGACTCATAGCCTTGTGGTTTACATCAAAGATGGAGTCACTAGGCCAATAAACCCAATTGATGCCTAACCGTAGTTGCACGCAAAAAAGGCTCATCCCGCCAGAAGATGAATATAACAAGATGCTGTCAATCTGTATTTCTTGGAAATGAATGTTCAACAAGTGGTTCTTATTTAATGTCAATGGCCTTAATCACACTGCAGATAGGCAATTTTTGATTGCAGCTATTTGAGATGATTATTGCTGTGGTAAACAATAATGAGCTTCCTTGCCTGCTTGTAAAATCACTTGTCACAGTGATCTGTGGACTAATATTTATTGCACATCACATCAATGACCTGTGACTGCAATTGACCCCTGTGCAGACAAGTGATTTCTGTTGCATTCGATATGATGCACTGTCTTACCAAACATGCTCGGGTGGAGCTGTCCTTGCATTATAACCTTCGTGAGCGCCTCAGTTTTGGAATACATTTAAGCTCCGCCCTCGATGTGTTTGGTGAGACAATCAATATCTCCAGTTCCGTATCAATTCCTTAATTTAATCCTTCTTAAGGGTTGACCACAGGTACCGCCATTTTGGCTAGGACTGGAAATCCTGAAGCAATTAGAACTCCTTCAAAACGTAGTAAATGCTCATTTAAAGGGCTGGAGTCTGTTCTTTGTTTTCCAGAGAACAGCCTCCGGCCCTTGAAATGAGCATTCAATTCATTTGGAAAGAGTTCTAATTGCTTTAGAATTTGGAGGTCTAGCCAAAATGGCGGTACCTATGGTCAACCCTTAAACATAAACTTTTATTGTTCATTGGGTGTATTTGGAGCTTGAATCATGAATATGCATGGCAGTTTCTGGGTAATTATTTGCAGTGCTTTGATCGTTTGAGCAACTGAAACCTTTTCGATTTAGTGCTGTTATAAGTAAAAATAAAATCATTTATGCAGATGAAACTACTGATTCATCTGAGCAGTTAATTTGATGAACATCTCACATTTCCAAAAGGAAAGCTATGATTTGGCTCTCACTTGTCCTTTCAGCATTACCTCCTCCAAATGATATGGACTTGATGTCAACCATGATGTCTCGGATATCACAATTAGAGCTGCGCGTACAATTCCAGGCAAAAGAAGTTGGTGAGAAGGAGAAAAAGATTAACATCCTCGAAGACAAGATCAAGATACTGAACAAATCAAGAGGTAACATATTTCTCTCAGTATAAACCACTTTTCTAAGTATGAATTCATGAAGATCATATCCTAATATCCCACAGAATTGTTTGTTTGGGATCCTGACCTTACTGTCGGTGTCCTTGGTCAGACATCCCAGCTGTCAGAGGAAATAGTAGATACTCACTGCAAATGTTCTTATAAATATACCTACCCTGCAATAATCATGGCAATTGGTCTATTTAAAAAACTTCTTAGTCTAAAATTGAAAAATCACTTGTTGGTATGGTTGTTGCTGCCCAACATCAAATAAACCCCGAGTGTGATGGAACCAGGCAAACTAAAATGTAATTTTGTGAGGGATATTGAGAAACCCACCATTTGTCGAATCTGTCCAGACCTCTTCCGTCCGTAACTTTGAAATGAAAGCAGATTTTCTGTCAATAGTTACAAAGATGATGCATCAGGAGTCAGAGGTGTCTCATGCACAGTACAACACCTGTCACAATTTTTGACCTTGACCTTGACCCTGTGACCTTAAATCCCTTCCGCTCCAGAACTTTTGAATGTTTGATATTTACAGGGATGGTGAATTTGGTGTTGGAGGTGTGTGAGTCTGCACTCTTCCGTATTTTTGAATGATAATAATTTTCCTGATTCCTCACACCATTAACTCTGTAGTGCATATACCAGGGTAGGCAAAAGATCCCATCCAAGGTCTGGGTTTTCCACTAGCCTTAATGGTCTGGCGGGCTGCCTGACCATGGGCTGCCTGACTTTTTTTGGGGAATTTTTTTTGATGACCCAGGAACACCTCTAGTTCACTTCCTTAAGCTCCATTATGCCTCTAGAGACATGCAAAATGCTTTAAAAGCTCTTAAAAGTCAAGAAATGTGACTTGAAAAAGAACTTTGAAGAAAAATGTCAACTATTTTCCCGCGCGTGTGATGATTTCGTAGATCCGCCAGACCATTCACAGACCCTGCGGAGAGCACTGCAAGGTGTACTGTAAATGGTAACCTATTGTGGAATGAAGTCTTCATAAAGATAATTATCCATGCCAGGAGTAACAGGTGTATATCTTGGCCCTATGCTAGAAACTACACAGCACCCTGCAGTTGTAGCGGGAATGATGTAGTATTTTGTATTTTTGTGGGTTACTTACTTTTTGTTGGCAGTCTAAAATGGCGGAAAGAAGCAGATTAAAAGTTCATTTAAAGGGACAATATAGGCAGCAGCTAGGCAGGCAAGATAAAGGTACACAAAGCCACCAATAGGGGTCTCTCACATCTGACAGTAGGTCGAAATGATTCACGCTTGTACGAGGGATATACTTAGAGCTAGTCTGACATGACCAAGGGCCCTTACTGTGTATACTAGTCACTCGAAGATGGCCAAATAAGCCCCTCTCCTCCGGCCTATAGTCCCCCTTTAACATGTTTAAGAAATGTTTATTGCAGAATAATAAAGCTTTGCTCATGATTTTCCAGCTGAGGGCGACCAAGCAAAAATAGAAGAACTTGAAAAACAGAATCAAAAACTTCAGAATGAGATGCAAGAGATGGAGGGCTTCCTGGCTGATTATGGAATGATCTGGGTGGGTGATGACAGCTCCGAATCAGACCATGACGAGACACGAGCTGATGCAGGACAGGACACACATAGGACATGGTCACAATGTAAGGAAAATGTTTTACCTTTTTGCTGGCAAGTTTTCTAACTAAATCATAATTGTTTGAAAGGCATTTTAGGAAGGTTTGAATATCGAGGAGTGGTTTTGAATCTCTTCTTATAGTTTTCGTTATAAAGCTGCTAACATTTTTGCCTATGTTCCCTCTGGGTTTCAAGAAGAAATTTCCAGTCATGTGCATAATTCTGGTTGAAAGAGGCCAGGGAACAGTTGCAAAAATGTAGCAGCCCAACATATACTGTAGGAAGAGGTCCAAAACACTCGTCAATAAATAATGTTTTTTTGACCATTTTAACCCCCCCCCCCCCACATGGGTTGAGCACTGACTCCCTTATTCACAATCTGACGGATCATCAGAGCGAACAAGCTAAATCTCAACTTTGATGTTGATACAGTAGAACCTCCCTATTAAGGACACCCTTGGGGCTGATAAGTGCTGTCCTTAATAGAGAGGTGTCCTGATTAGAGAGGTCAAACTGAATGGAAACAACCAATTTGGGACCAAAACTAGTGTCCTTAATAGAGAGGTGTCCACTAAGGGAGGTTCCACTGTACATGTAAAAGTTCAACTGCAACTCAATCGGGAGCAGAATCCTGGGAAAGCTTACATCCATTAATGGTGAGATCCAAACACATACATGTTACTTTACCCCATTGTAAAGTCCTTTTACCAATGACCTTTCATCTTCAGCTTCCTCGGTCCCAGGAGAATTTAAAATGGATTACAATCTCGTTATTGAGAACATCAAAGAGTTGAACATTCTGGCAGGAGATGGAATTGGCCAAGTCACACACACGACAGACGGGGCTAGGCTGAAGGTAAGTCATCACACCTGCTGCAACTCAATTTATCATATGATTTGTCAAATAATCCTGGACAGATCAGACCAATTGTGACTCATGCCGTATGGGCTTGTTATTTTACAACTGACACATCCTTGAATAAGAGAAAAAAACACCATTCCTTTAAAATTGTTTCTGAAAAGAGAATGATATGTTTTGAAAAGATAAATCACCAAAATGGGTTTTGAAATGCCTTAACTTTACTTCACAAATCATAAAAACTTCCAAGACAAACAATCTATCAAAGCTGACAGAAGAGGTACATAACACTTCTTCCAAACGAGAAGGGGACTTGTCCCTGTCCTGCTTTGCCCACCCCCAGCAGAAACCCTGGCCCCATACTAGTGCATTGCGCAACAGAATTCTCACAATTAACAAGTGCAGATGAGAACTCTCAAGTAACAAGTGCAGATGAGAACTGAGATTTTCTCCATTTCTTTCCAGATGCCTGATCCAGTTAACTTTACGTTATACGCAAATGGTATTTTATTATTCAATGGTCCATTTCGTCCGTTTTCGGATCCTGAAACGCAGCATTGCCTGCGTGACATCATGGATGGATATTTCCCATCAGAGTTACAAGCCAGGTATCCAGACGGTGTGCCGTTTCTAGTAAGTGTACTCTGCTTAGATTTCTTAGACATGCATCTGCCATAGACATGATGTCCTGTATACACATTTCCGGAGAGTGACACTGATGTAATTAAATCCATTTATTGAAATGGTTGATGGCGTGTGACATCATAAAACCATTGTATCATGGTGCTGGAAACAATCTAATTGTTTTGTTTTTTTACTTTGGATGTGCGGATAGAAATTGTGTGACATCATGTGTGTGCAAGTGCTGCCCTCTTACGGAAGAATATGGGCTATTGACCCAACAGAGAGTCATGTGCATGATATATTTTGTTAAGGGTTGACCATAGGTACCGCCATTTTGGCTAGACCTCCAAATTCTAAAGCAATTAGAACTCTTTCCAAATGAATTGAATGCTCATTTCAAGGGCCGGAGGCTGTTCTCTGGAAACAAAGAACAGACTCCGGCCCTTGAAATGAGCATTTACTACGTTTTGAAGGAGTTCTAATTGCTTTAGGATTTCCAGTCCTAGCCAAAATGGCGGTACCTGTGGTCAACCCTTAACTCTACCTTACCCGGAAAAATGAAAACTGTTCTTTTTTGTAGCTGCATGTAGTGGAAGTATAAAAAGTAACTTACAGCCAAAATGAATTTAGATTTTGTAAAGAGAACCTGTTGAAGTTGTCGCTGCATTCGTAGCAAAAACTTCTTGAATTAAACAATGGACCTGTTTTGCTTTTCATGAGGAGTTAAAGTGGTATTCATAAGGTAAATGTGGTACTATTATAGCCACAGTACAATTATCATGATTATAGCATCTGGAGAGTAGAAAACAGCTGGAAGTACACACGGATGCACATAGAGGCTATAAATGAGTATAATTGTCCTACCTTACCTTTGTGTGCGTATGTCCATCAGATAAGCCAAACTGAAGGGAAACTTCAAAGCTGCTGAAAACTGCAGAATCTCTGTAGTGAAATCAAACTGTTATGAATACCACACTTCAGGACATTACAAATTGAACTTTGTGTATCACCCGATCGCCCTAATAAAACCACATCTCTTCAGGTGACAGATAAAAGGACTGTTGTCTTCAGGGACAAGAGATCCGATGTGTTTAAGGGTGCTGCGCAGACACTCGGGGGTGACACAAAACCATCCCGACTTCTACCAAGTAATTTAGAACCTTCACCCAAGCCTGCTGACGTCTCAAGTAGACTTGGTCAAGAGGAAACAAGTGAGCTGCCTGGACCAAAGTTGACCGTTGATCAGTTTTTGAAGAAATTGCCATCAAGTGTGATTAGAGAGGGCAAGGTGATTGACATCAGGGGATCATTATCAGATAAACTTAAGGTAGGGCTGCTGAACTCTTGGTGAGATAATGCTTGGATCATCTGCATCAATTCGATAACAGGACTTAAAGCTATTTGCTTGAGATATATCCTTCCATTTTGCACTTGAATTGTGTCAAGGTTTTACTGTAGCCATTTCGTTTAAAGTTCTTTTAAAGATCATGGTAATCAGCAGTTATTGTTTCCCACTGTGAGCCATGTACCATCATATCATATCATCACATCATTACCGGTGTCGTAGTCCTATTTGGATTTTTGCTGGAGGTATAGAGTCCACTATAGGCTACTGTCTACCTATGTGGGATCTTTTACTTGCCCTGGCATAGACACTCAGCTACAAGGGACCATGGCTTTAAGTCTCTTCCGACAGACCGTGGAGTATTTCATTTGTTGTACGTGTTGTGAAGAGCCAGGATTTTTAGTTCCTTGAAAGTCACGCTGGTTCACCAGAAATACAATCCTGGGTTCTCCCCGGGATCGAACCCGGGCCCTATTGCGTGGTAGCCAGCAGTGTAAACCACTAGGCTTTGAGGCTCCACTACCGAATGGTGCATCAATATCTTTTAAGTTTGTTTTGTACATTTGCTATTTTTTCTCCCAACTCATATCGAAAGATTTTCCTGCTATTTTTTCTGCTTACCGGTATCGAGAGATTTTCCTGCAATGTGACAATGTGTAAGGGATATCAGTCATTTAGTTGCTGGGTGTCACAATCGAACACTGGAACTTGAGAAGATGTCAGATGGTTGTATAATGTCTATTTCCACTTGATGGAACATGTCGAGTTTGTTTTGAAAATCCCAAACTATTTCTTCCAGGGTGATATGAGTAAGCGGAATAACACGGTCATGTTGGTGGAGACTGAGGCTGTCAAGGATATGAAATTGAGGTAAGGTCATTTCTCGTTCCTCTTCTTCTGCTGATGCTCACACTGATTCAAACTTATAAGTATATACTGGTAATAGATTGCAGGCCTTCTGTGTAAAACACAAAGTCACTTCCATCATGATCAAGTGATCTGCAATAAAAGGTGACCTGAAACGCTTTTATTAAAATTTTAACTTGAGGTATAAATTATAGGGCATGACATAGTCATAAGAAACACAACTACTCATCTTCAAGTTGTAACAGTATGTAATTCAAACATTCTAGGTGGTGCCGGAAGAACAAATTGATGATGTACATTGTGCTGTACTGAAATAAAGTTTTGATAGTTTCATGCTTATGTTTTAATCAGGTATGAGCTTTTAGTGAACATGTTCATGTCCAATTTTAAAATAGAGGCATAAAAACATAAAAAACTTTATTTCAGTACAGCACAATGTACATCATCAGTTTGTTCTTCCAGCACCACCTGGAATGTTTGAATTTTCTACGTCTGCCATAACTTGAGAATTGGTAGTCAATATTGATGTGGTTTTCACCACTGTGTTTGGTATCTTACGCCCTATTATTTTTTCCCGAAGTTAAAAAGTGTTGCAGGTGACCTTTAAAAATTCAGTAAAACCATCTGAATAAAAGCTACTGTGTGACAAAAGCTTGTTAATTAGGGAAGAAGTTTTAAAGTTCTCAACAAAGTTGCTCTTTTTTGGTGTGTCAGGCAGTTTGGGGGTGCACCTAGGTTGGATGTCTAGTTGGGAAAACACTTCATAGATCTTGATTTGGGCAAGAATCTCTCTGGATAAACAGGTCTAGCCTATAATTGATCTTCTGAGTAGAGCAAAATGGTGTCCCAGACTCAGGAACTGGAGTACATTGTACTTGTATTTTCAATTTTTTTTTACTTAATACTCACTGGAGGCAGCTGCTAATTTGTAGGGTGGTATATGGATAGAAAATTAACAAAACAGCGTTTCCACCAAAGCATTTTCAGTTTACTGTGGCATTTTGGAGCAATACACATTCAAATCTTCATCTTGACATGGTGTAGCGATTCACAGTTGGTACTCGAGTTATTGAGTATGATGATCAGATCTGCTCTGTGAACCTGTCCTCGATAAATGGGTATATTTGATTTATTGAGTATTAATACAATGAATGAGGGGATGGCATACTTGATGGAGCATGTATTCTCAGGATATCGAGTGTAGGCGAGACCTGTTAACTCTTTCCCTGCCAAACTCGCAACTTCCCATCCGTTTCCTGCCAAACTCGTTCTGGAACGAAATACATGTAGTTAGTTATCCATCATAACACCAGATGTCATCTCAGTACAGTACCAGGAAATAGTTCGATGTGTTTGGCTTCCATGCAGACGATCATCTGCTCATTCTACGCATGCAGTTCATGACGTCATCGAATGAAAATTGCGGGGGAAAACTGTGATACCGCACATTACTGCAGCTGCAAAACCTGCAAAGTACCCCTCTGCAATGGTGATTGTTTCAATGACTACCATGGAAAAAAGCAGTACAACTGATATGCAGTGGAAGAGTAAGCTGGGACAAAGAAAATAAAGCAGGTTTCAAGGACATATGTCTTCTTGTTTTTTTTCTAAAATTATTGAATATCTGGTAAAAAGAGTGAAATCGCGGCAAACTGGGATATTATTAATAGCCGTGACAGGGAAAGAGTTAAGCATGATCACTAAAAATCTCTTGAACAGAGCAGCGAGCAACACTTGATACACTTTAAGCAGCAGTATGATACTTCAAGACGTGATAACTGAACTTACATCAAATATTTTTCCCCCAGTTATCTTTGGATACAGAGTTTCATTCATATCTTACTGGTAATAATTCAGATCTGAATAAAGTATGTTGTTTCTCTTCCAGGCTTGAAGAGGATGAAAGCTCTCGACCACCATCGTCACGCAATATTGCGACACTGAGGATAAAAGCCGAGGATCAGACATACATCCTCAAGATGAAGTACCATGAAACAGTTGGACATATACGCCAATACTTGGACAAGAAAAGGTCAGTCTTCTGCTTCTCTCACTGGATCATTGAGGAACCTGCACAGCAATACCTGCCAATAGGGGGCCCTACAGGCAAGTGGACCATGGTTGTAATGAGAAAGCCATATCCCGGGTCAATGATTATTGAAGATTTTATCCCTTATTTACTCTCACATGGGGAAATAGCACCAAAAATGTTGTTTTATTGTTCCTTAATTCTATTTTGATGAGTTTTAGGGAGAAAATCAACAAAAACTTAATTTTAATGGAAAATGCACTGGAAGTGTTCCTTTTAGTACAGGTGTGCCATCAGGATTTTTAGTTCTGCAGGTTCCTCATTGATGTGGCAATTGCACACGTGTGACCAACTGGCTTGACCATTTGTGAAGCTGAAGATCTTCGCATGATCTCTTAAAGGGGGACTATATGCAGGAGCAGAGGGGCTAATTTGGCCATCTTTAGGTGACAAATATACACAGTAAGGGCCCTGGGTCATGTCAGATTCCGCACTTAATATATTCCTCGTACAAGTGTGAATCATTTTGACTTACTGTGAGATGTGAGAGACCCCTATTGGTGACTTTGTGTACCTTTATCTTGCCTGCGTAGCTGCTGCCTATATCTTCCCTTTAAACCATGTGGAGTGTTGAAACCTACGTCAAGGCATAGCAGTTGATGTTGAGTTGGTACCCTGTGTGATGACATGCCTTAGATACGAACATGACGTCATGCTCTAACGCTGGGACAACGTTGCGCCGAATTGCTGGAAAACGTGCCATGAGGGTTTTGCCAGGGGTGGTCACTGGATCATTTGGAGATTTCGAATCCTTTAGTTTACCGCCCATCCCCCCTCTCCAGTTCTGGTGCATGTGGTAGATGTGGGTGAGGTAAAAAGATTCTATCATGCCGTTGGTCAGGAAATCCAAGTCACCAACTCATATTTTGGCTGATTCAAACAAAAATATTTTACAGAGCGAGCCAAATATGGATGCAGCGTACAATTTGTTTCCAAACACAAATGATAAGTTATGATAGTCACAGTGCTATTGAATGCGTGTTCAAAGCCAAAAAAATGATTTAGGAAATCTCCTCAAACCGTGGTCATTCATGTGGAACAAGGGGTCAGGCAGCACTGACCAGTGTAGTGAATCATTGGAATTAAATGACCTTGAACTAATGACAATAAAAGCATTGTTTTGCATGCAATGATGCATGGCATTGTGCAATTAGTGCACAGAGGTGTCACTATTTAATTGATCTTACAAATTTATGGAATGTTTTTGATAATTTGTTAATCACAGCATGGACCACTCACTGACTGAAATAATTTACTCTGTTATTGTTTGTGTTTTGGTTTTCTTTTGGTTTTCCTCTGTTACCATTCTGTTCACTGATGCAATGAGGGGTGCACTGACAATGTATCTAATGGTGCACACATTAAACAGATGTTTATTAGTTGTGGTCGATCGAAAGTGCTTCTTTAATGACTCTGTCGGTAGGGAAACAGGGAAAGTCATTTGTGACCCGCTCTACCAAAACTAGGCGCTTGTCGCATCTGAACTTGACAGGTTGATACGGACTTGTTGTTCATTTCCCTATTGTAGACATTTTGTGAAATCTATTACAAACTGATTTGGTCACATTTCACAAAAGGTCTACAATAGGGAAATGAACAACATGTCCGTATCAACCTGTCAAGTTCAGATGCGACAAGCGCCTAGTTTTGGGAGAGCGGGTCACATTTTGTTTCTCTGACCACCTCCTCAATGAAGAGACATAACCACTACAATACATATTTCCGTTTGTTGAATTGTGACTTTGGTCCTAGGATTTGTAAAAAAATAGGGGTGGGGTGGGGTTAATAGGTAACTGGTCGGTCACACAATACTATACATACCACACAATTCCCATGTGTCCCACTTGGGTCTCATTTGGTGAAAATGCATGCACGTCACAGTCCGAGTTCAGCTGGAACCCGAAGGGAGAATGTGAGTTACAAGTGACATTTTACCACGTTGGCTAAAGGTATTAGCCTCATGGCCTAGTGGTTTACACTGCTGGCCACCACGCAATAGGGCCCGGGTTCGATCCCGGGGAGAACCCAGGATCCACCAGGGGGCCAAAACAGAAAGTAAAAAGTGCAATATCTGGCTTAATAGTGACCTGTTCTTGATGATATTTTAATGGAAGGTACTCCAAGCAAGGGTACACCACAGGTTGTATGGGTTTTTGATTTGACGTACTTTTCAAGGTCATAGAGGTCAAATGGTGTAAATTGGCTGTTACAGTGTAATCATGACATGTTTCTAAAGCTATGAACTTGAAACTTGCTACACATACCCAACCCCCCAGATCAGGTTACCTCTGACACCCGATTTTGTCGATCTTATTCTCTACTTGCCCCCCCCCCTCCTGAAAAGGCCAAAAGTGCAATTTCTCGCTTGTTATTGACTTGTTCTCGATAATAAATTAATGGTGGGTTCTCCAAGCAATGATACATCTCATGTCATACAGATTTTCATTTGACATAGTTTTCAAGGTCACAAATGTCAAATGGCGTAAATTGGTCGCGAGGCTTTCACTATGGCATGTCTCTTAACTGCAGTGATCATTGGTCTCACATTTGGTACACTTTGGTATAGTCAGATGATCTCAGGGACTTGGTTTGATCTAATTCACAACTTGGCCACCTTAAAAATACGATTACTGCTTAACTACTTGCCCGATTGCCACCAAACTGATATCATTCATTTGACCTACAGTACAACCCCTCTATTGCGGACACCCATGGGACTGGGCCCAGGTGTCCGCAATAGAGAGGTTATGCCAAATCATCCGATAGGTGGATTTGAAGTTCCCGCCTTGCAGGTCTTGGTTTTCTCTGTGTCGACATCTAGCGTAGAAACTTTAAACCTGTTGGCTGATCGGTATTTGCTTGTGATGTTGCGTTGAATGACATGAGCTACTTTGGAACTCAGAAAGTGAATAATCTCTCTAGTAAAAGGTGCCCCTTTAATTGCAAAATCTCCTTGACATGTCATAATGTGTGAAAAAACACCATAATTTCTGTCCATGAGCCACCTTTGATTAATGATTAGTTTTTTCAAATTTCTCTACTAACGCATATTTGCCGCAACACTGACAAAACCGCTTGGATTTATGAGTGTCCGTTGACACAATAGGCCTATGTGATTAGTTGAAAAGATGAGTAAACAAATGCCGCGGCTTAATTAGGATACAAAAACACAATTACCATGGGGTAATTACGTTGATTTAAAATTACGCAAATATCACACCTGTCGGGCTTACTTGACTCTCCAAGCGCACGTTGGAAACCATTGTTTTTGCCTATTGTCCGTAATTGGGAGGGAATTGGACCAAAAATTGGCCATCGCCCTGTCCGCAATTCGGAGTAGAGAGGTGTCCGCCGTACAGAGGTTTTTGGTATTTGAAATGACTTAGAAAAAATCGGGACTGGCCGGACGTGTCCGTAATGTAGAGGTGTCCGCCTGGCAGAGGTGTCCGCTAAGGGAGGTTGTACTGTACTTTTCAAGGCCACAGAGGTTAAATGGCATAAAATCTTCATTTTGCTATTTATTTAAATGCACCACGTTTCTTAACGAGCATGAATTGTCTACTAAATATTTATACGTGAGCACAATGGCCCCTGGCCGTTTCATTCTTAGCATCATCATTGTACAATAATGACCCCTGGCCATTTCACTGTTATTATTAGCGTTGTACAATATCACATTGCTTCCTTTCATCACCATCATTTCATCAACCTCAGATATTGAAGTCTCTGCACACTCAATTCACCACATACCGGTGTACATTCTCAACATCAAACACCTTCACCATCACACACAGCATCACAACACACCCATCACAAAATTATCCAACTCGGCATTCCTGCATTTCAAAAGCGGGGAGATTTGCGATGGCCTTGCCATCGACATTGCTCTAGTTTTTTGGATTGTTTTTATATCCCTTCTTGAAAACTGGAACAACATTTGACACTTTCCATTGTGCCGGGTAAACACCATGCAAAATAACATATTTAAATACATCACATAATTCTTTGGAAAAGTAAGGGAATACGCGTTTTATAAACAAATTGCCTAAGAGATCAGGGCCAGTTGCTTGGGAGACTTTCAAACCCTTTATGACCTTCTCTATATCAGTTGGGGTAAATGACATATTATCTAAAGTAGAATCTGTAAGTGAAGTTGCTGGTGGTGTTTCTACCGCATGGACATCCAAACGACTCTTCTCTAACTCAGCAAAGAAACCATTTGATAGCCAGCATTTACCATGGTCATCAAAAATCTTCGCACCATTGTCGTTGTTGAGAAAGACGATACTTCATTTGACTTCTTATTAGTCAGGTCTCCTATTACTGACCACCACTTTTTGGGTGCTATGGTAGCATCTGACAGATTGTCAACTAACGATTGGTAATAATTACTTTTGGCCTGAGAAATTGCTTTCTCGCAATCTATTGTCGCTTGTTTGTGGGCAGCCCAAGCTGCTATAATCTAAGTTTGTTGGTACGACGAAATAATCTATGCTTGACATTAATAGCATGCCTGATGGAGTTTTTAAATCATGGTTTATCCCAGCCATATAATGGTAAGACATTGGCCAGCTTTATTAGAGAAGCATCTTTGCACTGAAGAACTGAATATAGCGATGTCCCCCAGCCAGTCCATGGTCTCATTAAGATATGGATGGATAGACAATACCTTCATCCTTTGTATTTGCATTTATATGGAAACAATTGTTGAGTGATGCAGTCCGATCCCTTATTATGGATGCTGGCCTTTGAGAACACGACTTGTGTGGACATGACAGAACTCATGATGCATTATTGGCTTGAAAGTGCAGACTGAGCAATGTACTTTTTAGCTGACCTCCTGGGAGTGAATCATCTGATGGCGCAGTGTCCATCATTGTTGTCGGTTGGCAAGGCAGGTTTTGTAACTACCTGAGCTATAAACTTGAAACTTGATATGAATTTTTTCCGCTATAAAATGTCTACTGAGAGACCAAATTTCTGTCCAGTTTGATACCTAAAAGTGAAAACCCAATGTCCGTTACCAAAGTTTCGATCGTCACCAATTTTTAATCATTGGTACATGTAATGACGATACATGACATTTCACACAATTTTTGGATTAGACCTACTTTTCAAGGTCACAGAGGTCAAATAACGTAAATTGGCCGATGGTGGCAGGTTTCATAACTACTGGAGCCATTGACTTGAAACTTATTACATACATGTATGTAGCCCTGTAATGAAACCTTGTAGACTAAATTTCGGTCCGGTCGATTCCTGAATTTGCCGCTAGGTTGCTAAAACCGAAAACACAAAAAGTGCTATTTCTCCATAACAACTCACTCATCATTCTCATATATAATTGGCATACATGAAGATGGACACCAAAAGCCAATAACCTGAACATTTTATTCAATTTGGTGAAGAAATTTACTGTACAGAGCTGAAAAAATTTCCAAATTCAATGCACCACATCAGTTTCACAGATATCTAACAAAAAAACTTTGTTGTTAAACATGGTAAATGACAAAAAAGCTGTTTGGTCACATACATTAATAAAAATTAAGTTTCAAAGAATGTCCAAACAAAAGTTCGCGCTTCAGATCCCAAAACTTTACGAATGGACTATAGAATCTTGATGAAAAGTTTGTGATTTTGAGGATTTGCCTTACAGCAGTTTTAATTTTCTTCTACAACATGTATAGCCTTGATGCAATACGTAAGTTTCTGTTAGTCACAAACCTACCCCCTTGTGAGCACCAAAAGCAAACCATCCATCAGAATATGTTAATCAACGAACTGGATGGACTTTTGGGTCTGACTGCTGTTACAAAACTGAAATACCCCTCAGCCCTCAGCTCTTGGGTATAGGGACAGTAAATACAGTCTGCTTAAGAAAAGGAAACCGAGATTAATTTGTTAATTTCTTGGACATGGCAAAATATTTTGGAAATTGGCAACCACCAGTTCTGACATGGTTGATTGAACTGTTTCGTGCTTAGTCATCTAAGACAGTAAATTGGATTTCTTGGTGTCATAAGAAAGTAGACATCATTAGGTAATAAATGGTGGTTGCCAATTTCCAAAATATTTAGCCATTCCCTAGAAATTAAGAAATTAATCTCAGTTTCCTCTCTTTTGAAACACACTGTATATATACAAAACTCCACCGAACCTGAACCGGGCGTGACTGGGAAGTTGATCAATGATTGAAACTCAATGGATGATAGCTTTGCATATAAGCATTTTTCATTCCAAGGTGCAGGGGGTTTTTTTACGCAAAAAAGGAATTCCACTGTATTTTAGCACTTTGCCATTCTTTACTTGATAACTAATTAAGTAATTTTTTCAATTTTCAGAAAATCTGGTGCCTTGTCTTATCAACTCGTGTCGTCGTTCCCGAAAAAAGTGTTTGATGATGACAGTGTGACTTTAGAAGCTGCTGGTCTGATCCCAAATGCGACCTTACATCTCCTCAAGCCAAAGAAGTGATGACTTGCCCCGTTTTGAAACATGGCTTTCATTCATAGTCCAGAAATCTTGGTCTTACATGGTTTAGAAAAACAGATCACATGCAGTCGGTGCAGGTATTCACTCTTCATTTGGCATATGGGCAATACAGCGAGGAATAAATAAAGACTACCACTGGTTTTTTGTCTTGGTTAGTAAATCTCTTCCATTTCCTGGCCTTTTTTCGTGCTGCCAATAATGCAGGGATGGGAAAGCTGCCAGAAAACATGGATTCCTTTTTTGTACTCATGAGATTATCCCTTTGGGAGCTTAGCTATAAGCTGTGGATAAAGTACATGTGACATTACCTTGTGATAGGATTAGCTACTGCAGACCATGAAATTATATGATATCTCGTTTATTAGTGACTTGTTTTCAATAAAAAATTTATGGTAGGTACTCCAAGCAAGGATACATCACATGTCATACTGACTTTGATTTGACCTACTATACATGTAGCATGTTTGTTAACCATGATGAATTCCTAACCACCAAATATCTAGACGGTGAGCAGAATGGCCCCTGGCCTTTTCATTGTCAGTTTATTTATCCTCTTTTTCAAGACTCCTGATTCTCCGATTATCCGTCCTGGGCCACAAGATGATTTACAATTCTGATTCCGTCCAATCATGATTAAGGGTGCAGTTGGTGCTGATAAACATTTGAGTGAGAGGTCTAAGAATTGTGCTAGATTATTGTCTCAGTTTGCGTTTTTCATTTACAGGGCACCTGATTTTTGCTATTGATCATGTAGTTAAGTAGTTTTCAGCATTGAAGAAGAGCTACTGTGAACTGGAATATACTCTAGATTCACTGATGTATTAAGATCGGTTCTGAATATTCAATTCAAGTGAAATATCATGCTCATACATGGAGATGTTTGTTGCGATTCAGCATGTTCAACTTTGGTAGACCATGCATTTGTGTCACCAAGTTGTCCAATGGTCATGACCTCATGTTCTGGCATGGCCTTAGTTTCGATTTTAAAATAGTTAATCGTCAATCGATATTAGATTGGTGAAATCAGAGTACCGTATTCGTAGCTATTTGTGATTTCGAAAAATGAAAAACCATGTAAAAAACTATCTTGGTCTTCGAAATATTGCATATCATATCGTCAGGTTGGTAAAAACTATTCACTATTGAATCGCAAGTGGGCGTCTGTTTCTATTTGCGAATTGAATATTCGGATGGAATAAAGATAGAAGATGACTGTTTGAAACTAATTGCAGGTTTATTGTTTCGAAAAACAAGCAAAGTGGGAGCAAAGAGTTACACATTTCTCAATTTCCATTTGTCTTTATGACATTATATAAGGGGAATCAGGCGCAAATTCAGACAAAAATAATAGGTCAACTCCTTCATACATATGTACTTGAAAGATATCCAAGCATGTTTTTGTTCGGTATATATTCTGTAATGTCTGGTGATACTAGCTATTAGTGTATAAAGTGTACTTTTTAATATTTATTTTGTGTATAACATTTGTTTGAAAAGAGAACTTGTTTTGCTGAAAATCTGATTTTTTAAGTTTCTTCTTGTGTGTTTTATGCAAATAAAATATTTTAGAATTTGACAGACAATATGACTTTCTTTCATACTTTCACTGGCAGGTACCAACCTATAGCATGTCCATCTCAATTCACAGCATGGGAGACACCACTAACTGGTCTGAAACCCAAATTTTTCCATTCAATATGGTTGAAGTTTAGCATTAGAAATCCTTTCTCTGTGTGCGTCAGCACCAAGATGTCAAATAGACCAGCTATAAAGCCCACTCTGCATTTTGAATTTAACTTGGAGAGACCAAAGTAGCTTAATATATGCCCAAACCAAACTGGATAAGACTTGACAGAGACAACCTCTTTGATGTTCGAGTAGGGATGACACTAAACCTGAGACTTGAGAGAGATGTCGTCTGGAATGGGACCTGACAAGAGATCTCCTATTCGCTATGGAATAAGACCTGACAGGGGTGTTGTATAGGATGACTCCTTGAACATCCTTTAGAGTAGGACCAGATCGAGATGCCCTATAAGATGTCTCACCCAATAGGAGGCCAACGTGTCTCATGGGACTTGAAAGAGATGTTGTCTGGAATGGGACCTGACATGAGATCTCCTATTCGCTATGGAAGAGGTGTCCTATGTGATGAGATCTCCTGTTGGATGAGGCCTAACAGAGGTGTCCTATGTGATGAGATCTCCTGTTGGATGAGACCTGACAGAGGTGTCCTATGTGATGAGATCTCCTGTTGGATGAGACCTGACAGAGGTGTCCTATGTGATGAGATCTCCTGTTGGATGAGACCTGACAGAGGTGTCCTATGTGATGAGATCTCCTGTTGGATGAGACCTGACAGAGGTGTCCTATGTGATGAGATCTCCTGTTGGATGAGACCCGACAGAGGTGTCCTATGTGATGAGATCTCCTGTTGGATGAGACCTTGCAGAGATGTCCTATGTGATGAGATCTCCTGTTGGATGAGACCTGACAGAGGTGTCCTATGTGATGAGACCTCCTGTTGGATGAGACCTGACAGAGATGTCCCATGTGATGAGATCTCCTGTTGGATGAGACCTGACAGAGGTGTCCTATGTGATGAGATCTCCTGTTGGATGAGACCTGACAGATGTGTCCTATGTGATGAGATCTCCTGTTGGATGAGACCTGACAGAGGTGTCCTATGTGATGAGATCTCCTGTTGGATGAGACCTGACAAGGGTGTCCTATGTGATGAGATCTCCTGTTGGATGAGACATTGCAGAGATGTCCACTCTGATGAGAACATACTGAGACTTCCTGATGGATGAGACCTTACAGAGATGTCCTCTCTGATGAGAACATACTGAGCCCTCCTGATGGATGAGACCTTACAGAGATGTCCTCTCAGATGAGAACATACTGAGACTTCCTGATGGATGAGACCTTGCAGAGATGTCCTCTCTGATGAGAACATACTGAGACTTCCTGATGGATGAGACCTTACAGAGATGTCCTCTCTGATGAGAACATACTGAGACTTCCTGATGGATGAGACCTTACAGAGATGTCCTCTCTGATGAGAACATACTGAGACTTCCTGATGGATGAGACCTTGCAGAGATGTCCTCTCTGATGAGAACATACTGAGACTTCCTGATGGATGAGACCTTACAGAGATGTCCTCTCTGATGAGAACATACTGAGACTTCCTGATGGATGAGACCTTGCAGAGATGTCCTCTCTGATGAGAACATACTGAGACTTCCTGATGGATGAGACCTTGCAGAGATGTCCTCTCTGATGAGAACATACCGAGACCTCCTGATGGATGAGACCTTACAGAGATGTCCTCTCTGATGAGAACATACCGAGACCTCCTGATGGATGAGACCTTGCAGAGACTCTTTAGGGCAAGACCTGATAGAGATGTTCCATATACGTTGAGACCTGACAAACGTCCATATCCTTTAGATGAAACTTTGCTGAGACATCCTATTGGATAAAACACGGCAAAGATGTTAAATGTGATGTGACCCGGCAGAAACTACCCATACCCGACCTGACAGAGATGTACCATCCTGAGATACAGGTTTTTGATACTCTTACCTCGTATACAAAATTTTAAATATCAAGAGGCGGAGTATATTGAAAATCACTGGTTATATCAGGATGGAGATGTACTGGAGAATGAAGTATTATCTGAAAGAAACATCTGTAGGATGAAACTTCGCAGATATCCTATAGGATAATGCGATCTACGAATATCTACGATTTTGCATTGAAAAAAGGGCCAAAATCAATGGGGAAAACAGTGTTTTCCCATTATAGTTGCCTTAATTCCAATACAAAACCGAGTAATCTAGCACCATTATCTTATAACTACAACCTGTACAGTTTGTATAGTCTGTTAGAAGTAACATAACTGAAAAAGATTAGCTAGAAAGTGTAGAGTGAAATTTAGCGAATTTTTTAATTTATTCTTTACTGATTGATGTTGACAGTTTAAATTGCGTTCTGCATCTCTCCATGCGCCTGGCTTTGGTCCGACAGTGGCATTGGGTACGGGAGTGGGTAGGTGATATGCCTAATACATCTCTTTCAGGTCAGGTATGGGTAGTTTCTGCCGGGTCACATCACATTTAACATCTTTGCCGTGTTTTATCCAATGTGAGGCCCTTATTTGGAACAGGACCTGCTGTCACTGGTCTCAATGCATTGTGCAAAATAGCGTCTCCAATCAATCTATTGGGGGTTGCATGTAGATAGCAGCAATAAGTCCCTAAATGCAATCTTTTTTTCTCAGGCAATCGGTATTGGAATTTTTAAAAACTTTATTATGCTATTGGCAAAGGGTTCTTCTTGACACATATAAAATTTTGTGCAGATTGATTGGTCCAATGAGTACTTTTTTACCAAAACCTATGCACAACAATGTACATGTAATGTACACATGTTTAAATAGAGGACTCTGGCCTCCAATGGAAAGCACAATTTCAAGGAATCAGGCAATCTATGCAGTAACCAACCAGCTTAACTACATTAATACACAGATTGAAGAGAGGTACTTTCAAGGTCTGGCTTGTCTCTTAACATAATAGAGTCCTGTGACATGACAATATGTTTTTACAAGGGGTGCAAATGTGGTCATGACATTAGATTACCATTTACTACAAAGACGGTAGTAAATATTGAGGCTCAAGAAGAAGGAAATGATCAGAGGTGTTCATTATGGTGTCTTTTAGCTTCTAGATATTTAAAGGAATTTAAAGATAATAATGGTGGTCATGAACTTACTATTGAAATGTTAGAAAAGATGTATGAAAATGATATTAAGATAAAGAACTTTCCTGTATATCCCTAAAATCGAGAGTGATAACAATCTTAAGATCAATGTGTTCAAGTTTACTGTTCTTCAGCAACGAATACTTTCAGAATATCCATTTATTAAACGTATTTTAACATTTGATAGTGAGCATGAAACCTGTTAACATTAGCGCAGTAAATTCCAGTTATGTTGCTTCTTACAGACTGTACAGATTGTAGTAATAGGATAATGGTGCTAGATTACTCGGTTTTGTATTGGAATAAGGCAACTTTAATGGGAAAACACTTTTTCCCTCTTGATTTTGGCCCTTTTTGCTACGCAAAATCGTAGATATTCGTAGATCGCATTATCCTGTTACTTGTCTTATACTTTGTCATGATACCTGACGGGAACCTATAGGATGTTACCTTAGAGAGACGTTCTTTTAGATGAAGCCAGGCAGAATTGTCAAAAATGATGAGACCCGGCAGATATGTGCTATAATAAAACTCTTTTGGGATGAGACATAGCAGAGATATATGATATAGAATATGACATGTAAGAGTTGTCATACACATTGAAACCTGATGTAATCATCCTTAAAACATGAGAACTGACAGAGGAGTCCTCAAGGTTGAAACCTGACGACACCAACCAGAAGGATGAGAGATTTGACAGAGATTCCCAATAGGATTTTCCTGTCAGACCGCATCCTTTAATGGGTGTGTTGGTCGTATATGTCAGGTTTTAACCAGGACAAGCCGGTCAACGTGCAAAATGTGAGACATCGTCATCAGGTCACAGTATAAAGACAAGCCCCAGACAACTCCTGTCAACGTGTCCGAGGTGAGACATCTCCATCAGGTCACAGTATACAGGTAGTCTCCAGACAACCTCGTCAATGTGCCAAAGGTGAGACATTTCCATCAGGTCGTAGTATAAAGACAAGTCCCCGACAATTTATGTCAACGTGCTAGAGGTGAGACATCTTCATCAGGTCAGAGAATAAATACAAGCCCCAAACAAACCCTTGGAGAGCTCCTAAAAAAGAGCCCTGTCCGATGACATGGCTTTGCAGACGATAAACAAGTCTATATGGCTCTCCATGCGCTAATAAAGGCTAATATCCAAAGTCAGTGTTCTGTGCTAGAGGAAAGGTTGACTGCAATCCATGAGTGGTTCCACGACAATTTCTTTAAGGGAAACCCTGACAAGACAGAAGCATCATTGTTTGGTACGCGTCAGTCGCTTCAGAAATTGGACTTACAGTCCATTAATGTCGCTGGAAACGTCATTAAACTGTCACAAGTGCCAATACGAAATCTTGGCGTTCTATTCGACTCTGCCTTGTCTATGGATGGATGCTCACGTCAGGAGTGTTGTTAGTTCAGCCTCCTTCCACCTCCGCAACATTGGGATCGTGAGAAAGCAGCTCACAAAGGATGCAACAAAACTACTAACCCAAGCCCTGGTTCTAACCAGACTCGACTATTGCAATAGTACCCTTGCGGGAATTGCCGAATCGTCACTGGATAGATTCAACTTATCCAGAACCGTGCTGCGCGTATGGTCACCAGGACCAAACCATGGGAACATATTACCCCGATCCTGATGCAACTAAACTGGTTGCCAGTTCGGAAACGGATTGAGTTTAAATTGATGGTGTTCGCATTCAAGGCTGTGAACGGCCTGGCGCCTCTCTACATCTTAACGAACTTATTTGTCCGCACACTACCGCCCGATCACTCCGTTCTGAGGCACAGCATCTTCTTACCGAGCGTCCATTCCGGCTGGGAACATTCAGGGCAAGGGCATTCTCAGAGCATGCCCCTCGAATGTGGAACTCACTAGGCCATGACCTGAGGAAAGAAACTGACTCCATCACCTTCCAAAAAAACTTGAAAACTTTCCTCTTCTGCGAGCATTTTGGAGTGTGAGCGCTTTTGAACATTGTATTCAGTGGGAAAGGCGCTATACAAAATATCATTTCATTCATTTCATTCATTCATTCAAACCCTGTCAACGTGCCAGAGGTGTCACATCTCCATCAGGTCACAGTTTGAGACAAGCTCCAGACAACTCCGTCAACGTGCCAGAGGTGAGACATCCCCATCAGGTCATAATATAAAGCTGACAGGCTTCTGGGCTGTTCCAATCATCCCCCTACTGCCAGCTATTCAATAGGTAATGTTAGTCACCAAACAGGGAGCAATGGCTTGGCTTCTGTGTGAGGTAAGGAGAATTGATAGATCAGATTAAAAATTCCTCATTACCGTTCCGCTGAAGTAAATTTTCGAAAATAAACTAAGCGTTGCATCAGGATAACACGCGACCAACATCCGCACCAAATTACAAGACGACACAACGGTGACTTCACTCGTGTCCCCCTTCCAGTATTATTATGATATGTTGTGCAACGGGTTATCATCAGATTACTACATTTAGCGTCCATTCATTTTCTCGGTCATCCGATGGACGCTGATACGCATTTTGATGTTTAGTTTATTTCTGCCGAGGCCGCGGATATCCAAAAGCCTTCAATACGTAAAAGGAAGAAGATCAAGAAGAGACACCAGTCCCCATAAATTTTCCATACGGATCGTACAGACATCGGCACAATAAAACGGTATAATTAATGGCTTAAGCCCGTCCCATGTTGATTTCCTCCTGTTAAAATGAGTGTGTATCATTGCCAATTTACGTTCAATTGATAGGTTGGACAAACTTTCTGTCGTAAAATTTGCCATTAGCCATGCTCGCTCCCCGTGTGACCTGCGCTATCCTCCCTTTGAGTACCAATATCACATTAGGGTGATGATTGTTTGCTAGACTAGACACCCAATATTTTCTTACCTAATTGAGCAGACAAAATCACCAAAGCGGTATATCAACCTACTTGGTAGTAACCACAATTTAAAACGGTGCAACAGTCCATATGTTTTGGTGATCAAGTTAAGGTGAAACAGGTGCGGGGAAGACATGGAAATGTCACCAGACGATGAGGTGAATTAGTCACTAAGTCAGACGTTGCGCTTCTTCGTCAGGAATACCGATGAACCTACTAAACGCCCGTCTTTCCGCAGAAAAGTCGCCACCTTACAGGTAAGATCATTATTGTGACGGTGGATGTTATTCCAGTGGCAAAATGGTTAGAACACCGGATTCATAATCAGGAGGTCGCGGGTTCGAAGGGTCACCGCCGTTCCGTTTTGTGTCCTTGACCAAGGCATTTGATCCCACTTGCTTCTTTCCGCACAGGAGTAAATGGATGGGTAGCTGGCGGTGATGGCAAATACGAATGTTCGTCCTGAGTGTTATATGTATACACTCCGGACGCAGTTGACCGGCCTCGTCCTGTCGCCCGGCGGTAGAGGATGGGCGATAAGGATAACGAAATTGACTGCATAGGAGTCTATGTAGGCCTATATAGTTGCAGCTCGGACCTGTAAGCTTGAACCATGAGTGTAAAAGACTCCTGGGGCAGTCCACTTTGCATCATATTACTGAGCGACAGGAGAAGGCCGATCCATTGCGACAGGAGTGTGGAATGTATAGGCACGGGCTTTTATCCTAATGCTTGAGAATTATTATCTAGTAATTTTATCATTTTGAACTTCTTGTTTCCAACCTACGATGGTCATGACAAAACATGAATAATACTCGACCAATAAATGGCAAGTTAATGTATATGTACATGTCAATGAAATGAAATGTCAAACTACCTAAGGATTTAAAGATCCTAAAGTGGTTGGACATTTCATTTACTCTTGTTGTGTTGGAAAGACGGTTTTTGCCACGGTCACTTTTAACTATTTGGGGTGTTTGCGCCTAACCCCTACCCCTCCCTTCCAACGACTCCCTCTGCATACGCCTATTCAATCTGCACCATGCAGGTTCACTAGTTTTTGGTATACCGTCGTCAATCAACCTGTCAATCACGAGATCGATTATATATCACCCTCTGAATCGAACGCCAGCCCAACCCCGGCAGCCAAACTACACGACTTTGATCGATGAGAATGCTACCGGTTGGGAGGGTGGTGACCGGGGCATGCTGATTTACCTGCAGTGTGCCTCTGTCTTCAGCAGGAGGGACACCGACGCACAATCCCAATAGATCGGCATGGGGTGGTGATAGATCTATTCTGAATCCTCTTGACACACAAGGCCACGCGCTCCGAGCTCGCTAAGTTATCTTGAACGAGCTCTGCCAGCTATTAGGGTGGGGATTGGACTTATTGCCGGGATAGTTTGATAATCCCAAGGCTTTACATTATTCATTCTATACTGAGCTCTGTAGCCACGTTTAATCACCAGCTGTTATACGGACCCCTTTCTGTTAGCCAGGCCTTATTGTAGATTTAGGACCCCGTCAGGGTGAGGGGTGGGCGAAGCCAATGAGGCTTACCCAGGCAGACGCTCGATAGGAATGAGTGTATGATTCTAAAAGGCCTTAGTCACAGTATATCATTGTTTCTAATACAAAATACATTACGCCTCGTTTTGATCGGAGCGGTCTTGGTATCGTAACCAATGACCGCCTGGGTAGGTATAAAATTCTGAATTTTAGCAGACGAATTATTTTCACCAAGAAGCAACGACTCAGCCCCACACAACAATGTCAAGAACACGAGATTTTGAAGTATTCCCCGATATATTGGGATTTGTGAAGTAGGGAGGATACCCGAGGACTCTTTCGAGGTCGTCAGTCAGGATTCAGAAGAGGTCAAAGACGAGGAAATGGTAGAAATCGAGCTAGCAGACTGGGAATTCCCTTGCTGCGTGACGTCATCTTCACAAGCAACAATATGGCGGAGTTCCGGACACCAGGCTGGATCATTCTTTGACGAAAACGGAACATATATACCTTTCAAATCGTATCTAATTTGTTTAATTTTGAAACCTTTTAGAATAGAAATTAATACCTCGCTGTCAGGATCCGTTACGACATTTTTTTGGATCCGTTATTGCTTTTTTGGATCCGATACGATGTGATGACTTGAAATCACATGATGTGAATCGAGTTACGCTATTGGTCAAGAACATTTGGTAGCATAATATTGTAAGATGTCCCTGTAGTCATTGAATCGCGAAGTTGCAGCAGGCGGTCTAGGACCCGATTGGATCGCCGTCAATGAGTAGATGGCAGCACTTAAGTATCTATTATAGCCAGTGCGGGAATCCGTTCGCATGCAGTCGAGCCGCGTTCTGCGAAGAAGCTACTTGTCTAAGCGCTGATAAGCGTCGGATATTATCGATTGTGTCGCGCTGAGCATGGCTAGAGTTTACCAGCGACTTATCCTCAGTGAGAACAGAGAGCTAGAAAATGCGAGCCGGTTTAAATGTGGGCAGGAGTGGACACTGCCCCATGCCAAGTGATACCTTCGAGGGTTTTGCCTCAGTTTTCTTCTGTATTGGATAAAGTATATATCACGACTGACCGCAGTTTGCAACAGCATGCAGTTATCTATCAATTGGATACTAAGGCTAGTGTTTATAGTCATGATTCAATGTCAAGGTAAGCTCATTTAAACATCGTTTATTTGTTCCAGCTGATGAGGAAGACCACGCGGCACTCTGAACAGATTTTTCACATTTTATTGTCGTAACTGTGGAGCTGGGCTACATCCGTGGCGGATTGCGTTTGGAATACTCTTCAGCATCTTATTAGGGCTATTTAAATCGCTTGCCTTTTGCAAACAAGGGATATGAATAAAAAAAGCTAGTAAATGTTTTTGCTGATAACTTTTTGTACATTTTAGGCTACTCTAGGCATTTTTGTTTGAAACTTGTATCAACGCATTAGGCCTACTAGTCTTAATTCATGAACCAAAAATTAATAGTCTTTATTAACTCTTTTAACCCAAGGTGTTGGTTGAGTGCCTGCATATGATAGTTGATCATTTTATTGTTCTGTGCATGGCATTTTGAGAAGGTTGAAAGGTCAAAGAAGGTTGACCAAAGGACAACTCATGATCTATGGCATCCAGAAGTCAACAGCTAAATCAAACTGTCAAAGTATTGTCAGTTTTCTCATTGCTTCTTCAACATTTTATAGCCTATAATTTACTTTTGATCAGCATTTTTTGTTAATGCTCAATGGTCTGTACCTGCATCAGGCTAGGAGAGTCCTCAATTTTGGTAAAGTTGACCTTTCACTTTAGTGCCCAAAGCTTGTATGCGTCCATTGATAAATAAAAGTTCAAGTGTTTGAATTCAAATACACATTTAACCCATTTAATGCACTTGGGTATATCACTTGTAGATTTTGCTATCAAAGTAGACCACCTATCTGTGGTAGGCCGATACCAAATGGCTTTAAGCAATAGATTGCTTGTTCGGCATTAATACCATACATTGCTGAGGGGATTATGCTGATAAATTAACAATTATAGCTAGTTATAAAAGTTTGACTTGACGGTATTCTAGCCTAAAATACTCTATTGGGTCAATGTTATCGACTTATGAATCCTTTTTTCGCACGCTCAGCCCTTAAGCCTATACTTTCTACATTTTCTCGGGCGGTGAAAATGCACTTCTCATTTCCTGTTTATAAGTCCTGCGCGCGCTGATCTGCCCTGATGAACATGTGAAGAATAGGACCCCCCCCCCTGCAATAAGCTTCCATTCAAAAAACTCGTGTAAGACTTAATGATGCATTATTGCTTTGCTACCGACTGATGCATACGATGGCCATTGTATTCATCCTATAAAAATCACTTTAAGACTCACTTGAATTTTACTCTGGTGGTATAACTCTGGTCTTAAAACAAGACTTTGGTTGCAGTGGCGCTAATTCCACCCAAAATTTATTAAAAAAGCAAACTAACTCTGCTATGTAAGGAAAATATATTTTTATTGGGAGTGAAGGATTTTGGTGAGAAATACTTAGGCCTATTAGTTGTGATTATTTTTCATGAGGGTCATCCTCATCTGTGGTCTTAAGTTGAATGCACTCATTTACACTAAACACTACAATCTGGTTTAATGCATATCCCTGTTAATGAGGATAGGAGCACCCCAGGTGGTTTTGTAACAAAAGTACTTGACAGGTAGATTTTATCCACATGAGACCTTTGTGGACCATTTTGCATTTTAACCACAGAAATGATCTGGATGCATCCGGACTAGACCCAATGGAACCAATTTTATGGTCCATTTGAGTACTGAATAGTTTCCATTTACACTAGCTGAGACCGCCTTTGGATTTGATTGGATCTCATCAGGTTGGATTCGATTGGATCTCATCAGGTCTTTTTTTGCTTCGTGTAAACGGCCCAGAAGTTATTGAATCCATATTCAGACATGATTGTCTGTCATCATCTGTATCGGTGATACACTGCTGTCTGTATGTATGATGTTGAAGAGCGGGACACTGACCAGACGTCTTTATGTGGCCGTGAATCGGGTTTATGAATTCGCATTGCAGATGTGTAGCTCCTGAAATCCTGAAAAATAGCAGAGTGAACCTGTTTAGGACTTGCAATCAAATCTCAAAGTAATATTAGTACTTTATTGAAATGTATGTCAGATGCTGTTTATTGATCAATTTTTTTAAAAATGAAGTCAGATGAGAGAGTTGAATGTCTAGCATTGTTAAAACCAGACAGACGGTCTGTGATCTTTCTCCTATTGTTTTTCTGTCTACAAACTGGCGTTGCATGGTATTCTACACGGCACCGGATGTTGCCTTGTGTGAGTGGATGTCGTTTGTCGGCGAAGACTTTGTAGTACTGGTAGTACACTCATTGATCCTCATTTATCATTATTTTAAAAATACGGTTGGCTTCATGTATGCATGCAAATGTGATCTGCAAAATGTACCTTAAAGGGGGACTATAGGCAGGAGCAGAGGGGCTAATTTGGCCATCTTCAGGTGATTAATATACACAGTGAGAGGCCCCTGGGTCATGTCAGATTCAGCACTAAATATATTCCTCGTACAAGCGTGAATCATTCCATCGTATTGTGAGATGTGAGAGACCCCTATTGGTGGCTTCGTGTAACTTTATCTTACATACCTGTGTCAGCATTCAGCACCACCAGTCGGCTGTTGACTGTTGATGCTGTGTCAGCATTCAGCACCACCTGTCGGCTGTTGACTGTTGATGCTGTGTCAGCATTCAGCACCACCTGTCAGCTGTTGACTATTGATGCTGTGTCAGCATTCAGCACCACCAGTCCGCTGTTGACTATTGATGCTGTGTCAGCATTCAGCACCACCAGATGGCTGTCGACTGTTGATGCTGTGTCAGCATTCACAAATTCATAAGCTCGAAATAAATGTATCAGAATTGTGTCAGATTTTTGCCCTTGAAGCTTCAGTACAGTAGAACCTCTCTATTAAGGACACCCGTGGGACTGACAAGTGCTGTCCTTAATAGAGAGGTGTCCTGATAAGAGAGGTCAAATTGATTGGGACCAAAATTAGTGTTCTTTAAAATGTAGATGATGTCCGTGATAGAGAGGTGTCCGCTAAAGGAGGTTCCACTGTATATATCCCCTTGCTAAGCTATGACAATATGGTCAAAAGGCCAACACTATAAATCACGTTGATTTAGCATTTCATTGTCTTGATCTTTGCACTGTTTAGCACTAATACCATAACCACGCCACACTCTAAATGAGATACTTGTAAGGTGTGATATTTCATGTTTCATGCTATTTTCATTTTTCATATTCATATTTCAAATCACATACTCCATAGAATACAAAAAAATTGAGTGCATTATATTGTACAAGTCGGAATAGCACAAAGGCTAGGATGGCGCCAATTGCAGAATGGCCCTTTATGATCGTTAATGGAGCTGTTGCAATAGTGCAACATATTGCACAGCTAGTTGTGCCTGAATAAATCATCTGTCCTCCAAAGACAATGTACGTGTCTGCACAGCAAGTTGTCAACGAGTCAATGACTGGCTCCTCACTCAACTATGGTGGGACCTCATGCTGTGCATTATGCATAACCCCATGTATCATCTTGAAGCCATGGGGGAAGTTTTTAATCTGTCTGCCATGTTAAAAAATGATAGATTTCCCCAAAAATTTAACTCCGATTTAGCATTAGGAAATGCACCTATTTTACTACATGTATTACTAAATTGGCCAAAAATTATGATTTTTCATGCAGCAAAAGAAATTTGTTAGCATACTGTTAAAATGAGGCATTTTCATTTCCATTTTCAGTTTATTATCATTCTGTAAATGGTTCCCCTTTCTGCTAAAGACGGTCTGTTGTTCCATTGTTTTAAATCAGCTGAGAACCAGGTCTTGGTATTTTCAGCGCATTTGACATTAGAAATGTGGCAGCCAATTTGCCTTCTGCGAACAATGAAGTCAGACATATTAGTATGTTTAGAAATCCTCAGTAAATAGATAGGCTGCATAAACACACCATTCAAATGTCAGTTAAAGCATCCTTGACCTATTGTGCTGTTCATTGTCAAGAGACAGCCTCAATAATTTGGAATTTTGTCTCATAAATAAAATATATGGATCATGTTCTAAACTTCCTATCTTGGGTTACAAAACCAAGCACTACCTACGCTTCTTCTGGGTTAACCCTATTCATGCATCACATTTGACTTTTGCTTTTCATTGAACACTCAAACAGTTTAGGAAATGTACAATGTACTGTGAAAAATGGAAAAAACAACAAATATCACTTAGGATGTCTTTATGAAACATCCTTTTCTCCAAAAGTTTTGAGTCAGGAAATAAATGTTTTATGTCTTCCAAATCTTTGCATGTTTTCTCCATCATGAGGGTCTTGGAATTTCTCGGAAGAATTCGTTGTTGGTAAACAATTATTATTTCCCAGCCTTCCTACCCTAAAGTTTTTAGAGATGTATACTACATCAAAGCAACAATATCTTGGGTGGGGGGGGGGTAACTCCTTTAAGATTGTCAAAGTAGATTTTGTAGTTTCTCAGTGGTATCACAACAAAAGGCATCCGTTTTTTTGGCAGTTACCATCAATGAGCCATGCATTGGTAATCTCCACCATAAATGAAAGAAAGATAATTTTAAGATGTAAAAATGTTGCCAATGATATCTGAAGCTGGTTGTTTTGATGTGCTTGAGTGCAACCGTGCAACCTTTAATTACAGCTTGGGGGTGATTACCAAGTCTCTCTGCTGGTATTAGTTGCTAGGGATGCTGCTTGCTTGAATTACTCATATTCTAGGCAACGCAAATCACCCGTTAAAATCATCCTCACATGAATAGAGTCATTCACCCTCCAGATCACTTTTGCCTGTTGGAGATGGCGAGTACTAATATGTTTTGAAAAAAATTGCAGAATTATGGCTTGATTTATGTGTGTAGGCCCTATACAATTGGTATGATAAGTTTTGTTGATTGTTATCAATAATTTCTATGCTATATAATTCTTACATTCTTCCATTGATTCATTTATTCGTTGTGTTAGGATTTTTTCAATTTAGTAAATTAGGCTTGCTTTTGGTCATAATGACAAGCATTTCTGATACAGTGATTCTTGGCACTCTGAATGTACAAATAATCATGAAAAATAAGGAAACGTCTTCAGTTTGAATGTGTTTTCATGTGAACTAAATATTTCATGATGATTATTTCTACGGGCCTGAGCCAGAAATAAATATGCAGTAGTTTGTCAAAACTGTGATGTAGCACAAAATAGTTTTATGCTATTTCCATGGATGTCATTGCCAATATTGAACCCAAAATATTCCATCTTCCAAGGCAGTGAACCTGGCCCACAATTACCCATTTTGTGTCTGCCTATGACATTAGATGAGATATATGAGATAGTTACTGACAATGTTATCTCAACGGTACATGAATGATTGATTTTGCGGACAAGAAATCGATCATCATCACATTTTGAATAGAAGCACAAATAATAGTTAGGGATATTTGTGAGTTTGGAGTCCAGTCTGATGGGATTATTAGGAAGTCATTCTGGTAGTAAACTATTGATAAATGAGGCTGGCATTGATAGAGGATGTCAACAACAACATGAAAAGGAATTATTGGTTTTTTTAAGCATCTTGTGTCCTGCAGACATTGATTATCATACTTTCATATCATAGCAAGTTGGTTTGTCTTGCATACTTTGTGAATGGGGTCGGTGGGTCAACATCTAATGTGATTTTTCGAAAAAACAAGACGACAAGGAAAAGATATTGTGTCAGAACATTGTCAAGATGCCAATTGACTCGGGAAGTCATGGTCACGTTTGGATCAAATCACTTGACTTTCCAAGCATGACAGTTATAAGTCGGTCAGAATCAACCAGAATCAAGGTTGGATCAAAGGTTGCCTAGTACACTTTTTCTTTATGAATGGAATTTCAATGAAATAATCAAAAGAGTCTCATGATGCATACAGAGAAAAATTCAGTCATGGTAGCTTTACCATATTGGCATTCTGGTACATGTAAAACTAAAATACTTAACTTTTTAATTTGTTTGAACTCTAGCAGAATTCTCTGACTTGTGCTTCCATGTCAAACTTCTCTCCAGTGGAAAGATCAAGAGCGAGCAGAAGTTCTTAAACCTTTCCATCTGAACCTCTCCATCCTAGGCCTAAAACAGTGGAATTGGTGCTTCCTGCTGGCAGCTTCTCATTAGTAGACACCTGTAACCGGTTCTCAAGGGAGCACTGTTACAGTTCCGCTATCCTCTTCTCTTTGTCCTTATAACCATGCTGTGAACCTCCACGAACATTCATCAACTGTTTGTTGAAACCATCTGTTCCTTGGCGATTTCTTTCTCACTGGTGTTTCCTTCACCCTAAAGTTGCTGAAGCTGTCTGTACAATGCCCGGTAGATCAGTGCAATGAACTAGTGACAAAAGCCACTTAAACATGTATTAGTAAACTGATAAAGATGCTGAGAAACCAGTAAGAAAGAGAGGAATAACTTCTCTTCACTTCAGGTTGTGCTGATGCTGGGAGATTACAAGAAATGCCTTACTTTGGATTGTGGGTGCTGTGCCTGGTTTAAAGTCTTGAGTGCCATTCTTGTTTACTGCTGCAATTGTCCCTGGCGTCTACTGTCTTCTTCATTGATAGTATATTTTTATCATACTTTTAACTTGTAACTCGATACGTACAATGAACCTACGGATGTTAAAGGGGGCAGGATCAGAGGGGCTAATTTGGCCATCTTCAGGTGCCTTATATACAAAGTAAGGGCCCTGGGTCATGTCAGATTCAGCACTAAATATATTCCTCGTACAATCGTGAATCATTTCAACGTACTGTGAGATGTGCGAGACCCCTATTGGTGACTTTGTGTAACTTTATCTTGCCTGCCTAGCTGCTGCCTATATTGTCCCTTTAAGCTGAGGTTTTTAATGCCCAAATTCAATGTCACTCTGCTGCTCACCTCAGATAATGTTGGTGGCAAAGTTGATTGAAGATACGAGATACGTGCCAAATTCAACATTTTGGAGTAAAACCATTGCCATGGCATTATTGAAGCAGAAATCGTTTGTCTTAAACATTCTCAAAGCAATCGGCTGATGACACGAGTCGTCCCAAACTTATCATCGCAGCGTATTCAGCTGTTGCGTTGAGGCAGGTTCCATTTCCAGGCAGGATATTGGTTGAGAGAACCATGTCTGTTGGTGCATACTGATATCTGATATATCTATCAACGATTGTCATCATTTCAACCTGATCTCGGGAGTAATATCCTACTCATTACAACTTACTTCAGGCCAATAATTGTTTCCTGTACACGGCAGTGCCGTGAATCCTACATTACATTCATAAATGAGTAAAAAATAAAGTTAGTGCTGTCTGAGATTTGCAGATTGAACCAAACAATGTCTTCAGGACTCTGTTTCCATGTTGCTAATATCTCACTATATTTGTTTTTAAATCGTGTACAAAATTTTGTATTTTTGGGATGGGGCGCTGTTATAGTCAGCAGCTAAAGGATTAAGATTAAGGCGGTTCCTTTTAGCTCAAAATTTGTTTCAACTATCAAATTTTAGGTGCTACTACATGTATTTAAATTCCTCATCAAGAGACCTACTAGACACTACACACCATATGTGCATGCGAATTGATGATAATCGGATCATCTCGTATTCCACCCACACTTGCCGTAATGTCCATTTGGGGACATTGCACTCTCACTCTGATAGCAGGTTATTGGTGTGAAAACAGGAGTTGATAGTATTATGGAGGCAGCTTTTGTGGTAATTTGTCTAAAATAAAGTTTATTGCTCATTCATAGTGACATTAATTGTTTCACTTTTTGGGTGTACTCTAATGTTGCTGATGAAATCATGTTTTAGTCATGCTACGAGATGGCGTAATCAGACAGATTGCTTCCTAGTTTAATAGACTATGAGGCATGTGAGGAAATGGTTATCAGTTTGAAATATCCAGGCTTCATGTGGAGAAATCTATCCTTAGTAAAAACCCCAACAGAATTTGTCATGCCAAACCATGGGTTTTTAGCTTTATCAGCAGTTTATCACTCTAATGAAATATTGATATGATGCTCTTGCACCCTCATCTTCCTTCCCCAGCAGGGAATCGTCCTAAGAAAAACCCATTTTCATTAGATTACATTGTTTGTGATATCATGCCTGATGGCTTTTAGTCTGTTTCTGCTGTGATCTCTATGAGAGCACATTAAAGGAAACCTATAGCGAAACGCCTATAAAAATGGGGAGTTTTGAATGGCCCGGTTAAAACCTAAGGTGGGAATAAGCTTCCATTGATAAATGTTAGCAGTTTCGAGTTCCCCACAGGGAGTTGATGATGTAACCAATGAGCTGCATCAAAAGTAATAACCAATTTAGTTATTTTTACCACATTCAGCTAGTCTAAATAAAGACTTGTGCCACGACTGGATCTCTTTAATTGAAGCCTCATTACTACCATCTATTCTTTACATGCCCAATTTTGCCCAGGCCGACAAGGGTTAGTGAAAGAGATCATTTTGAATCTTGTATACTCTGACACATGTCTTAGCTTTTCCATTAGAAGAGCTTGAATGCTGACAAAAAAAGCGATTCGTTGCTCTGTAGTTTTACCTTTCATTGCGCTGAAAACATTTGCTCATAAAACTAGTATATTAAGCAGGGATTTCCTGGAAATGTCACTGATCATAGATTATTCCTTCATGCAAGTCTATTGCCTCAAAAACATACAGAAAGCACGATGATAGGTTTCAGTGACAATCCTACTTGATAATTGTACATTACCTTCAAGCTAATGAAGTCATATGAGAAAGCGTTAGTCACTTTTCTATGTTCTTCATATGACATTTTTTATTTGCTCGAAGACAAATTATATACAGTGGAACCTCCCTTGGCGGACACCTCTCTATTAAGGACAACCTCTCTATTAAGGACACTAGTTTTGGTCCTAAATTGGTTGTTTTCATTCAATTTGACATCTGTAATCAGGACACCTCTCTATTAAGGACAGGACTTGTCAGTCCTGAGGGTGTCCTTAACAGAGAGGTTCTACTGTAATTGTCTGATGAAGAATAGAGATGTTTTGCGAGTCTGGTGAGGCTGACTTGTTGTTGCTTATTTCTCCCTAATATAAGGCTTGCCGAACAGAACAGTTTGACCCACATCCAGCCAGAGAGTGTATTTGAAGAAATATTCAGTCGTACGGTAGTACAGTGGAACCTCCCTTAATCGACACCTCTCTATTAAAGACAACCTCTCTATTAAGGACACAAGTTTTGGTCCCAAATAGGTCGTTTCCATTCAATTTGACCTCTCTAATCAGGACACCTCTCTATTAAGGACAGCACTTGTTAGTCCTGAGGGTGTCCTTAATAGAGAAGTTCTACTGTATGTTGAAACGAGCCAAATGAAACTAGCCAAACTAAACGATCGGAATAAACGTTTAAGACTTCAACTGAAAGATTAAGTTTACATGTAATATTCATTGCAGGATTCGGTCCAGTATGTTTATGGCATAAAATATAATATCATTGACATAGTCCCATTCAATTGGGTTCATTTTAAGTTTTGCAAGGTGCAGCATGGAATGTTTTATTTATTAATTTAATTTGGTTTGTTTAAAACTGAAACAAGTCAAATTAAGTTGGCCTGAGTGAATAAAGTGTTTTTTCATTTCAGGCAAATATCAACACTTGCAATCATATTGCATCTAAACGTGATCTTCCATTTCATGTTTAAAATGTTTTTTTTGGTTCATTTAGTTTGGCTTGTTTCATTTTGCTCGTTTCAACATTTACATACTACCTTCAGTATTAACACTGTCAAAAATCATATTGCTTTATTCTCTGGGGATTCTGATTTTCTGTTGTTCACACGTATTTCTTGTTAAATAGTAATTATACACTCATTTAACAATGGAATACCTTGTAATACTAGTTGCTGAACCGTATAATCATGCTCTCCACCGTCTATCATGCAATTGGATAGTTACCTATTAGACAGGGAAGTGGGCATTAACCATGTGGGTGTCATGCGATCGACGCAATACAGTGCAATACCTTCTTGGCAGTTCTTTCATTCAAGATCAACCCTCTTTGTCTTGCCTTGTATCCCTCCTTGTCTTGCCTGGCACACTCTTTGTCTTGCCTTGTAACCCTCCCTGTTTTACCATGAAACCCTCTTTGTCTTGCCTTGTAACCCTCCTTGTCTTGCCTGGCACCCTCTTTGTCTTGCCTTGTAACCCTCCTTGTCTTGCCTGGCACACTCTTTGTCTTGCCTTGTAACCCTCCCTGTTTTACCATGAAACCCTCTTTGTCTTGCCTTGTATCCCTCCTTGTCTTCCCTGGCACCCTCTTTGTCTTGCCTTGTAACCCTCCCTGTTTTACCATGGAACCCTCTTTGTCTTGCCTTGTATCCCTCCTTGTCTTGCCTGGCACACTCTTTGTCTTGCCTTGTAACCCTCCCTGTTTTACCATGGAAACCCTCTTTGTCTTGCCTTGTATCCCTCCCTGTTTTACCATGGAAACCCTCTTTGTCTTGCCTTGTAACCCTCCCTGTTTTACCATGGAAACCCTCTTTGTCTTGCCTTGTAACCCTCCCTGTTTTACCATGGAAACCCTCTTTGTCTTGCCTTGTAACCCTCCCTGTTTTACCATGGAACCCTCTTTGTCTTGCCTTGTTGTATCCCTCCTTGTCTTCCTGGCACCCTCTTTGTCTTGCCTTGTAACCCTCCCTGTTTTACCATGGAACCCTCTTTGTCTTGCCTTGTATCCCTCCTTGTCTTCCTGGCACCCTCTTTGTCTTGCCTTGTAACCCTCCTTGTCTTGCCTGGCAACCTCTTGTCTTGTCTCGTAACCCTCCTTGTCCTACCATAGAACCCTCTTTGTCTTGCCTTGTAACCCTCCTTGTCTTGCATGGCAACCTCTTGTCTTGTCTTGTAACCCTCCTTGTCTAACCTGGCAACCCTCTTTGTCTTGCAACTGGCATTTAATAGTTTATTTTTCCCTGTTTTAGAAAAAGCTTTTATATGTATCATCGTATGCATCGTCCTTTGGGAGGACGCCTTATCTCATCATTTCATTAGCCTTTTCTCTCGGGGACAATCCATATTTGGAAACCCGGTTTAACTCTAGATTAAATTCTGCGTAATATGTTATAAGTGCTAAATTTTGTGCTATGATACTTCTTGTATACTGTAATGTAATTTGTGATCGAATTTTTAGCACTCTGTGATAGAGTACCCTTTTAAACATTAAAATATTGAAACTTTTGGCCAGTGTTGATTTTCTTTTGCATAACAATGGAATTTTAAACCAAAGTTGAACCTCTTATCAAGGACACTCTTGGTACTCTAACAAATGTTGTTGATAATTGAAAAGTGTCCTGATTACATAGGTCAATTTAAATGGAAAGGGAGTGTTCTTAGAGAAGGCGTCTTTAGTAGAGGTTTCCACCATCGGAGATTCCAAGGTACTCTCTTTTTACAAGAAATGATGTGTAAAAGTCCCTAAAATAAAACGTTATATTCCTTCCTCCTTACTCCTCCACTTCCTCACTCTTTTTTGAAACACACCTTTAAAGGGGGACTATAGGTAGGAGCAGAGGGGTTAATTTGGCCGTCTCCAGGTGACTAATATGTACACACTAAATATATTCCTCGTGCAAGCGTGAATCATTTAGACGTACTGAGAGATGTGAGAGACCCCTATTGGCGATTTCAGGTAACTTTATCTTGCCTGCCTAGCTGCTGCCTATGTTGTCCCTTTAAGTACATTAAAGAGATCCAGTCGTGACACAAGTCTTTATTTAGACTAACTGAACTTAAAGTAAAAATAACTAAATTGGTGATTACCTCTATTCATGCTTGTTCATTGACTGGAGTCAGTAATGTTATGGAACGTTATGCAATGTTACCCAGATGCCCAGCTCACATAATCAACTACCTGGGGGAACTCGAAGCTCCTAATACTTATTCCCGCCTTAGGTTTAAACCGGGCCGTTAAAAACTCTGTTTTGCTACAGGTTTCCTTTAAATCAGTGCTGGGATAAAAAACAGCTACATCTGTTCGCTCATACCAAACTCTGCAACAGTACTCATTCCTGTGCAAGTGCAACCAGAAGCGAAATCAGGTAATTCTGTGCCAACTTCCGCAAATCGTAGCTCTGATTCGAAGCCAATGTTAGCTACAGAACATACAATGCATTTCATGTGACTATCATTTTGACTTAACCAAACTATCTATGTCTAGCTTTAGAGATGCACTCTTTAAATATTTCTCGCTAACAGATTAAAACGATAGAGACGGAATCAGACCAGGTATGACTGGTAGATCTGTGGATAAATCAATCGGATTCTGGTCACTAATGGTAAAAAATTCTTATCATTGGTTGCAGAAAAAAGCTCGAGAATGGTGGATTTCAAAAAGAATCTGAGGATTTGTGTATTAATGGAATGAATAGTTTCAAAGAACAACAAAGTCCTTAGATTTCTATGAAGATAATTATAATTTGTAAAAAATCTCAAGAGAAGGTTTGCAGGTATGAAAATCAATTATTTCAATTATTGATGTGTTTTTCCTTTGGGGAAGAAAGTCACAGAGTGGTTAATAATATTGTCAGCGATTACTAGTTCTTTCAAGGTTGTCTGGTAGACGCTTTAATTACTTTTGAGATAATAAGGAAAGTTTGGGCTCAGGTATATTTTGTGAAATTCATATTAGAGAGTACTTTTATCAATTTGGTAATTTCAAATCTTAGTAATGGTCATACTGATTGCCAATTAAGTGTACGTGGCTCGGAGATTCCATCGGAAAGTTACAATTGGCAACTTCGTTAATATGGGATATGCCGCGCCTTCTTCACACTTGCGTGATCACGACTAAGAAAGAAATGTTACATTTGGCACATTTGATACTCTGGGAATCCTCCAAGTAATGGTAAAGCTAAACCACGACTGTACGAACCTTTCATATAGAGAAGCATTATGATTTCTTAGTGGTACAAGATCACTAGATAGCAGTGGTCTCACTTGCTGCTCTATATTTTTTTCCTTCGGGGAGGAAAATCAAAGGTGACTGGCAGACAAGTCAAAATTAGTTTTTGCTAACACTGGAATCCAAGTGCTTTTGGACTTGAAAATCATTGTGTGGTTTTAATATTAGACCATACCTGTTGTTATATTGGGAAGCAACATGGTCTGAAACTAAAAACATATTGGAACTATGCAAAACCTGAATACTTCTATAATATGTTGTTCAGGGGTGCGCATACCAGACACCGGAAATTTCTTTAAAGTTATATATTCCCAACATGTGAATACTCGATGTATGTTCAACTCAGCTACCTGAAAATTGGACAGTTACCACAATACCCTTAATAAAAAGGTAATTATAAAGGACGGAAGGCAGCCAGACAGCAATACAAAGTCGGAAAAATGAAAAAAATAGCTCAGGTATGTGAAACTAGATGTCATTGAGTTAAGAAGACGACATGTATAAGTCAATGTATTGTGCAAAATGTGCTTGTTATATTCCAGTACATGAGAACTGTACTGTGGACAGCAGGTAGTCCATGTAAATATAGGCCTGTTTAAAGAATATTATTATTTAGCTTGACTTTTAACTCTTCCATTGTCAGTGTCACTGTCCGTCCTACATATTATTATTTATTACACCACTAGCAAAATTTTTAATCTAAACTGGTGGAAAGGATTTAGGACTGACTTGTAGTAAACAAGCTTACTGGCTTCACCATAGCTTATAAGTTGATGTTATCTTCAGTAGTATAGAGTCCATTAGACTGACCATTAAGTACTTCGTCAAATTGCTTCCAAGCTTCCTGTGGTTCCTAAAGCCGCACGTACACCACCTGAAAATGGACCACCAATCTTGGTTCGCGAACCAATGCCGCACCATCGAAAATCCACAAAGCGCATACACCAGCGCTGCAGCTAGTTATAAAATCCGGCAACAGATGGTGCGCAAACAATAAGCAGAAAGTGCCATTTTGAAAGCGCCGCCTGTCACCGAACCATCTAACTAGCTAATTGTCGAACCATTAGCGCGTACACCACGACAAAGCCGAGCTTTTAACAAGCCGGGCGAATTTGGACCATCTCGCCCGGCAGTTTGTATCGGCAATGGATTGCCGAACCAATTTGTCGCGGCAATGTGGTGGTGTACGTGCAATTGGTCCACCAATATTTTGTGGTGTACGCGCAGCTTAATACTCCAGGAATTTAATATCAAGTATAGATTAACCTTTTATCCATACTTGGTAGTCTTTATGAATTCTTGGTAATATAGCTAGGGATACAGGACTTTTGTGTGGTGTCAAAGACTTAGGGGTCATGGTGGTCAAATCAGTGACGAACGTGCTTTGACCAACTTAAACGAGAGGTCACAAATTTGTTTGTGTTCCCCACCGCTGTGTCAGTGATGAAATCGTCTGCATGTTGTCTATAAATGGGATTGTTTTGTTGCATTGAATATGTTTAGATCAAAGGCATATAATGCCAGATTCACTGGCCATTATGGAACTGAAGCTCTGGAGCTGCTTGGAGCTTGTTTGGGAGGTGGAAGAAACAATTGACTTCTGAGCAGTGTATTTAGGAAAATTGATGAAGAATGATACGATTGATGCCTTATCCTTTCTGCTCCAGAAGAAATCTGCCAGACAGGTGCTCATATTGGGATAAAGACAGTGGAACAGAATCCATCAATCGTTTATCCAATTATCATGCACTGCTTGTTCCATTAATATAGTAATACCAGATAATCTAGTAAATCATTCGATGTAATTAGCGATGCTGTGCATTATTGACAGCATACCTTAGTCATGTCTCCATGGAAAGGTTAGACACGCCATCATCTCTTCCTTGTTGAAATGTCAATTGATGATACTGTGATAAGTGTCAATTGTGCTTCCAGCTATAGCCGCGTTATTCTTAGAATGGCTTTAAAATTCATAATCAATTGATCGCGACGTAATTATTGGAAATATGATAGTTCGCTGTGACTGTAGCTGATTGGCGCCGGCATTGCCATAGCAGTAGATGGCTAATCTGAGGCTTTTTGCTTAGTTCCTTATATACAGTGGAACCTCCATTAGCGGACACCTCTCTATTAAGGACAACCTCTCTATAAAGGACACTAATTTTGGTCCCAAATTGGTTGTTTCCATTCAATTTGACCTCTCTAATCAGGACACCTCTCTATTAAGGACATTACTTGTCAGTCCCGAGAGTGTCCTTAATAGAGAGGTTCTACTACACTGTTAGTAGTTACAAAAGGCTTGTATTATCTTTCTTTAGTTAACCCTCCCAAAAAGAACCCCCTCCCCAGTTTGAGTCATGGCGTGTGGGGGGGGATTCCTTATGAAGTTCAGCTTGTTGAGATGAATATGCGGATATGTGATATTGGATATGCTGTCGCACAACTACGCTTGGGGCATTGCCCATGGACACAGTACCCAGACAGTTGTTGACTGTGCAGTGTCATTTTTCTGTCGATTTTATTATCAACGATAAGCTTGATCTTTAGTGTGTGTAAGTACTTCATTTTGTGTAGTATAACATCCTCATTGTTATCTTGGTGTCTATGTGTAACAGATTATGTGGTGATGATGGTATTAAATGCCCTATGCACCTCATTAAATTTCATGTATCACAATTTTAAGTTTTTTTTCTCCACTTTTCGCGTGCTGTGTTTGTTTTCCCACACTGGTGAGATCATTATCTCCGTCAAGTTATGGCTTGTCAGCCGGGAATGTAACATTGATTTGCCGGGGCGATATAGCTTTTACCAAAAGTGTGCATGTATCTGCATATTCAGACTGAGTTTCCCACGTTTTGTAAGTATTGGCTGTTGCTTGACTGGTTGAATATTAATACATAGAACTTATTTTTTGTACACATCCATCGTACTCTATACAAATGAGTGTGAACAACTCATTTCAATTAGCAAACATGCTACTGGCTATGACACTCCTGGCCAATTTGGAGAAGGTAAATAAAGAGTAGATGTCAACGAGATGTTGTTACTTCATTGCCAGGATGACCTGGATCATTTATAACTATTGCTGAATTGTATAAAAAGCTACATATAAATTATTATTACCTCTAGAATTATATAGCCACACACTGTAGTTTGTGGTTGTAAATGGTTTTGAAGTGAGTTTTGTTAGCAGGTCTCTTGGGCATCAATAATATTACATGCTCATAGACACATTTTGATGTTAAACCCCAGGCGTTTGTAGGTAATAAAGGCACTGGAAAAAAAGGTACTGAAAAAAGGCACTAGGTAAAAAATGCACTGGAAAAAAAGGCACTGGAAAAAAGGCACTAGGAAAAAAAGGCACTAGGAAAAAAGGCACTGGAAAAAAAGGCACCAGGAAAAATGGCACCAGAAAAAAACCGGAATAGCCTATTTTCAGTACCCTCGGACCAGAAAAACAAGCTTGGATAGGCAGGGAATCCTTATAAAAAATGATACAAAGATCATCCGATTTGGTCGAGTAGTTTAATCAAATTAGATTCAGGGTTCCCTCACCAATAACCTATTTCTACAAGATACAATAGTTTATCACAAGAGTGTCAAAAAGTAAGCGACGACGCTAAGACATGATGACATGAAATTACCCCCGGAGCTGACCCGTGTGAACTAAAACGGGTTGGGGCAGGTTCGCAGGTTTTTACCTAGAGAAAAAAACTAACAAAAAAACACATACACATATAGAAATGCACGGGGGGGGGGGGCACCCCATATGAATTTTGGATCGAGGTGAATTTTTCACCTAGAGATTTCCTGGTGCCTTTTTTTCCAGTGCCTTTTTTACCTAGTATAGTGATTTCCTGGTGCCTTTTTTTCCAGTGCCTTTTTTTCCTAGTGCCTTTTTTCCTAGTGCCTTTTTTCCAGTGTCTTTTTTACCTAGTGCCTTTTTTTCCGTACCTTTATTACCATCTACCGTTTGACATTCCCCTAAAATGCCTTACTCTCTTCCTAAGTGCTTGAAATAACATCTTTAGTCATGAAAATGGTCTTTATCAGAATAAACATTTTTAAAAATGGCAATTATGTCACACAGCTTACATTTGGAAGGTATGTGCCAAAAATACGCAAACAACAATATTCTGTCCGAATTAGAAACGAAATTGCTGGGAGTAGTAATGGTCCTGGTTTATCATAATTCAGCAATGTGGTTTGGACTCTAGATTGTGATTAATGATACTGATTATGGTAATATTTTTCTGGAACTGCAGGTTGGGCTCTGGGACATTAACATTACATGTGTCAGTAGTGATGATAATCATCTTCAATCTCTGTGAATTGAACATGGGTGTACATAGACCTTAGTTCCGTGATGACATGATGTTAGGTCCAGCTATTCCCATGCTAGGCGCTACAGAGAGTGATGCAATGATAACTTGTAATAAGGTGTTTCACTATCGGCCATGCTACTTCAGAATGGTTTTAGTAGAGTGTAGTGGGCAGTGCTATTGCACAGTGTCACTTAAATGCAAGATCACATAATATTCTGACTCTCATGCTGCTTTAAATTCTAGTTGAAAAAGGAAGAAGAGATATAATTTTGCTTCCTCAATCCTGGCAGGTAGTTGATTATCACTCACTAGCATCAAATCTAATAATATCAAATCAGTTGTGAAACTGTTGTAAATATATCTAAATTTGAAGAGATTGTTAAGATTTGTTTGTCTCATTAGCCGTGTAAAAAGTTAGCATTGCACTTGCTTTAAACACTCATTTGCTTGATATCATCGCAAAAGAGACATGGAATTATGCTCGTGGGAAATCTCCACATGGCCATCACAGACATGTGTGAATAAAATCATTGGATTCTGGTGCCCAACCGACGCTATCTGATCTGGATGCCGCAAGTATTGACAGTGATACATCAAAACCATGCGCCATAGATACTGTAATGACACATTTCAAAGTCGAAACCTGAGCTGGATATAAAGAAAAAGAGCTTTCATTCACAATTCATACCCATTTATATGATTTATTAAGGAATGATCTAGAATTTAGTCAGTTTATATCAGACTATTAATCTCAGTTTATTGGATAGAGTCGTATCTCACATTTGTGTTGTCCCAACAGACACCTGTTGAAACCCCAAAGGGATCTGTACTTCACATTACTAAGTATTCGTGAATTATGCTCAGAAGCAGATCCAGGAATACGCAACCCCACATGGAGCAGTCTGAAGGTGCAATCTTGGGAACAAGTGGGATCTACCTCAGAAAATTGTGGGAATTTAAGTACCAAATAATGCATTTTCCAGGCATCTGAACGAGCATTCTGAAAATTCTTTTCCCCGACATCATACATACTGACTCCCTAACAAGATAACTTCAGACACATGTGTCCAATCCATTTGTTGGTGACGAAAAATTCCATGTATTGGCATTATAGTGTCAGAAATTCCCACGCTGGCTGGCATCGAGCTGTGATATTAGCTTTTGGTCCGTTAGCACCAAAGTCCATTCCCCGAGTGTACTGGATGACCTCATTAGCAGAGACCATGATCATACAGATCATTAATTAGCAGGATGAATCGGTTTTGATTAGCTACTGTACCAGTGATGATGCACGTTATGAAGAAGATGATTGAGTGTGACTGCCTGACAAAAGTCTATAGTTTTGACATTGTATCAGTATGGCACTGGATATATATGCAAGTCTTGCGGCATAAAATGCAAGGCAAAATTAGAATCTGGCTATTTACCATCTCAAAGGTTTTTGCTGTCTCTTACATGACTGATTTATATTTCGAGTCCTGCCAGCAATTCTTAAAAATATTCCTTACTCTGAATCAGTTGTATCACATGATAAACAGTGGTGCTGCTGTCTTTCTAAGATGGCATGTATAACCAAAGTCATTTCACCAGCTCATGTAGTCCATCATGGCTGAAATAAAAGAACAATAAAAGCTGCTGAGTCGTAAAGCCACAATGCCATGCAATAACAGAGCTTGTTATTTGTGATAATGATAAAGTATGGCCTGTGGAGGCGCAATCACCTGAGTCTTTTTATTTGATGGAGATGATTTCCCAGGTCTTGCTTCAATAAGCAGATGAGACAGATTTATGGACATCATTGCTGGTTTCCTACCAACAACTTGACATGCATTCGTCAGGAGAGAGAGGGCTGATGAGACAGATGAGTTATCAACATCACTGCTTGCTTCCTTGGAGGAATTCAACATGCATTGGTCAGGAGAGAGAGGGCTGATGAGACAGATGAGTTATCAACATCAATGCTTGCTTCCTTGGAGGAATTCAACATGCATTGGTCAGGAGAGAGAGGGCTGATGAGACAGATGAGTTATCAACATCACTGCTTGCTTCCTTGGAGGAATTCAACATGCATTGGTCAGGAGAGAGAGGGCTGATGAGACAGATCAGTTATCAACATCACTGCTTGCTTCCTTGGAGGAATTCAACATGCATTGGTCAGGAGAGAGAGGGCTGATGAGACAGATGAGTTATCAACATCACTGCTTGCTTCCTTGGAGGAATTCAACATGCATTGGTCAGGAGAGAGAGGGCTGATGAGACAGATCAGTTATCAACATCACTGGTTGCTTCCTTGGAGGAATTCGACATGCATTGGTCAGGAGAGAGAGGGCTGATGAGACAGATGAGTTATCAACATCACTGGTTGCTTCCTTGCAGGAATTCGACATGCATTGGTCAGGAGAGAGAGAGCAAATGGGACAGATGAGTTATCAACATCACTACTTGCTTCCTTGGAGGAATTCGACATGCATTGGTCAGGAGAGAGAGAGCAAATGGGACAGATGAGTTATCAACATCACTACTTGCTTCCTTGCAGCAATTCGACATGCATTGGTCAGGAGAGAGAGAGCAAATGGGACGGATCAGTTATCAACATCACTACTTGCTTCCTTGGAGGAATTCGACATGCATTGGTCAGGAGAGAGAGAGCAAATGGGACAGATGAGTTATCAACATCACTACTTGCTTCCTTGGAGGAATTCGACATGCATTGGTCAGGAGAGAGAGAGCAAATGGGACAGATCAGTTATCAACATCACTGGTTGCTTCCTTGGAGGAATTTGACATGCATTGATCAAGGGAGAGAGACAAGTCTAATAATGACACTGTTACTTGATAATTTGTATCCCGATTGTTTTTTGCCTGCAAACCAGCACTACATGTAGGTGTAATTTCCCAACAGGTGAGCTGAGCACACATGCAGATGCTTAATGTTCCTGCGCGATACTAAATCTATCAGTGATTGATTTAAAAGCCAAACAATATGAGTAAAAAAATACAATTTGATTATCACTGTACGTGCATAAAAGTGTTTATTTGCTCTCTACTAATTGGGACATATTTCTTACTGGGGGAAATTAAGCAGGAGAAGGCTGTTTGATGTTGGAATAAACAGGAGTGATGAGGATTTATGCTCAAGTTGATAATGAAATATTATACATGGTAGTTTGGGTTACTGCAAGGCTGAGCTGTGTTTCTGTGTAATGGAATTGTTACAGGTGTAGCAGCAGTTCCAAGAACAACCCTCTCTAAATCTTATTCTCACACTCTGATTTTGGTGACACACTAATGAGTAGAGGTTCCTGGCCTACCTTTCATCCTCAGTACTATACCCTCACAGTTTAACCTTGTCAATGCAGTATTAATTTTCAGCAAAAAAGCTGTACACAATCCGAGTGTAGCCAGGGGTTTTGGCTACAATTTGATGCATAAAGTTTGACTAATTGATAACTGTTCTATAATTTTCAACTGAAAATAGCAATACATGCCAAAACCCTGCAATAGTGAAAGTGCAGGAACTTGTCCTAGTGCTGTCAGTTATCAAGCATGTGTTCTGACCTCTGATGACATCAAAAGATATGTACTTCCTTTAGTCCATAGAAACTAAGAAAGTTAAAAACGGTAAAAACATCTTAGAAATCGTTATCTGGGTCAATGTGTGTGTGTGTGTGGTGATATTTGCAAAGGCCTTTATGAACAGTATAATATATACTTACTTGCTTTCTGATATCATTAGACCGTCTGCCAACTGGTTTATGGGCATGTCACCTTTATGTGTGTACCTATTATACCTCACTGTGTTTAATATGCTCCCATGCTGTCCGAGTTGTGAACTCAAAGTAAAGTCATCGTAGCATGAATGGGTAATACTATCTAGTATCTAGCATGTCCTGTGACTGAAATATTGTGTGTGACAATGAATATTCCACATTCTGCAAGAAGTAAGGCAGTGATGTTGCCCTTGTCAGTTTTGGGCAAATCCAAAAGCATTTGAATGACGTTTAAGTTAAAGTAAAGCATTAAAAAAACAAACTGACTCTGAGCCCTTAATACTTAAAAGTAGCATTGTTTCATGCCAGACTTGTAAGCCAGGGTCATTGGCCCAAACTTTTTCATCAGAGGGAATGTGTATGCAGGCAAAACAATGCACTTTGAAAAATATCAAGGCAGAATAAAAAAAGATGCGGGCATGAATAACTGTAGATGCTTTCATATTATTGTCTTAATAGCACTAATGTACATGAAGCTTTGTTAATGAGTTAATGCATTGTAGACAAATGGTTTCAGGCAGAGTCTTTGAAATTGAATTACTATCTGATAATAACTGCCATTACGGAATGATACGTTGTGACCAGCGGCTGGTTACTCCTCTCTAATTGTCATGATGAATGATGCCGCTGGGACATTGGCGTATCACGCAGTCACAGCCATATTGTTGGATGCGACTAATTAGAGAGATAGGCTCCCATTAGGAGATTAGGATGCATGTTGCATTGCTTAATACTGCTAGCAGCAAGCTGTTGCTGTGTTATGAATCTTCCTATCAGCACGTCAGCGGGCCATCATGACAGTTTCTCAGTCCTGCTGCATGTGGCACCGCCAAGAGCTGATTTAGAAAGGTGGTAGTCAGGATGCCAGTTAGTTGTAGGCCGAGCGTTCTCCAGGAGTGCTCCCAGACTTTGCACTATCTTTAACAGTTAGATTAGAAACAACACATTTAATGCAATCAGAAGACAAATAAAAACAGAACTTTGCAGAAAGTACTACTACATGTAAGCACAGATGGGACGGTGCATTTGAAGTTGAGTTTTTTGCCTAGAAATTGTGCTGTACAAGGTGGCCCAGAATTAATTTCCCTCCCCAATGGATACACAATAGAAATCTAATGTCCAAAGGAAAATAATTCTGGGCCACCCTGTAGAAATGACAATTGATTGATTAATAGATTGATGGGGAAAATGACCAGACATTTGGCCAGGTGAATCAAACTGAACTATTCCACTGCAGTTAATGGAATTGGTCATCTCCACTCTGTGTTGACCAAAATTGTTTGGTTTACAAACCTATAATGATAACTTTAGTACTAATGATTGAGGCCATCGGCCCCTCACAATAATGCAATATAAAAGTGGTGCCCGCGATGGAGGGCTAAGTACCGAAATTTCACCCCGAGGAAACATCGTTGACCAAGGAGGCTCTGGGCCAAGGTCAACAATGTTTTCGATGGGTGACATATTGTATATCGCCCGACAAACAAGGGCACTATTTTTTATATCGTACCGAAACTATCCATCAATTGATGCCCGCTAAAATAATCTTACCTTATAAGGCGGCGAAAGGTGTTACATCATGCATTTACTGGGCCTAAGAAAAAAACATATCGAAATGATGCCTGCTAAAATACTGGATCCACTCACCAATAAGATTCCAAGCCCGACAATACCCAATTACTACTCCCGCCTCGATAGGTCAAGCTTAAACAACCGGGCATAATAGTAGGCCTTTCGCAGTGATAAAAGGGGTGGGATATTTTGTCTTCGTTTCTTCCAATTGGTCTTTAATTGTAATATGAAAAGTTTTGCGTTAGAGTCATGACTATTCAACTCTTGAATAGATATCCCCTCTTTTATGGCTGCGAAAGGCCTACTATTGTGTTCAGCTGTTCAGACTCTACCCATTGAGGTGGTGGTACAAATCAGGTATTGGTACAGGCGGTCAAAGGTGTTACATTGCATTTGAGGGGCCAAGGAAAAAATATAGCAAAATAACGCCCACTCACGTGACCCTGATCAACCAATCAGATTCACAGATTTTCACTTGAGGTACGATATAATGATATTAATACGCTTAAAAATGATGCCACTCGAACATGAAAAACATTACCAGCAATTCCTAACACATAGATTGTGAAAAATACATTATGACAATACAATACAATCTCCTTTCCTTACTTTTATAAAGAAAAACTGATGATCTAGAAAAACGCTAACACTAACAAATGCAATTGCTGAAGGAGACGAGTATAACAACATGAATAATTTTGTGGTGTAGCTGTCCTCTTCTAAAGATAGGTCAGTCATGTCAGGCATACTGTGTTGAAGCACTCCCAAGTACCAGACTGACAAACAGCTCAACATGTTCTCTCATCATAGAGCACCGCCATCAGACATTTTATTGAGTTATAGGCTGACTAAGTACCTCATTTTTTGTTGTTGTGTATGAATTCTGAAAGCTGACACTACAAAGAGAGAGAAGCCTCGTTTTCTTCTGCTCGAAAATGACTGAGTAGCTCTTTGAAGTGGAATCCGGAAATGCTGCAAATAATCTTCGTCTATTTCAAACTGAGTAATGGCAACCACCCCCAAAAACATCTAATCTTTCCTGTACAATTCTTTCTTTGATGTCTGGTGCTGACTGATGGCAGTCTTTGGTATGGTGGGCTGCAATATTTCATTTGTGCTTGCTTCTTCTCTTCAAAGTTAAAAGGAAGCTGAAGGCTATTGCCCAAGTTGCACTAAAAGGTTCATCAGGCTCGAGCTTATCTTGGTTTCTGTATCATTATGTGATATGAGTTATCACTCTCACTGGACAGGATGTTGGTGAGGTTAATGTCCGAGGTAGGCCTCCTGCAATGTATACTAAATGACATGGAGATGAAGCAGCGGTAGTCATTCAAGAGTCAACCCATGACCAGTTGCTCTATAACCCACTATTCTACAGATATCCAACTGCCCTTCATACACTGCTCAACTTCAGTCCTGTGAAAACTGACTTGGTATGACACTTTGATGGAGAGCTGACGTTATGGACCATGCATATACTGACTTATTTCACGGCTTGCAAGTCTAACCCACTTTTTATGTGGTAGGTGATTATTTTCTCCGAGAAAGGTGAAATGTGGGTGACTTGTTTCTGTTATGTGGCTCGACTGCACAGGTTGAACAATGAAGTCTTTTTGTTGGAAACCATTGGGAGGCTGTGTTCTGTTGAATTTGCAATGAAGCAAGGCTCACCACTTCTTCTGTCTGTTTACATTCTTAACTCAGAACTCTGTGTTGTTTTTCCATTTAGATTTCAATCAGTAGTCTACAACAAGTTGTTTAAGTTTTAAATTGTGCCGTGATCCGATAAGGTCCTTTCTTGCTTGTAGTTTCGTCCTGAGTTGAAAAGAAGATTGCTGGGATTAATTATTTATCTTTAACATCTTGCCTGTTATTCCTGACTTAGTTACCTTTGAAGGTGGACAGTGATTGTGCTTTAGGCGGCAGAAAAAACCTTGCACAATGCCTGAAGTGTCTTACCAAACATGTCATCATTCGTGATCATCAGCTTTTGTGTTATTTTAAGAGTTCCTTGATGTGTTCCTTTTCTTCCGAGGGAGGACCGACAGACTTGATGATGTTAAAAGATGCAGTGTATCATCTTCCATTTGATTAACTTTAGAGCCACTTGTTACAAGCAGCCTTCTTCCTGTTCTCATTGTGGGCATGATAATGAACACCGGGCTGCCACAACTGAACTCAAATCTTGAGAAAGATCTAATTTGTTCTTTTTCCGTTTCATTTAATTTTACCCTGCTTGATGAAAATTTGGTCAGATTGCATGCTTTTTTGTTGAGGGGTGCCGACTCCACGCTCATCTATTGTGTGGCTTGAGATAATTGAAGATTGCCTTTGCCAAAAATGGCCTGAAAAGTTTTGATTTGATTTGATTCCCTGATAAGATATCATTGACTGGATGGTGAGTGGATTTTGTGAGACAATAATGGGAAATAACTCAATTGTAGAGGTCTAGTTGCTGAGGAAGGTTCACAATTGGTCACCTTTGAAAACTGCTTCAGTTGGAGCTTTGGTCCACTTTTCATTACTGCAGCTGAGCAACAGTCTTCTTTAGCACAATGACCATTTCTTGGAGCAATTTCGCTAAGAAAGGAGAAGTAGCTGACTGATGTCGGCAGTCTTTATTAGCATGATTTTGGAAACATTTACAGACTTACTTCTCTTTGTTTCTTAAGTCTCCGTGGCCAAATGATATAAAGGAGACTATGCACGGTAAATAAAAAAGGCATGCAAAATGAAATTGAAAAGAAGGATCAGAACTTCATACATGACATGGCTGAGTATGAAAAACTTCAGAATCTTTAAAAGCCTGCTGGTTATTACTGGATTGACTGTCAAGTGAAGTAGATTTTGATAACCGAGAGATGGCTGCTGGTGAGAGTCAGTAGCCACTATGCTTTCATGAATGTCTGTTGATGACAATAAAGGAGATTGCTTGCAGCAAACAGGTATTCTGTTGATGACACAGCCACTGATCGTTGTTTTCAGGCTGTTGTACTGATAAGGACGGTTTCTATCAGAGTTAAGGAGCATGACATCTTCAGACATTGTTCGTCCTTGCAGCAGGTCAGCGACCATGGCTCTGTTGAGCAATGTTGTTAGTCAGTTGGTACATCTCTTGGTCATTCTATTGATATGCTTTGGAAGTTGAAGAAAATAAGAACTGTCATCAGTGCATTTTGTGTCATAGTCATCTAGTTGAACATTCATTTTCCTGTATTTGATATTGAAACTTGGATGTGCCGTACGATTCTAATGATATGGAAAAAAATTCATGCCGTAGTCTTTTGATTTGTTGTTCAGGTTTAGTTGTAATGAGCACAGTGATGAAGTGCAGTGAGAGAGTTTAAGTTGCAAGGGTGATGCTTGTGTTTTGTCTCAGGTTAATTTTGTCACTTGCAGACAGTGAATCAGCGCCACTTTTGACGAAAATATGAACAAAATTTGCCAGATTTAGTATCTTGTTACACGTACGCACATGAGATTTTGTTACGGTTATTATTCAGGCTCATGCACTACCGATTACAGAATCTGGAAATTTTGTTCCAACTTTGCCAATCAAAGTCTTCAATGGAGTATAAAGGCTGGTTCTACCGAATGGCTTATTTCATGTATTCTTAAAAGGGGGACAATAGGCAGGAACAGAGGGGCTAATTTGGCCATCTTGAGGTGATTAATATACACAGCAAGGGACCTGGGTCATGTCAGATTCAGCACTCAATACGTTCATTGTACAAGCATGAATCATTTCGATGTACTGTGAGATGAGAGAGACCCCTATTGGTGACTTCGTGTAACTATCTTGCCTGGCTAGCTACTGCCTATATTTTCCCTTTAAGGCTTTTAAAGGTACATTTAGGTTTGCAAAGTAGTATCCGTGTATGGAAAGATGAATGCATACTTCATCTTTTCTGAATACTCGAAATTTCTTTCTTATGATAAAAAACCTGGGAAACTGGCAACAGTTGGCTCGGTTCATTTGTCAGTCGAATGTAAACCTTGTAGTTGTAGGAACTCACCGAGTATTTGAATCCAGACTCGATTTAGTATGCTATCTACATTATTTTGAAGTGTTTTCTTCAGTTCAAACATCTACATGTAACAGTGTGTGCATAACTCTGGGTCTAAAAGAATATGTACATTTGCTTTTACTTTATGTCCTATAAGTAGACTGAAATTCTATATGATTCATAAGTTGAGAAAAAGGCCAGTTAGTGTGGAACACGGAACTGGGGTGGTCTTGCACCAAAGACTATTCCTTCAAGTTGAAGCACCTTTTGGTACTTGTCTGTGCTTTTTCTTCAAGTGTAGGTGGCTTGTGAATCTGCGGTATGGTTCATATCCATGTTCATTTATCTAGAAATAAGTTACTGACATTTGTGCCACCAAGTTTATGACCTCATGAACATTCATCTTTGGCAGGTCTTTTTGGGGTTATGTCCAATGAAACTACAACTGTGATGATGAAAAATGTAACAATCCAACGCTTTTTTTATTTACTACCAGTACCAATCTGTTAACTGATGCCAGTATTGATGATGATGAAACAATTATAACGACAATCACCACTTCCTTACTACCAATCTGTTAATTGATGCAAGTATTGATGATGATGATGATGATGATAATGATGATGATAAAACGTGGCAATCACAGCATCAGTCACCACTTCCTACAACTAATCTATTAACTGATGCCAGTATTGATGATGATGATGATGATGATGATGATGATGATGATGATGATGATGATGATGTGGCTATCACAGCGATAATCAACACTTCCTTAAGACCAATCTGTCAACTGATGCCAGTCAGTATTGATGATGATGATGATGATAATGATGATGATGAAACTTGTGGCAATCACAGTTACAATCACCACTTCTACTACCATATGAACTGATGCCAGGATTGATAATGATGATGATGAAGATGATGAGGCAATCACAGCGATAACCAACACTTTCTTAAGACCGATCTGTCAACTGATCTCCGTCAGTGTTGATGACGATGATAAGAAAAATTGTGGCATTCACAATTACAATCACCACTTCTACTACCAATCTGTTAACTGATGCCAGTGTTGATGATGATGATGATGATGAAGAGGCAATCACAGCGATTATAAACACTTTCATAATACCAATCTGTCCATTGATGCCAGTCAGTATTGAAGATGAGGATGAAACATGTGGCAATCACAGCGACAATATTCACTTCTACTACCAATCTATTAACTGATGCCAGTATTGGTAATGATGATGATGGTGAGGCAATCTCAGCCACAATGACCACTCACTTACTACCCATCTCTTATCTGATGCCAGTATTGTAGGTGGCACTGTTGCATAACAGTAACTTGCTTGATGTCTATTTAAACCGACCACTAACACTCATGTTTGGTTTGATGGAAAAGGAGTGATTCATGCCTCTCATCAACCCTTCATCGTATCATTTTCCACCATAAGCTATTACTTGATCATTCTCAATTATTCTTCAATGCCATGACAAATTGTGTCGACCAAAGACTAGATCTCCTTGTCACCATATTTCTAACCAATTCAACGAGATTATTTAATCGAAGCTATTCTTGGAACTTAATCCTAATTGCTGCAGTCTTAGTTCGTGAAATCAATACCAAGGGATTGAAGAAGAGTAAATCATGTTGATCGGCATGCCAACATTTGTTCCCAACATTTGGATTAAGCTTTGGCATCAACTGTTGTCTTTGATGCATGAGTACGGCAAACCCTTTGGCTAGAGTCTTTGAGAAGTAACTAATGATTAGCATTGGGCTAGGTTGAGTAGTTAATGGGTCTGAGGTGGTCATTATCACCATTATCTCCCATGTCCCTGGGGGTGATGCACAGTCACATAATGGAAGGCAAATTCTGATTTATTTGTGGTGACTCAGGCGGCAGGGGCCAGGTGATGCAGCATTGAGAACATCTCCACTTCTGGGGCCCCACTTGGCTAAAATTGTTGTTGATGATAGGCCTAGATAATCACGAATAAAGTAACACTGTATTTTGAGCCAACCTACTTGAAATCAGAATTGACACTAATGTAGTGGACATGGTTGAATAAAACCAATTCAGAAGTATTTTTCCAAACCTTTACTACTGTCTCTGACAGCCCTTGAACTCAAATCACCAGTAAAAGACTACAGACATATTTTTGGAAGTTTTGTGCCGTAGATCTATCTGTTTGCCTGAAAACTATGGGTTGTGTACAATACTTTTAAATGAAATGTGAAACTTTGATTTAAGACTATCGAGGAAAGTTATAGTCAAACCATAGGCCTCTTAGAAAGGAAGTTTAAAGTACAATAGTTCGGATCTGTCTTTTATAGGCCCCTTTAGACCAGACATATTATATACCTATATCTAACTGGTCAACAAGTACAGGATACAACTAAAAAGGATAGGCCTAAATATGCTCTAAATACATATTTTATGTAAGTCAATAGCCACTGTCAAACAGGCAAACCCATGGTCTCAAGTACCTTGACGAATGTTATGCGTGACGGGCTACGAGTTGATGGAAGGAATGAAATATGATGGAATGTGATAAAATAATTTTTAAAGATCTTCACAAGTGTTCTAGTTAGAGGAAGGAGTAGTGCCAGAATGACACTAATGCTTGCAGAGTTCCTGCTATGAGTGCAGCTGGGGGATGCATCTGAAATGTGCACACTAACAACTCGATCATTTGAGAACAGCCTTGAAAGAATCCTTCCTCTTAATTGTTCCCAATTTGCAATCAGAGATTTCATGATGGGTTGTATATCAGGGAAAATGACCCACAAGCTGTCATTTTGCCCGAAAAATCTGCTGCCGCCTCAGTTTTAGCTTCATCCACGCGGTGTTTGGTGAGACAACAAAATCCTCCGGTTCAGTATCGGTGATATAGGTGAGAGATAATTTTAGTTCAATAGAGGATTTTGACAGCAAGAATGCATTCATATTGATCCATGACATCGGCCAATACCTAGTGCCCTGGATTAAATAGTACTGTTGTTTATGATTTATTGATTTGAGTAAGTTTTGTTGACAGGATGCCAATAGGAATGGGTCAGAGGGCAGTCAATTGGAGCTCTCACACTGGAAGTCAAAGAACTCAGACAGATATTGATAAGACCGACTGATTGAGACCATCGTTACCCAGTCAGTTCTATGACCTGACTGGATCTTAATTTGTGTGTTACTTCACTGAATCAGTTCATGCTTCGACATGAAGTTTTGTGCCGAAAACAGTATGTCCTGGCCAATTTTATATTAACCGATAAGAAGATTTTTTAGAAGCTTTTCAAACTGGGTTTGCAAAAAATGCACACTGCATCGATCGTAACCTTCTTTACTGCTTGATGGATACTTTCCTTTAAAAGATTAACAATGGAAGTAACCGTTGGTTAACCTCAGTGTCATCTTGTTACATAAGTGTCTGGATTTCGCACCGTCACTGACTGGCATCCCACCATGTTATCCTCTCTTTAGACCATTGTCTATTTTACTTTGAATTTTGCTTTGAAGTTCCCTACTTCAAGACAATACCTGATTAACTCCAATGTTATCTTCTAATGCATCATCAAATCATCTTGTGTCCCTATTCCCAAAGAGCGAAGCCCGGCCTTTTCCAAATTTTTGTTGAGAATTGAGGCCGCAACATGATATCGCATGGCTTGTTAAAGATCTCACTCGCTGTTCCTTTGTACAGTATCACCCAGTGATCATTTCAAAGGAGAAAATTAGCAAATAATGGTCAAACTTGAGAGTTCTCTAGATTGTTTGCCTTTCTTATTTTCTTTATAGACCCTATTTGATGTCAATAATTTGCCCTTCACTATTGTAGTAGTGTCCTGCGTACAAGTTGTAATTATCTTTGTTAACAGCAACCTGTTGGGAAGGGGGAAGCATCTGATTTGTCTGACGAGTTCTATTCCTTGACAGAAAACACCCAACACTACTTTTTCCTTGCATTCAAAAGTTAACCAAACTATTTGTCCGTGTACCGGCTGAAAATATTTTGAAGTACAAATCATATAGTTCTGGTTTTGGTCTAGTAGTGTCCTTCAATGACCATGGTTTTTGAAGTTTGGGAACTCACTAGGCCAAGTTTTTAAAGAGTGTACAAAAGCCCTTGTAACATCAAAAATATATCAGCGAGCCGATTTTTGGCAACATTGATCATGCCTTATTAACAGGTTAATGAGGCTTTACAGATTTTCAGTTCACTAGTTCCTGCTGTTGACACTATTTGACATTGATTTTGATGGCTTTTCAGATTATAGGTGATTTTCTTTTGATGAACTGAGAAACTTGCTTTGAAAACAGCCACCAGCATCAGGTTGTGTTGTTGCTGCTTCTGAAAGACATTTCTTTCAAGAATTTGTACATTTTTGAGTTCTGACAAGGTTTCAGAATGTAGGACGCTAAAGTTAGCATTGTGCTTGACTGGGAGCAGATGCTGTCCATCAGTTGTTCTCTCATCATTGCATTCCAACCATTGCAGCTCCAGTGTCCTTTTGTCACTGTTTCGATAGCCCTGGGTCACTAACTGATCTGGTGACTTGGCCACTGTATCACATCTGCCAGGGTCAATTCATAAGTTAGGCGCTTCCTTTGATTAGAATTGTTGTGGTGTCTCCAACTATTGACATGAGAGATCAATCTGCGGAAGTTTGTTCAATCGGAGAATCTAGAAAATCCGGATTTAATTCTGAATTTGTCGACTTGCCACAGGCGGGGTTGAAGATATCACTTTAATGTGTGCCTAACGTCTTTTCTTGGGCAATAGATCATATTTCCTCTTGATTGACTGGTGAATTAAGTTTGCCTAGTGACCCGCTATGTTTGTCCAAGTGAGAATGATCGGTCAGTCTAGACTGGGAGCCAATAACTCATTTTCCTCCTGGTGTACTTTGTGAAGGTTGGGTCCCTAGCTGTCCATTCTGTCTATGTATTTGTTTGTTTTGATACATGATTGTTCTTTATGTTTTCTTTTTCTTTTTTTTCAAAGTGTTTGATAACAGCATCCAAATTCATACCTGATGAAGACACAGTTAGTGTCGAAAGCTAGTAGCAAATATACTCCAGTCGATCCCGATGAAGGTGTTACCCTCTCTCCTTCCCTGTCAAAATTCTAAGGCCAGTGGATAGCACAAATCTGGTTGCGGCCTTCAGGTCTTCCTCTGTTCCCCACAGTTACATATTGACATCTTTATCCTCTGGCCAGGTTTTCATCTCCTGTGCTTCAAACACAGCACAGTCCGGAAAGATGTGGTGTAGAGATGCAATGTCATCTGCGAAGGCAGTGGATGGTCATGCTTTCCTTAAATTCCACTCCAGGCTTTAAATTAATTGAAAGGGTCCAAGGTCAATTCTAGAGATATTGGTTTAATTGACATAACTAAGCTCAAATGATCAGTCATTATCCTGTGTGTGAAAACATGTATTTAGTAGGTCTAGGAGTGTATAGTCAAAATGTTCTATAAAGGGTGGATCAATAAAAAAGTAATCCTGAAACAAACAGCTTTTATGTGATAAGTATTAATGCCATGGGTATTTCACTGCATGTGTGATAAAGTAGGAGCTAGGCCCTTTCCATTGATGTCTTCATGTCACCCGTGACTTGGACAAAATAGATTTCTGCATGTCATTTTCAAGACAATGGTGTGCAGTCATCCGTGGGTGCATGGGTGATATTGAGACATCAATGGAAAGGGCCTAGCTCCTACTTTATCATACATGCAATGAAATATCCATAGCATAAATACTTATCACATAGAAGCCATTTGATTCAGGATCACCTTTTTCATTGATTCACCCTGTATATGGTCAGTTTGGGTTTTGATGGTTGCGCTTCATTCACCAGGTTTCAAATGATTGGTGGTAGTACAACTGGGCCTACAACAGAAAGCTTATTGCGAAGTAGGACTCTGTATCATTAATCAATCAGTTGGCCCGCAAGGAAGGCCAATTAAATGTAAACACATTCCAGGTCCAGATAATTTGGTGTAATCTTTTCATCACCCTGCACAAGAAAGCATAACCAGTATTTGGGGAAATACAATGTACTTGTCTGTAGTATTAGGGAATGTTATCCTGATGTCATACACTTCTATCTATGTTCACTGCATGAAGTAGGCCTATTCGGCTGAATTTACAAGTGTTGTCTAAGTCTGGCAATCTCCTTCATGGTGTTTATAAGAGTTCAGAATGAGATGAAGGGTTTGAAAGGAGGGCTAGCACAAAATTTCAGACTTTTTGGTCAATGGTTTAGTGTTATGAAAAGTGTAAAATTTTGATAATTTCTGAAAACCTTCTTAAATATTGAATTCTCAGTGCAGCCAAGACATCTGATGTCACATTGAAAAATCGTTTCATTCTGGAACAAGTTTGGCACATAAATGATGGGAATTTGCAGTTGTTTCAGAACAAGGCATAAAGAAGAGTGATTAGAGTTGTTACCCGAAAGGCTTAAGCTTCTATTCAATGTATATTTATGATTTGAAATATCTCAAATTCAGTTATTTCATTTCAAAATGTGTTCAAATATTGAGAGATCGGCGTGGACCTATTATCAGGTGTTACAGTCTCTAGTGGGCCAGGCTACTGATTCTATAATTCAAATTACTTCAAGTGATATGTTGAGTGGTGATTTATTAAGAAAGAGGTCCCCCATATAAATATTTTGGTTGTAGAGTGGCCTTCCTAATGATTTATACTTTTTCTTGGGTGAAAAGGTCAACTTGAATAATGTTGTTTCTTTTTATAGATATCTTTGATGTACATGTATTTTGTACGTTATCTTGCTGTACAGATTTGTGATGTTAACTTGCATCTTCTGTTTGATGCCTTCCATATCTTCATTTTGCATAAGCCCAGCATCTATCTTCTATAAACTAACCTGTCTCCCTGGACAAGAAAAAATAATTAGTGGTCTTGAACCCTTCTTGCTATTGTTTTACTTCTGAGATTGCATGGCTGCAGTAAGTTCATTTAAAGTCTTGGGAAGACTCTGTTCCTCTTATGGTCCACTGCTGAGAATTGAAAGACAGTATTGTGCAGGGAGTACTAATTGATTGTTTTGATCAAAGAAATCATGAAATTGGCGAGAAGGTGCACTCGGTGTATTTGGTGCCCTCTGGCTTCTTTGTATTGGAGATACTCTGATGTGAAAGGTTGCAGGGTTCAGCAGGTCATGTTGTGAACCTGTGCAATCAAACGCCATTAAACAGCCACAGGCCTGACTGGCATTGTCACTCGGGCTGGTTTCATCTGAGAGTTGGAACAACCAGTTCAACCATGAGTAATAGTGGAGTGCCCAGGCAGTGTTGATGGTCGAAATCCATATCATCAAAGACTTAACGATGAGATTGAGGTGTGCAGCCCTTAATGAAGCCATGTTTGATGGCTGGTGTCATGTTTGCTTGTCTTTGGGAAGGTGACACTCAGCGGTGTTTAATTAACCTCTCTACCCCTTGCAAGGCAAGACAATATCCAGGACAGTTAATGATGCTTTTGAAGAGTGATGTCTCATCATCTTATGTCTTCCTGTTAGACGTTAGGCAAGAATGTGGGTTAATTGAACCAGCAGGAAGGTGTCACGTCCTCTTGCATTGAAGACTTCCTTTGATGACACCAATATGTCAGAATCTCATTACTTTCAAAAGTGAGGTGTGAAGTAAATGTTTTGAAAAAATGTTATTTCAGAATTTGGTCCAGCGACAATTTATTGGCGTTACTTTGCTTGCCATCATCTAGAAGTAAAGAAATCCACCAGCTCGGCTTTGAATACACTTCAGAATAGCTTGCAAAACTTTTAGCAAAGACGGAATCTCAAAAATTACAATCCTCTCTTCAATGGCATAGTCTGGTTCAGTTTTCAATTGAAAACATGAATGGGGACATATTCCCTTTTCTCTGTTGTTACCCCTTTTGTGATCAGCATCAGAAATATATCAATGTCAATGAAATATGTGATAATGATCTTAATTTGTGTAGTTTGGTTAAGATTTAATTCAAGATAAATGACACAAAGATCATTCATTTTATCATTCAGGGTCGGTCACATTAAAATTGTCATCAATTATTGTGGACCATTTTGATGATCATTTCTCAACTGTGTGGTCTCATCATTAGAAGGAGACACCAGAACCTCTTTGTGTTCTTCAGACTAGTTCATATCACCGATGTTACTCCCTTCAAAGGTTTTTATGATGCAGGGGTTTTAGTGGGCGCTGTCAGGAATGGTCGAAGGGATTCATTCTTTGGTTGCAGTTGTGCAAGTTCATGTGAAGGTCATGCCAGCACATGGTGCTTCCCTTGGACTCCAGCTGAGGGTTGTTCCTAAATGAACCTGAACGAAGGAGAACAGAGGCTGTTACTGTGATTTCACCTCATTACTTGAGGTGGATCAATGGTAATTGATAAATAGTGTTTCTCTATGGTGTTTGGTACAGAATGTCTGAACTACTGCCGATTTGAGGTATCGAGTCCACCATTCAGGTGACTGATATTTGGACAGATGTGAGGCACCTTGGAAGGCTTCATTTCTACATGTGCATCTCCCTGCTCACAAGTCATGATACAGTGGAAACTCCCTTAACAGACACCTCTCCATTAAGGACAATCTCTCTAAAGGACTAGTTTGTTCCCAAATTGGTTGTTTCTATTCAATTTGACCTCTCTAATCAGGATACCTCTCTATGTCCTTGATAGAGATGTTCTACTGTACTTTAATAGATTCTAAAAATATTGTGCTCAAAAGCTATTTCAAGGCAACTGAAATCAAAAAAAAGTTAAAAACGATACAATTTAAAAATCATTTAATTTTTTTTTTACTAATTTGGAAATATGTAGCACCTTACACTGTTAACCATGTGAAAACCATGCAATTGGCCGGCCCAAACATTCAACACTCATGTATCAAAACTTTTCCAATCTGTCTGGTTTCATTATAAGCTAAGACAGTGCTCTCTGTTCTCTGACATGACACAATAAACCAAATGATGACGAAAAGTTTGCTTCAGATTGCAGATTAATCCAGATAGATCGCTGATAATGACTCTGTCTATCCAATAATGCGCTGTATCACCTGTGTCAAATCAGCTTTCTCTTCGATTGCCAATTACAAAAGGATCGGTGATAAATTGTCAATCTTGACGGATTGTGGGGCCATATATTGGCACTAATTTGGTCAGGGCGGTAACATTTCTCGATTACTTCTTAATGCGTACCACCTGCAGCGTGTAATGATCGGTCACGTTTCCTGAGACACTTGTGAAAATCTGTTTGGGACACGTTCTCTCATCAAAAGATGACTGACTGCTCCTTCTCCTCCATTGTTAGCGTCAATATTTATACCACTTGATGCACTTCTCTCAGGCATTTGCACAATTTTCAGTGTCTGATCTTTTATTCAAAGACACTAATTCTATACTTAAGTAGAAATGCATGTGCTGAATTTTTCAGTAGTCTTGTGTAAATGAACTGCGGTGTGTGAAAGGAAGTTTGGTGAGAGTGTGACTCTGTGAATGAGTTTGAGGACAATAAACATTTTAGGAATTCTGTGAACTGTCGTCTTTGTTCAAGTCTAGTGGGATGCATGCCATGATAGGCCTTCGCAGGGCATAGTGTGAGAAATACTACTTCCGCTCATTGTTTAATCCAGGGCAGTAAACTCCACTCGTTTCCTCCCATTGTCGTTTATTTGTTTGTGTTTTATAATCAACTTATCTGTCATGAGATATCTTTTGTGTGAGTGGCTGTGCAGACTTTTTGATAGTGTGATGCTGCTTGTGAATGAATAAGATGTCACGCAAGGTGTTCGTCCCCCTGCTGGGTTATACAGGGCAGGTCCCACACACGCAGAATGGCAGAGATGGCACTTCTATTCTCCCTAGAGACTCTCTTAAGGTGAACTGTATGTAGGAGATCAATGCATCTTCCCTGTTTCATGTGGACTTGAAGTGTAACGAAAATATACAGATCCTTCCCCTTTTGTAAAAGGCTCCATGCCAGGTCACAGTGCCGTAAATCGGATTATCAGGTTTGATAAACATATCACGAGACAAAACTAGTGTTGTGCGATGTCAAGTAACGACATGTCTGATGGTATTTGTGATGTCAGACTACGCTGATTTGTCGTGGATTGGAAGTTTATTGGCCCTGAAAATAATGCATTTTTGCATTGGGCAATGTCTTTGGGTTCTTTAGTATCTGCTCCAGTATGGCCAGTAATGATAGGTATATGTCATACAGAATCTTCTTCACAAGCGCGTCATAAGTAGAGCCTGCTATACTGACAGGAAGAACATTCCAATGGCCCAATTCTTAGTTGTATAGGGTGGACAAGTGCACATATATTAATGCTGACGGGGTATAGCCCATTGAAAAATAGCAATTCGCATTGAAATACCCTTGCGTAACAAAAAATGTGATGAATGGACTCTACTTCGGGTAGATATAGCAAGCTTATTTGTAAACTGTGTTCTTGTTGCCAGTGCAGTCCGAAGGTGTCACAGAGTCTAATCTTAAGGGTCGAAATCGGCCCATGCAAGACACTGCATTAAGAGCACCCAAGTAGTGCTGCAAATTGAAATAAAACGGGATTCTGAATGCAGTCATCTTGACCAGTGAGTGGTCTCCAGATTCGTTGGCATCATCTGCCTTAATCAAAGGAAAACCACGTCTTCAACTATCACAATGGAAAGCTGTGAAAAACAGTTGGTGATTTGAGATTGTATCAGGGTTGCGCTTCTCAAGATAGAAGATAATTAGTGAGTCTGTGAGAGCATGTCAGCCAGTGTCATTTGTGAGCTGTGTGCCCTTGTCACTGCCTTTGTTGGCTATTGTCGCCGGTCTCACTAGACGTATTATTATAGAGCTCTGTAAGATAGATTAGGAGTCAACCATCTTTCTTATGAGAGGGGCAACTCCAGCTGCATTGGGTTGCACCTTCTTGTACCCATAATGAAGAATTTAATAAAGATTAGTCTTTATTATTAAGTCTTGATGTAACAGTACTTAGTCTAATCTATCCCTGAATGACACAATTTAGTTTTCAGATGTCCTAGCGGTTCTCTGAACATGGATACTGTTAAGTCAATCTGGAAGTCTCCTGTCCATTCACCAGGAGACCCTTGGATGGCCAAATCTTTGAGCATGTCAAAATTCCCTGTAATAAATGCTGATATATTTTAACATTGTTCTCATCTTATTTTATTTGCAGGTAGGTGTAACATGCAATTTCTGGTCTTGAATAAGACTTGTTGAAGGTAGGAAACGACTATTAGTGATTGCAAGATTAATCTTTACTTAGTGACTGGGAAATAAACATTAACGGGACTACAAGTTACCATGGACAAACCTCTGTTTGTGAAAAGATAGTTTTGATATGCTGGGCACTCATGCCCTCGGTTTGATGATTAAAAATGTCCCTGCAGAAGTCCATCTAATCTGTCCATTCCATCCAGTTAACCTATGTTGATATTGTCTTTGAATGAATTAACAGCAGTTATCTTTCAACGCCCGGCCACTGAATGAATCAAGACCAAAATCAACAATATGCAAGTAATTAATGGCCAGATCTCATGATAGCAACCCTGGATGTTATCAAAACAGCCTGCCATTCATCCAGCTAGCCTCCTTATGGCACTTGCAATGAAATTTTTAGGGCTATGCCAAAATAACCAGTAGGGCCGTATTAGTTGTTTTGGAAATATAGTTGATGCCCATGGGCGGATATATTTTCAGTTTGCTGCAGTTATGGCCATGCATGAAATACATTTTTTTTTAACTCACAAGTTTGTGGCAAACTCACATAAGACCGGTTTAGGTAAGCTGATACTAGTTATAATCAATCTAAACCAGGACCTTAAATTGCCGTGAAAATGGAGCATTCTGAACTGACAGTGATAACTAAAGTGGGGGGAAAAGTTACAGTCCAAATCACAATTGTCATCATTGGTAATTATGCGCTACCCTGCAGCGCATGGGTCGTGTGTAAGTCGTGCGTAGGTCGCATATAATTTACGTGAAACATTGAGAGATGCGCGTCACAGGTGCATCATTGACGCGCAATTCGGAGCGTATGTCACTGACGCGAAGCAGGACCGATGTCACTTGTGATTTGGACTGTAATGAAGTTCGATGTGTCATAAAGTCCTGTGCAAAGACGTTCGTGCCAAACTCATAAATCGGCTTAATACGAGGAATCTTGGAATTCTTCAAAAACCATTGTCAATAAAATCCGCTGAAATAATTTGTACTTTGTCATTTGTAGCTCTTAGTTAGGGTTGCAAAACCTGCATAATAGCTGGCGATGGGCTGAGGCCCCAGGTTCTTTCATCATAATGAAGTGTTCATCTACGCTTTCTGATTAGAAAGTACATAGAACAATGGTGATGTTGAGTCCTGTGTCCTGTGTCCTGTGTCCTGTGCACCATTTTCCCTTAGACACTGATTTCCCAGGAGGATTTGTCTGACATCTTGGATGGGTGCACTGTCTGTCTTCAATTATATCCGCATGGGCCAGATATTGTTTTATTTTATCATTTTATCATCAAGTGATTTATGCCATATGGTATACTGTGAAGAATGAAATAGGAGAGCTTCAACATTATCAACAATTAATTTAGGCTATTAATTATTGGAATTGAGTCTAGATTAGTCTGTACTTGGTATTGTTTAAGTGATGCTTCGTAGCTTAAAAATCTGTCACTGCTTGTTGCTGTATTAAAACAAATTTTGCATGTTCTGAGTGTTTGAAATATGACATTGTATTCCAGCATGCTATTAATAGTTACCAGCGTATCCTTTAGCTTTAGCTACTGGACATGCACTGTTGGCGAGGCATCATGCTTCAATGAACAAGAATGGGGAACATTCAACAGTCACTGTCCACCTTTGGTCTGTCCCACACTCCTAACTTCCTTCTGATAATTGTCAATTAATAATAGGGGTGCGGTGACATGAACAGAGGGGTGGGCTCTGTTTGTGTTCAAATGTGACTGAATCTGCCGCAGGTGAAGGGTTATAACCCATGCCCCCTGGGAGCCAATACCAGCATCAGTTAACAATGTGGCAAAATACGGTTTATTAAAGAGGAGCCTATTTTGATGAGGCCACCTGAAAGCCTATTGTCATCGACTGACCATAGGATGACCACTTCTGGTTGTGCTCGGCCTCAAGTAGTCATTAGTGGTCTCAAGTCATCCTCAACTACCAATTTGGAGATATTTTGAGAATAGGGAACAACTACTTATCTCTTACAATGTGCTTGATAGGCAGTCAGTGAAATGACACTAATTGTTTGAGATAGTTATACCATTGAGGTGATGGCTCAAGTTGGATTAATAAACTATTTAACTTCCTGTACACCTTACGTGCCAGGGACTTTTTTCATCTTAAATTGTAAAACTGTACTTGTTCTCCTGAGCTGCATGATTTAAGTTGGATGAGTTTGTGGACCCATTTTGACTCATTCTACCCTGACATGAGGGACTCCATGGAGTGCACGTTTTACATGGCTGGTCACCACCATAATAAGATCCACATGAAATAGTGTGGGAGTGGACATGGGCTAACACCTGAACAGAAGTGTGCTCAAGCTTGAACCGGAATGAATTACGATTAGCACTGAAAACATTTCCCTGATTATTTAACTGGTGATTACTGCTGTTCTCCAGAACAGATAATTGTTCCATTACATCGAAACATTTAAGTTGACCATTAACGACAATACCAATGAGTGAAGATAAGTCTGAAATATTTTGCCTGTTGTTGTCTTGAAAACAACCACACACTCATGCATCCTTTTAAGTCAGGGACACGGTTTCTGTAGTCAGTATCACATCATTATGCAGTGTAATGACAAGTGGAGCATGCATCTGTGTTTTGTTGTGTTTTTCCGCACAGCTTTATTACTCACCGGTGCGAAAAAACACAGTTTAATACACTGACTCGATGCGCCATCTGTCACCACCTGTCACCACCTTACAGATGTCTGTTGTTTCCTCTGATGAGAACAAACAGCTTCAACAGCTGGCAGAATTAGTGACTTTTTAGGGTGGTGACAGAATGCTGCTTCACATTGACATTTTGTATTATATTTTCTGAGCCAGAGCTGATGTCTTTACACTAAAAGTGCATAAGGGTTTTTCTAGAAACATATTTCCATATCTGCATCTTATTGATGTCCATCCAATGAAAATATCTAATTTTTGATTGCGTTATTTAAAGAAACCAATTTGACCAATGTTTTGACTTCAGGATTTTACTGCACTGGGTCTCTATGGATTTGACAAATCTGTGTGTTGAAGCGGATGATGAAAGTTTTGGTTTAATATAAAGCAGAATTAAAAATATTATTTTAGCAGCTGAGCCAACCTTCAAATATCCAATTGGAGTTAAATATAACAGCTTGGGTGGCCAGAATCCTCCATTTCTAAAATTCAACTTTTTCATCAGTTGTACATGTCCTGCTTTTCATTCAGGTATTATGATTTTGACATGAGTACATGTACCTGTTTCACATTGTGACAAACTAGATAGATTCATTGAAGATTTTATAAAAATGTCAATTGGCATGTCATTGGGTTTATCAAATTGCTTGTGTCTGTTGTGTTAAATTCACATTCATCACACGCTTTCTCTCTGAACAATGTGATGAAACAACTGGTCTTAAGGTATGAATCCAGGCTTGAACAACCTTTATTGGCAAATCCTACACGTTGAAAATTGTTTACACTCCATGAAATTCGTTCTTAGAGGTCAGTAGTCTGGTCTGGAAGTATGAATCAGGTGTTAGAATTAAAATGGGGAAACAAGTTGTCTCAATTCAACAAATTTTGTAAAACTTCTGATTTGTAATACAAAGAGCAACTTAAAGATTTTTAAAAAAACACCAACTTAGCATTGAAAAATCTTGAGTTTATTTTTGAGTCAGTTGGATTTCCAGCTGTTAACAGTTTTTTTTGAGCTACCAACCATACGACAGTTACCAGCAGTATATCACAGACAGTACTCATCTACATCTACCTGCAGATCTGCTTTCAGTTTGTGAAGTCCACTTAACAACCTCAAGCACCAATCATTTTTATCTGAAGCTGGGCATAGCGATAGATATATGCAATATCTAGCAATAAGCTTGGTGCTGGTAAGGATGCAAGGAGCTTTACCAGTAGGTATAGGCATATGAATACTACATCTACTATACTGCTCCAGCTACATATCTTCAAGACTGATTAAATGGTTGAACAAGACACTGTAGTGCATCATGAATCCTGATGTATCACCAAACCAGACTCCTTCTGGTTAAACTTGCGTCGCTAACAAATGATATTATGATGATCACATTACCATGTGAGACAACCTGGAAAGCCGCTAGACATGTGAATAATTGTCTAGAACGGAGAACCCCCATTTGTATGAGTGCTGTGTCGCATATCAAGCATCTGGTTACTCAGAGAGAGCATCGCCTCTGCGACATTACGGCCCAGTATCACATTACAAGTGGTATTAGTCCATCCAGCTTCCCAAGATGGACAAAAGCTTGCGATTCCTTTGGTTCACCTTTAACTGACGCAGGAAATCCTGGCGGGAATGGATGACTAATGCACAATAGATTATCAGTATTGTTCTGAGGGGAAGGATGGCACCAGCTAAGCTCCTTCTCGACTAAAAGCTAAATGCAGGCTCCTAAGGTCAGAATTAAAAGAAACATTTGATAGAATGGATTGGAGGAGATGAAGAAGCAGATTAGAGCACCCATGCATTTTCTGGGGTGTCTCATTTGTCACCTCAAGGTCGTCTGTGATCTCGGATGATTTGCTTGATGGTTTTTTAAACAGCTTCGTTTCCGATAAGCAAGAATGAATATCTTTCTTTCTATTCTATTCCTCTCTTCACCAATAGCTGGATATAAGCCTATGATCCATAGAGGCACCTTTTTGAAGGAAATTTTGAGTAACCTTACTTCCAGTTTTATTATTGAAAAATATTTTGGAATGTACTTGTCTTTTCAACGAACAGGATATTGCAATAACTTAAAAGATTTGTTAAGCTGAGCTACTAATTTTTGCGAGTTTAAAAAATATGTAATGCTATTTATCTGGAAACAAGTGCCACAAAAATCCTACAAGAGATTTTTATGAAATCGCATGAGATATGTTGGTGGCATTAGTAATGAGCGTACCAAAACAAAGTTAAATTCCTTTGTTTTCCCTGTTGGAACTATAACGTGGTGATAGTGCGCTTCTAAACTATATAGTTTAGAAGCACACTATCACCATGTTGTGTTCATTTTGTCGAGCTTTATGAAATGTTTTGACGTGAGACTTTTACATGACTACACGCTGTAGGCCCTAAGAGTAGAGGGTATTTATCGTTCTTCACCAATCCTGCCACAAACCAATATTTTGTATTGACATGTCAACAAACATCTTTGTCTGCTGGTATAAATTCATTAGATATGGAAAAAGCAGCTACCGTGTAGGAAATCCTGTTTTTACATTTCTTTGAAGTTTTGATTTCTTTTGTGGGTGCCGAGTTTACTCACACTTTATAAGACATATCAATTTTGCCCGCCTTCATTTACAAAGGAATTCTGATCAGTTTTCGAGTGGTAAATAATGTGTTTACATTACAGCATATTCAATCGATATTATTCTGGTGGTGGTAACACTACAGGCCTGTATCAATATAATGGTCTAACTGGTTAAAATCACAGTTGAACTAAAATGTTATATATTGAATTGTATGCCTGATTAGATTGCTCTGATTAATTTTGATTTACCAACCATAAAAACAGCTTATTGTGTGTTTAGCTGGAAGTATTTAGTTAGAACCACTAGAAGTGTGAAATTTCATGCCCAAACATTATTCCAGAGCTTCAAAATATCATAATATGTGTTTTACCACAGCTATAATGAACAGCCATCCTGAAATATGTCTGCTGACAAGTTAGTTGCAATATTTGACAGGCAGAGACAATTCCTGCTTTTCTATTTGCCGATTAAAATCAACACAATGTTTTTTAGAAGGATATTAAATGTTCGGCATTGTCAACTTCAGGCTTCGAAATTCACTTTTAAGACGAACAAAATAATTTTTGCAGAAAAGAAGGCTCGTTTGGTGAAAAAGGGCACAATTTTAATTGGATTTGATGAAAACAAAGGTGCCTTTGTAATGGAAGAAATATGCAGGAAAGAAGTCAACAGGGGGAGGGTATCGGATGCAATTGCCTTCGATGCCTCGGATAAATTTGATCCCTGCAACTTCTGTGTCATCTGCTGTTGTCTGGCGATAATGACGTGATCAAGCGATCCTCATTCAGGCTGCCTCAAGGGACCAAGGCCTTGGCCACCATGATCAAACTTGTTTGTTTTTCACTCTAGTGTTGCCGGATTACACCACTAGATGCAGAGGTTATGAATGATGATCATCACCAGATCAGAGAGATATTGCGAACTGTCCTAGGCAGTCTCATGATAAAAATATTCCACCAATTTGGTTGCCTCCCATCACCAACCCTGTGTACTGGCAGAATTGCTTGGTGGACTGGTTTCACCCCTGACGATCTCGGGTCAAACGATATGTGATCTGACATTAACATTGATCTATTCCATGCCTCAACAAGTGACAAAATCCTCTACTCGGAGAAAGGGGATAGAACCAGTGGTAGATTTGGCATGGTATTTAGCCTTGAGAAGACAAACACAAATGGCATCCAGTGGAGGGGATCAGATTGGTGTTTGCTGCTTTCAAGATGCAGCATGAGCAAGTCCTTAAAAATTCGTCTCAAGCCCTCATGATTGTGTTATTCCTTTAATACATCAATTAGGTGTCACAGATTATGACAGTTTTGAACCATTGACAAGTATTACACTATGAGCATGTGATCTTGCAGAAAACGCTTTGCAATGATTCAGAATTTCATGATTTAAACTGTTTTTAGTTTATCGTCGAAAAGTCTTCCCTAATTACAGAATTTACAGCAGTCTTTTCTGCATCCTTCAATATTGCTGGTAGATATCCTTCATGTCACAAAAAACACTACTGACTGCTTGCTTTGATTGAATCTGCAAAGAGTAATGCACTTTTTCACATCAGGCTTGAACTTGGCAAACGCTCAGAACAAGATCTGATTTGATTGTTTCTGCTTCACTCTGCAGCATTGTTATTGCCAAATGAAGTGAACTGTTGTTGAAGTTAGACACAGGTAGCATGCAACTGATGCTGGTCAATGGACTCTTTTGAGCCATTAACAAGAAGCAGAGTTTATTGAGTTAGTCAAGGTTGGTTATTTACACCATTCAACCAGATCCTATGGAGAGAAGCTGCTGATGAGGAAAACATGTTAGTTTACCTGGAGATGGTTAGGATGAACTAATCATTTCTTTATTTTACAAGTTACTTGCAGAGGGACATGTAAGCAATCTCCATGTATGAATTACAGGATGATTTGCCAAGGTGTGGGTCCCAATTAAAGTTCTCAACATCATTATCTACATCCATGGGTGGAATTCCGATGCTCCCAGCATCAGCGATATAAGATGCAGTTTTTACCTAAAATCTGGTCATATTTGTCAGTTAGAAAAGGTTTTCAATTTGGCACCTAGATTGCTTTCCTCCCCTAGGTTATCTTTATTGTGTTTATCTCACGTTGTCCCAAACGATCTCAGTAGTGGAATTTTACAGCAACATTTCAAGCCTTGTAAAGAATCGCCCTCGTCCATTCAGTAGAAGTGAAATTTGCGGTAACACATCTGGTCTTGTCCAAAATGACCCCATGCATTAGAGAAATTTGCGGTAACACATCTAGTCTTGTTCAAAATGACCCCATGCATTAGTGAAATTTGCAGCAACACATCTAGTCTTGTTCAAAATGACCTATGCATTAGAGAAATTTGCGGTAACACATCTAGTCTTGTTCAAAATGACCCCATGCATTAGAGAAATTTGCGGTAACACATTTAGTCTTGTTCAAAATGACCCCATGCATTAGTGAAATTTGCGGCAACACATCTAGTCTTGTTCAAAATGACCCCATGCATTACTGACACTTGTCTTGTCCAGAATGACCCCATTCTAATGAATCTTTTTGTTGCAACTTGTTCCGTCCTGTCAAGCATCACCCCAGTAGTGATCTGTTCATGACTTGTGGTTGCATGAGTAGCCTATTAGCAATTACCATCGAAAAATGGAAATATATTCTGAAGATTGGATAATGAATGCAAATGACAGTTACTTGTTGCAGAATCACAAATGACAGTTAGCAACCACTGACTACATTGCCCTCCCTGTGGTCTCTAGAATGAAATCATCAGAGGAATGGAATCATATAATAATGTTTCTGAAAATGTGAGAAAATGATCTATTCTCTGTGAGGGTACATGTGTCATCCTGAGAAGGTGCTTTGGTGCTGCTAACCCTTGCTGATGAGAACACACTTATTTTGAAGACAATTTTAGTATCGTGTATAATTTGAATTAAGCCAGTTCCCTTCATCTTGTCATCTCAGAGAGGAAGATACATTAACCACTTCATGATGAACGCCAATCAATCAAGTGCTATATGTTGGTATATATTCACCAATTAAGTCTCTGGATCAATATGATATAGCTATGATAGCGTCCTAATGGATTATTGCTAGCAACTCGCACTCAGACTGTTGCACTCCAGAGATAATATCAGGTCAGGAGTAGCCAGTGAGTCAAGAGAGAAGACTAGTTCCAGTAGTCTAACTTCAGAGATGATTTGCAGTTTGCATTGGGGGTGGGGTGGGGATGATGGTGTCGTTGTGCCTTGATGAAGAAATTACTTCACCCAGGCTCTTGTCCCTCACTAATAGGCCTGCACTAGTTAAGTACACATTGGCCTTGGTTAACTAGAGTTCCTTCTCACACACACTCTACAGACTGATGGATTGGAAGTACTCAGTCCTCGTGGAATCCAAATAAATTTCTTCCTTTTGTAAGCAAACAGAATGTTTCTTAGCCATTGGCGATTTATATAGGCGGAAGTGATTGAATGTGTGTGTAGACTACTCCTCAGCATTAGCACTTCCACTGTCTGTACCCTCAGGGAAGTTATAGTCTAACTACAGCGCACAGCAGCAGCCTCTCGGTAAAAAGCTATATGCTTGATTGGTGGTGTTTTCAAACAAACTGATACCTGTTAAAGAGTGATACAGTTTACCTGTGAGACAACACAAGATAGAACCTCTCTATTAAGGACACTCTTGGGACTGACAAATGCTGTCCTCAATAGAGAGGTGTCTTGATTAGAGAGGTCAAATTGAATGCAAAAACCCAATTTGGGACCAAAACTAGTGTACCTTATAGAGAGGGTGTCCTCAATAGAGAGGTGTCCGCTAAGAGAGGTTCCATTGTATATCACAAGCAATTAAATTTCTATGCCAAAATATTCCTACATGGAATATGTTGGGCATTTATATCAGCTGTTCAAGGGACAAAACTTTTTGCAATAAAAGAAATTTGGCCATATTGACGAAAATGATGTTGTACGATGTGAAATCCAATATAGAAGTCAATGTGTCACCGGACAGTGGTTCATTGCATCAATGATGTCATCCCGCCACAACAGAGGTCATTATGACGTATTAATGTTGTTTCAATGAATAGCTGGACAGCTTCAGATGATTCTCAAAGAATTCTCTGTCGCTCAAATAAAACCAACAAATGTACAAATCAGAGCTCAATAATTGCCTCCCTGCAGCCCAGGTTGCCGACCATGAGAAGCAGTAATTTAGTCATATGACACCTAATTGACTGCAGAGTAATCAATTGTGTGTTAGTTTATATCAAGAACACCATGGTTAAGGAACTAATCAGAAACTAGATACCAGTGATCTTGTGTGTGGCATGCCGGGACAACCAATTCAATGGTATAGACAATTACTGTAAATCCGTTAATTTCCCGATTCTTGTATGAGGGTCAGAATCATGGTCAGAATGTAAATAGCGATTGAAAAGGGGATATATTGACTTTTTTTGCTCTTAGGCGAAAAATGGCTTCGAATATGTCAAAGTTAATAATTGAGCAGCAAATGCATTGGAAACTTTTGGACATTTTTAGCTCACTGTTGAGTCTAGAAGTTGAAACTTGGTGTGAGGATGACTTATGACAACATGACTCGACACACAAAAAAGGTGTAAGTAGGTCAGATCATAAAATTCAATGTTGGACATATATGTAGAAACCTTCACTGTGCATCATTGATTGATATGATAAAGCTTAACACCTTCCCTGCCAGAAGACGCCGTGGGCCAGAGAATTGACCAATTTCACCGTTTTTCTGTATGAAAAATATATTTGGAATAAAGCTACATCCATGAAACTTGGAGTCTTTGTAGCTCTTGCTCTACTCTTCCTTATACAACAGTCTTTGAGTGGTACCCTGCAAAGCATTTGTTCATGCAGAGGGGGATGTTACAACCCCGACAGCGATATCTGGTCCTGGGCTGTGATGTTGAAGGAGTCGCCATTGTTCTGTTTCTAGGAAACAGCCTGGTTCGTTAGCCATCAGCTAATTGGCGAATCTTCAGCTAGAAACCGACTACAAGCGCCCGGGAACATTCGCGAACGGAAACAAAACGTAGTACAAGGCGCGAATTTCAAATTTTTGAAAATGACGTTTTGAAACGTCATTTGGCAGGGTGCTCCAAAAAGCAGATGACTTACAAAAACGTCATTTGGCAGGGAAGGTGTTAACATACTGCTTAAAGAATTTTGGCCTTGACCTAGTTTCCAAGGTCAGAAAAGTAAAACTCAAAAATTTTCACTGAAGATGGTACACTTCACTATTATTTGTCACAGATTCTTCCAATTTTTTATTAAGATACATACTGGGCATTTGTACAGGTTGACCCAATTGACCTAATTTTGACCTAGTTATCAAGTTTATAGAGGTCAAAATGTCATTGGTAGTGCCATATTTTGTCGTATCAAACAGTCTATTGAACCTCCATGTATCATTTCATCTACCACTAAATCATTTCCAGGTGAGCACAATGTCCCCAGGACATTTCATTCATTTTGGAAGTTTTACTTTTGACCCGAGTGCTCTGAAATTCATTCGGAGGACAATTCAGATGTTATGTTGGCGATGCCATGGTATGGTTGACTTCAAAATGTTGGATATTGCGCATGTATGTTTTTGCTGGGAAATTCTTCAATCGTTCTTCAATGCTCTTTACCATTGACCTATTTGTTAGTGCAGACCAGCATAATAAATGTGATAAAACCTTGTCAAGTTTTCCTGGCCGGAAGTATATTTTTCTTTTTCACTCATAATGTTTACTCATGTAATATTTGACTTGATTGGAATGTTTGCCCAAGCCGGTGAATTGTGATTTACGTTCTTTTGAAAGATGATGATGACTGGGAAGATATTAGTCAGGAGCTTGAAAATAAGAAGATATTTTGTTTTAAGTCTGGTGAAATACACCTTTTAAATTAACGCGTTCACTGCCGCCCCATTTTTTTGGGCGCAACTCCATTTGCCAGGTTTTGCGTTTTGCTCCATTGCCACACCACGAGTGTAGGCCGTAAGCCTAGAGCACACCTAGTGCATAATAAACACACTAAAAGAAACGTATATCCCGTAATGCTTTACAGTACAGAAGCGTATTCACCCTTGCCAGTCATTTGAAATACATTGAATAATGCATTGACTGCTCCGAATATACTCGTACCTCGGCATTGGAGCAGGAACCAGCTTTTGAGTATATTCGTAGCTCGGCAGCAAACGTGTTAACTGTCTCGATTGTTGATCATTTTGGTTGTGGATTGTTGACTCTCATTGGTCGAGTCATTTACTTATCAAACAGTTCAAAAGATGTGATGGTGAAATATATTCTGCTTGAATTGACAAGTGGCCAGTTTATCATGAAAGTTGTTATTGTGAAAGAGAGTTAGTAAAAGTGTGATCCAAAGTTGGCTACAGTGGACTACTTGACCCCAAATACACTCAATCTCAAATCATCAATTTGACACTTCACTTGAGGTTGGTTTAAAATGAACTCTACTCACTGAGTGGGTCATAACAGGTACTTGCAAATGTCCTTATTCATAAACGCTTCCCATTTTGAACTATTGGCCTACTTCTTGGCAAGCAAGGCTCCAAGATCACAACATTCAAAAAGCACGCCAGACAACTACTTCCCCTTAGGTCGAAATATGGAGAAGTACGAGTTTGTTGACAGTGATGTTATCAGGTGGCGCTGTGGTTATGATTCTGGAAGAATCTCAGGTAACAAGACGTCTCACATAGAAGGATCGAGAGAGGATCTAATTGGAGAAGCCAGTTTGATATGCTTGCTTGACGATGGGATGCCAAAGCAAATATCATTATATCTGTTTCTTTTAGGCATGTGGTCTTCTTCTCACAACAGAATATACTTAAAGTTGAACGAAAATTATCTTGATGACATTCACAATAAGGAACACAGGTTCCACCTCACCAAATCACGATTAAGTAATCATTGCCCGTTAATCCAGAAGGGCCGGTACAGCCGCCCTGTTATTTCAAGGGATGAGAGATTGTGTCCTCACTGCCTGTCATCCGATATCAAGGTTATCGATGATGAGATACATTTCTTCTGATCTTGTCCCTTGCTTCCCAACATTCGTGATGAATATTTAAGAATTTGATGTTTTACCTTTTAACACCTGAAAATATGGTGGCTCGCCTCACCAGCAAATTTGATTGCCTTGGTTTTCAAATGAGAAAAACTTTATAACCACAAAAACTTCAATAAATATCAATGATCTTTTATACTTTCACCAACTCTGTCTCACTCTTAAGTAATTCATGTATTATTTGACTGCTTTTATTACTTATTGCTCTCTTTTACCTCTTTTCTCTGTTTGCACCGCGCATACATGTACGTTTATTGTCTTTTCATCTTATGTAAAATGTAAATTTTCCACGGATTCAATAAACTTTTTTGTAATTTGTAATTTGCAATTAGTGTAATTTGTATAACACAACTCATGCTATCAAACACACACAGATTCCAACTGGCCTGACAAGTTCGCATTTGCAGCTGGAACCAGCCTCAACCCACTTTAACCGGCACGCGACTGCTATGCGCGGGTCTTGGATGAGTTCAGTCAAGGCAGTGGGGCTAGTTAATATGCATTTACACTGCGTTTTTGACTGACCTAATGAGCAAGCACCCTGTGATTGGGACTAATGACACAATCAGTATCATTACCAAGCATCACAATGTTGGTGATTGTCCAAGGAGCTAGTGTGATCAAGGAGATGCCTGTAGTCCAGGTGACACTCCCTATGGTGACCTTATTAAGTCAGACTGCCACCAGTCCATATTTAATAGTAATATTTAGTAGGCTAATATGCACACATGATTAAAGTTATTTGTAAGTCTCAACCGAAATGAGTATTGTACAGCGCTACAATGTGACACATTATTGAGGTATTCAGGGCTAAACTATTGCTCAAGTAGTGGTCAAAAGCCGATTTGCAAAGGAAATCCTTCAACCAAGTTTAAACAAGGGCTTACTTTAAGGTGTCTGCCTTTGCTACTGTTATACAAACATACACATGTACTGGGAAGATCAAGCTTGTCACCTCATGCTTCCCTTCTCATCTGAAGGATTGGATTAAATTGTAAAGACATTTTTGCATAGATTTGTGTCTTGTTTATATAAAGCTTATTGCTTATTAGCAGAAGAAAGGAAAATTGTTATTGGAGCCACTTGTTATTCAGGTGTCTGTGACTTTTAGGGGCTTTTGCAGATGTGATTAGTAAAATAAACATTAGCACTAATAGTGACCTAAGGCAGCACTTCTGGAGTCAGCAAGGAATTCACTGCAGGGTGACTAACAAGAGAACGTTTGCAGGTTAGGTCGTGCCTATATGCCAAGCAGGAAAGATATGCCTCCTCCTTCCAGTATGATCCTGGTTTGTTCCTGCCTATAATCTGCTTGTGATTTTGACTGTTAGGTTAGTGCTGGATGGATCTCAACCTTACTAATTCCTTTAAAATGAAAACATCCCCTCTCATATTGCACCATTCATATCGGTGTAGTCTGTGATTGCGATGCTAGTCAAACAGAACATCTGTTGAAAGTGCCCTGTTCCAGGCCATCTTCTTGACTAGAGTTAATCAATCCCAGATGACACTGTACTTGTGTTGAATAAGAGAGCAGTCAACAGTTTATGGTGACGAGACCTGGGACAGGCTTAACAGACAAAAAATCGATATCTAGTGTTGCTTGGCAGTCTGTGATGATCCCAGAGGACAGATCCATCTCCCATCATTGGCCCATTTCCATGTGAGCCAGACGCTAACATCGCAGGTCGCTGATCACATGATCCGACAGCTTATTTTGAACTCAAGTCACACGCTTTGTGGCTGTTGGACTGCTTAAAAATCTATCAACAGACAGCTCGACCAGCCGCGCCAAGAAATCTTGTTCCTTAGTGTTAATCTTACCGGATACAACAAAATACTTGATCAGAAAGGTTTTTATGTTATCATGGTTCTGACAGATCTGCTGATAACTCTTTTTATTTCCAACACTTTTACTCATGGCAGTCAGTGGGAAACATGTCACAATGTTTGCTGCCACTCAGTCAATCACTCAGTCACTCAGTCATTGACATTTTCCAATGTCTGATCAATAACTCAAGAATCACGAAATATTTTCTCTTCATATTTTAGTCATGTCTTCTGGATGTTGTTTCTTTCGAAATCTGACCTTATCCAATTCCCATTTTTGCCTTTGGGAGCTCTTCGTGAACACACAAAATTTTGCATAAGTCCCTTTATAGAGCTTGGTTTGCCAACAAATTTATATTGTAGGCTTGACTGGTGGTGATTTTCATCATTTTAATTTTTCTCACCGAGTGTTGCATCTAGAAAAACCCATTTATTTCACAATACCCAAATTATTTTTAAGCTCTTAATAAATTTTTTCCATTATTTTACTCCTATAAGTAAAATTTCACTTCTTTCCAGATTTTACCCTATCCCACTCGTTCTGGCCACCAGGGGTGCTTTGTCAACACAATGAAAGTCACTGGCACCGAATTTGGAAAACTTCTTTCAAGTGTATTTGTTTTGCTTCTTCTTGTCCGGTTGGTCAATTACAAACACCTTGACAATCCCTCTCTTCACATTTGCCGACGGCACCATAGGTGGTTGGTGCACTGTCTGTGCTTTTTGAGGTGTTGAAGAGTATGTTTTAAAAACTATAAAAAGAGAACAGTGATAAATTTTAAAATCCAAAATACCTGGATTTAGAAGGAACCACATTTCAAAGTGTAAATGCACTATGCGCAAACGAAGCCTCGTTCCTCTGCCGAGGTTTTGACCAACATTTCAGTTCCACCCAGCGGTTTTGGTGAGAGAATCAAATTCGCCAGTGAGGTATCAATTCCTTAAACATCAGGTGAATATGATGGTCTTCCAGTATTCCCATGATAAAAAACAGCATCAACTATCTCAGAGCCTGACTCATGCTAATAACCCCATGAAGGGTTTGAAATCAAAGAGATTGGACTTTAGCAAATTCTATTAGATAATGTTATCAAACTTATCTTATGTAGCCTTAATGTAAATGATCCTCTGTCAAGATATTCTGCCCAATAAAAATTTTTAAATATGTATTTTCTGCAGCCTTTGGCATAAGTCATATTTCTTTGATTAAAATCCGAGCAGACAGCAAAGAAACATGAAAATATTACCTAAAAGGCGAAAGGATATCAGAGAGTATTCATTATAAGGGTTGTTTTTCTGAAGGGAGTAGTTAATCAAAGATGGATGGCCGTGGGCAACTAGTTTCGGAATGTTGCGATGAAGAAAAGCCCAGATATTGCTCTGCGTTATTGAGATATTGGCTAGGAAACTGTCTGGTGCCTTAGCTTCTTGGTCACATTCTGAAGGCAGAAGAATAAATTGGCTGTAGCCTGATACGTACATGAAGATGATTGGGTGTAACCAGAACATGGTGGTTTCTGTTGAAAAAATCGGAGGCAATTTGTATTCTTATGGCGGTACTGTTAAAATGATTTCCATTGCCTTACCCCTGTGCAATGTTTTTGCCAACCAGTGTGACCCCCTCCCCACCTTCCTGCTCCCCCTCCTCATAGAGTTTCTTCCCATGTTTTGGTCCATGTCAATGTGGACCTTCCCATGATGGGGCGCATGGCGCCAGTGTTTGCCGTCTCTAGTGTTTGCGTTCTCTATGATTGGTACTCATTGGTTGAGTAGACCAACCAAGCTGATTGCAACGTCAGCAGTCTGGCCGATTAATTCTGGTCGTATCCATCAAGATGGAGGAATTACCATTTTCTATTACCAGTCGAAAAGCCTAATTTTTTTTAGCCCTGTGCCGTGATCATGTTCTGAGGAACCTGGCTTCCTAGCATTACCATTGTTAATTGCCACAGGTGCCACTGCATGTGTTTTAGGAATGTGTATGCTTGGTGTGTATGACAGAGATTTCTTTGGCCGCCTCCTCGTCATTTGTGAAACAGTCCTCGATGTTGTTGATCCACTAACAAAATCCTGTTGAATTAACCCCATCTTCATCCTTTCACCAGTTTGCTGGTTAGTTAGCCGCAAGCTACTTGAATATACTGTAGGGTACAAACTACCTTCTCACCAGCCACCTGGCATTAGAGTTAGAAGTTTGGAAGTAAAAAGTGTCTCATAAACCAAAGCTTGACTGGCCCTTTCATTAGGGGTGACTCTATAATGAACAAACTTTGGTGGTGGACTTGCAAGATGATTCTGGCCCGTAGCTAGTTCTTTGGACATGGAGGGGGAAAAACACGTTTTTGTCTCCATAGGTCTTCTATTAAGTGGCCAAAATCTGAATGAAAAACATTTTTTGGTGTCCTTCTTGACCAGAATTTTTTTGGCGAAGTATCTTTGGGAAAGAATATATAGCTGTACAATGTGGAAAAAAGCTTTTTAAATGAATATTCCCACTGCTCACAAAGGCCATCTCCTGATCATGGAAGAAACTATATTTATTTCTCAGCTTAAAGAGTTGTTCTCCAACATGCTTTCTATGGATCTGTAAATGGGTATTCTGAGTAAACCGATCTTATCAGCTTAAACTGTTTTAAAAACACATTCTTCATAAAGACACGCACAAAGTCAGCCATCTGGAGCTCAGTTGCTCATTCCTATCTGAAAGTTTCTTGTGGTCATTGGCGTCGGCAGGGTCCTATCACCCATGTAATAAATGCATGCAGCCACTCGGGACTCTCTAAAGTATTTGAAGCCTTACATTTCAGGTTGGTTGCATTCATGCATAAATATCAAATGAAATCAACTGAGGCTCATCAGATATGGATAAAGAGTTTTCACCTCAATTTCTGTGGGGCTAATTTGAGTTACCACGAAAATGGCAATGGGTGTTTTCAAACTAATTCATTTCATGGCTATTTAGACACTGGTCAGATTTACTGGACAACTGAACCATAACTTGACCAAGGTCCATTCTTGTTGTCATGGTTGAACCTTCCGCAGCCACAAAATTGTGAGTTTGTCCAGTCAGTTGCGGCAAATGTTGATAATACACCAATCCACTGAGGTGAAAAGTCATCTATCAGGGAGTTAAATGAAGCGGGCAAAGTCACAGCTAAGAAGGATTTAAGGGGAAGTGACTCCGCTAAATACACCATTGTTCACAATAATGGTTGCTTGCTGGCAAATATTGTTCTCTTTTATGAAGCTAACTGTGATAAATGATGCAGGGAATGAATATTAAAGGGGTATGCGATGATTTGAACATATTTATGTGGAGCATGGTATGGTACCGTTGTCCAGCCTACAATCTATGGGTCATGGGTCTAATCCCTAGCCTCTCTTCAAACCTTGTGAGGTCATCGATCCCTACTTCTCCAAGTGTTGTGGTATCACAGGCATTTTGAATGGAATCGAGTGTGCATTTAAACTTTAATGCGTATTGTCATAGTTGGTATTTTCAGTTAAAATGATTATAACTGTATTCCAGAACTCCGATTTAGAGTGGGCACCTCTGCAGCTAGTATGAAGATTTTCTGTTGTTGGCACACTGCCATATTATGCAACAAGTGTAGCACTTTCAAACCGAATTGAATTCGCATAGGCCATGTGTGGAACAGCCATTTTGAAATTGGTGTAACCAGATCATTTTTTTGACAGCACTTAAGGGAAAACGGTGTCAACTCAATTTCAGTTTAAATGCAGCAAAAGAGAAGTCTGCATCCTTGCCCTTCTCTGGCATCTGCCCATGGATCTAATCGATTGTGGTCTAGACAGGGATAATCCCTTGACTGATTAGACCATGCTGGACCCATCATCCCAGACTGAGGAAGCATATCATGCCAGATATTACAAGACATCCAGGAGATACTGCTTTGCCCTGAGCTGATGTAGCTGTCTTCTTTGAGTTCAGTGGAACATGAGAGTGATTTCACCTGATCGGGTGGCTTATCAGGGTAGAAGAAATAATTTACAAGCACCATACCAATTGCTGTGGTTTCTGAAGTGATTTGTTAATGAGTGTGTGAATGAAAAAAATGGTGAAATGCACTTTGCCACAGCACAATGTAATTAAATTTAAGAGTTTTTGCATAGTGTGTGTCCTAAAAAATAGTGTCCCGATTGAGAATTACTGAATTGCAGTATAAGTGGTGTTCATGACATTCTTCACTTTTTCTGATTCATACAATTGTGTTTTTTGGTGTCGACATCTGACAAAACTTGACATTATTTACTAAAATAAGCACAATCCAATTCTCAATATCAAAGGTTATTCAAGAGTTTTTTGTCAAGCAAGACTTACAGTCCAAATCACAATTGACATCCGTCCTACTTCACAGCAGTGACGCGCAATGTATGCTAAAGACGCAACAGTGACAGGCTTATCTCTCTGAGTTCCGCATATAATAATAATAATAAAAAATTTATATAGCGCCGCTTAAAAATAAATTGTCAGCGGCGCTTTACAGAGATAAAACCATTTTGTACATGCATAAAAAGGTGAGATAAAACAATTACCCAAAAGCTTCAATAAAAAGGTGAGTCCTTGAGTGATCTTTTAAAAAATTTAAAATAATCGATGGCCCGCATCGTTATTGGCAAAGCATTCCAGAGTCGTGGGGCACAGACCGCGAAGGCTCTATCCCCGGCCGTAACCTTTTGGGCCCGCTTCCACTCCAGAGTTGGAGCCGAGTTTGCCCTCGTCCTGAGACTTGGCCTCTGGAGTGGGAGCTGGAGATAGTTGGGGCCTGCGTCCTGCACGGCTCTGAAAGCAAAAGTTAAAATTTTAAACTTTATACGTTGTTGGACGGGCAGCCAGTGCAGATGGTGTAGCACTGGAGTGATGTGGTCATATTTTCTGCTGCCCGTCAACAACCATATATTACTCTTGACCGACATGACTTACGCATGCCCTACACTGGGTAGTAGGCAATGACGCACTAATGACGCGAATTTAGGGATGACTATTGTGATTTGGACTGTAGCTAAGTGTTTATAGGTACTCCTTCCTTTTTGCTCAGACTTGGAATCTGCATCACATATAGGTAATGCATTCTCTAACAGGTAACGACATAGAGGTGTTACCTAGCTCTCATACAGTAAGAAGGAAGCGATATCTACCCAAGTGTGCATGAACATCTACGTCTCAAGAAAGACTGGTCGTCTACAGTACCCAAGTAGGAGGCAAAAAGGGTTCAAACATGACAATGCGTAATTCGGTCATTGAATATTCAATATTTAAAGCCTTATTTCTGCAATGCATATATTACATGTTTATAGATAATGAAAAATAATCAAGGCTAACTTGCTATTTATTGGCATATTGAGAGTTGTAACCACTAAGAAAAAGATAGTCTGCTTGAGGAGAATGTCATACCCTCTGATTGTGCGCAAAACCCTTTGCAAGGGGCTTGGGTTTTGGTCTACCCAATCAGTCTTGATTGGACAAGCAAGGACCACCAGCTCGGTCTTAATTCCTGAAACCGATGGGTCTATTATCTCCAATGTTATATGTAAACAAGAGGCGGTACTCCAAAGCCAACCTTTCTGTGTACTTTGTGGCTGAGAATCTACGTTGGAATGCAAGGCAGCAGTTCTCCATGGCGGGCCGCAGATACTTGTGGTGGAGCTGGCATTCCCACTCAATAACACTTCAGCTGCGGAAGTCCGCCATTTATGTGATCTTTGGTATTCTGGAAGGAACCCAAGCTGTCTGATTGTCATCGCTGATAGTTCCCACAACTTTTTATTAAGTTATCAGGTCATTACTCAGAAAACATTGTCTTTTCTCAATCACATGACTTTCTATGACTCTCTATGAATTAAATGGTTGGAATTGACCTTTGATTAAATGCTTCCCCCTGCAGATTGAAGGGCAACTACAGTGTTGTGTACAGGCTGACACTACTTTGAACTTAAACTGATAGGCCTGAAATTCCTAAAGGCTTCAACCACAGTAAAATATGTTTTGTGTAATTTTGGAATATGATATCATCAAAATTGACTATGTACGAAATCTTCTCTTCTGAATTGTTCAATGTATGTCTCCTAGCAAAATCAATGATAGCTCAGCTGACAAAGTCAGTGGCCATGCATGTACTGGGTTGTGACTGTCGAAGGAACCATCACAACTAGTAAGATTTACCCTCTGTTGCAACCTTCAACTTGTAATTGCACTCATTATATGAAGTTATTTGTACAATCAGATGGACCAAGCAAAGCTCCTCTTCATTTTGGCACGCGGCCATCTTTACCATTTTTAACTCAGTTTTGTGATGGAATATTTAAATAAAACTGGAAAGAAACTGAGCAACTCTACATTCAGCTGAGCACCAGGCCCATGGGCCTCTTGTTTAAGAAGCTCATTCAGGGGGTGTAATTTAGTGGCAATTAGAATTAATACTTCTGTGAAAAACAACAGATTTATCAATATCTATTGCGTTCTCCCCGACATTTCAGCCTGACTATTGACAACAGGTCAAGTTCCACTGAATATTATTAATCAATATCAGGGGTCGGTGGGCAAGGCCCCATTATAAATTGGTGCTAAAGATGTGCATTTATCATGTGTATTTCTGCCTCATAAACAACGTTGTGTGCCAACAGAGAATGCCTCTCCCCTACTCGCAGAGGACGGAGGATATCCTGCCTGCACTAAAGCAGTTGACTCGGTGCATACTGTCCTCTATTACTCCTGGAATGTTTTACTTAAATGTTATGAGCAACTGTCTGACATTTTTGTGTTGGCAAAGGCAAACATTGAGAGGACATCAAGATATTTTTAATGGGTCATTTCAATTGGATGATAGTAACTTTGTTTTTTCTTTTTTATGGGAAGGAATGAGTTCTATGCCGTGTATAATTTCATGAGGTTAATTATATAAAATGTGTGGCACGAGGTCTTATCATTGGTGGGTGGCATTCAGGTTTTCTTCGCAATGTTTTTGAGACGTAGACCATCAAATCGGACCGAACGCTCACCTTGTTCATGGGGTATTTGCTGATAGTCATCTCGATAAGTAGTTATTTATTACTCACATGGTTTCGAATTAAGATAGAGTAAGCCACTTATCTATTTACCATCAAATAGCCATCCTCAATGTTTATTAAGGTTTTTTTTAATAATCTATATTATATTGCCTTATTTCAAAAGGAGTAGCTCAGTCCCCCTAGAACTGGCATGAAATATTAATTTCATGACTAACCTGAAGCAAATTAGACTCATAGACCTATCCATATGCACCTCGTTTTGTTGTTTATAAAATGGGGTGCATGTACTGTATGATGTTTAGCCTCCGAAATAGGATGATTTGACAGGAATGTTGCCGACCTTTGCTTTGATAAGAAGTGGCTTAAATTGCTCTTTGTTTGTGCAGCTTCTTTGTCAAGGTAGTTGGTGATACTTATGTTCTGTAAACAAAGTGAGCGATTGTTTCAATTGCAAAATTTACAGATTGTCTACCAGAATATGTTCTGAAATACACACTGGGTTACCATTGTCATTGACCCATTCATGAACTCTTTGATGCCACAACGTGATTTTTGTGGCGATTGCACATGACACGAAAAAAACTGAAAAAGGCAATTTGGAACCAAAATATTTTGCTCAAAACTACTTTCGTTATTGATATAATGGTAGCAATTTGTTTCTTCTTTCATATAGGCTACTGCCAAGGAATCCAGGTTCTATAAAGTATCCAAAAGTTAAAAAAACGAATATTAGCCGCTTTGTCTAAAACAGAAATAATTGGCAGAAAGACGTATTTCCATGACACAGTTAGAAATTTTTTAATTCCTCAAGTTTATCTAAGTTTTTGAATGACAGATGTAAAAAGCAAAGCCTGAACAAGCATAAGTGGCTCTGTTTTCTTGTCTGTGATTGTTTGTAAAGATTTTAATTGTTTGGACAAATCATCCTGGCATATTTTCTTGTTTGCTCAGACGCACACCAACTGCCATCTTTCATGTGAAACGCAGCCACCTACCCCAATGGAAAATGCTGATTGAATGATTAGTATTCAGAGATGATGTCAGATAGTGCCTTGATTATTTTCAAAGTTACTGTCGGCCAGTGACCGAGTATATCCGGTCTACGTCACAGGAGACAAAAAGGCCAACCGAGTACACTCGTTCAGTGGCACCAAATGAAATACCAGAATAGATTGCTTCTGGATTCAGAGGCTACAAGCTGCTGTGTCAAAGGGTTTTTCGTTCATCCAATCATCATATTCGAGGAGATTGTGCATAGTTCTTCGTGGTCTGAATTGTGACGATCTAACAATGCCATGAATACATTGCTAATTTCCTGGATTGTATCTGCCTAATAAATATGGTATAACTTCATTATTCGTTCTCAGAACATTACCTATATTTGTCCAAATTGGATACTGAAGTATAGCTTTCCATTTCCCATGAGCTGTGTGGGTGAGATTCATATCACTGAAGGGGATTGGTCATTCTTGGGTCACCAAAATGCTGCTGAAAATCACCAGTAGGCTTCAGGATAACCAGCCTAAATTCAGCAGGAAATTTAGAGCTTGTGCTGTTTTATCATTGAAGGGAAAGTAACAAGATATTGGTGAGACACTCTCAATATTACAACCATAATTGCATATTCCTCTGCTTTTGTGTGGCCTACTAAGCCACCAATTATCTTCTAAAGTTCCAATGATGGTTCAAATTACATTAGCTTGATTCATAATTCAATTTGAGAGATCACATTAATATAGCCTCTTGAAGAGTTTCCTGTGAAATGGACAGATTTCTCACCACCACTTATCGTGTGAGGTTGGCGAGTAAGTTTGTGATGAATGACTAGAGTCTGATTCATTTCCCGATGAGAACAACTACCTAAATAAGGCTGCTGCTCCTCAAAGAGAACATAATGGCTTGACAATCTTGACTTGTATCTCTGAGGAGTAACTATTCTCATCTCAAGGTGTCATCCCTGACACTTCTTATCCTGCCAATTTGTGAGTCAAGGTATTCCTGTCCACTGTTATGTAACACTGCTCATCTCTAAATCAGAGCGGATGTTGGTCCTGATCTAATCCATGAATCACGCTCTCTCACATTAATTGGCAAGCATGAATCTGAGCCGCTGATGGCCATTTGAACAAGTGTGGAACCTGCACCAACAATGACCCCTGGGTCACCGCTGTGGTAACTGCTCAGGCATCCATTCAAACTGGCTAATTTCCCCTCCAGGTCCCCGAAGCTCTCCCTTGATGGTACTTCTGCTTGCTTCAACCATCAATAAACACATCCTTTGCCATTCACGATTCCGGAGGTTGGCGTTTTTATGGAGGAAGGTTTGCATAAAAGGTAGCAGTTTGTCAAAGGTAAATCAAAATGTTGTCAAATGATGTATGACAAGAGGTAATGAAGTGAACTTAAGTTCTGATTTCTATTGGGAGGGAGCAGGGCTAATTTGTTTCATCATGTTTGCTACCTGGATAAGAATCACACAACCATTTAATAGTTGCGGTTCCACTACAGGAAAGTGCGGACTACATCCGAATTAGTTGTGATTCCATTACAGCTAGTCCGGACTAAACAAGTCCGGCTCTCACTAAGAGCGGTCTTATTAAGTGCGGATAGGACAAGCGGATTTAAGCCGAACTTAGAATAGACCCGGATCTAAAGCAGAAATTACCTGTAATGGAACCGCATTAGTCCGGATTAAGATCAAGTTACTAAGTACGGCTACAGGTGGCGTGTCAATGTGAACGTATTGCGCATGAGCGGAAGTGTTGGTTCTGTCAAAACAACACGCGGTATTTCTGTCAACAGGTCAACTCTGATTCGTTCTCATTTCTCATTTCATTATTCAATTCTTAATTTAAGTAAATTCTAGTGCTTTATCCTAACTATGGCTCGCTGTCCATGTTTCCATACCTCCAGTTTTGAAGAGTTTAGCCTAACGCACATAGAGTGGCGCCGCCTGTAGCCGTACCTGTTAACTTACCAATCCTGTAGTCGAACTGCACCACATTCGTTAGTCCGGACTAAGCTAAGTTCGGACCTGATGCGGATGCGATAGAAACGGATCTGAACCCTGTAGTGGAACCAAGACTAATATTGCTGAGAGCACTTTTAGCTAAAGTATCCAGATGTTGATTAATCTTTGCCAATCAATGTCTGTGTCACCTCTGAACAGTCATAGAAATGTCTTTCAATTCTATGTTGGGGAATTAGTGTACTTTATGCAGAATAACCCTTGGCAAGAAACATCTTACATTCTGTGTTGTACCAAAGATTTATAAAGACAGTCTTTGGTAACACTTGAGTACTATTTATTTTTCTCATCAGTTACTTTCCAACGTAACTTGCTAAAATTCAAATCTAACCATTTTTACAATATCCTGGGTATCTATTAAGCAGGGTGTGCACAAAACAAACACAGATCCTGTACATCTTAGTAAAGGGGATGCTGTAGTCCAAAATTGTCGACATATGATTATATATTTGGCTTGAGGGAGAAATCCTAACATGAAAGAATTCAGTATTTTTGCTAAATGGACAGGTCGGCAAGGGTGTTTGCCAACCTGTCCCTGAGAATATATGGACACCGAAATGAGATGGGGTCCTGAGGTTGGATGGCATGAGGAAAAACCGGGTGAGAGGTTAAAGTCTTACAATTGTTTCATGTCTAAACCTGCCCCCTTCCCGTGTGAAGTTAGTGGTCACACGTTTTGGGAAAATAAATGTCGATAATTATATGAATATCACTTTACCAATTATGAAGTTTCGACTGCCATGAAACCCGTGTGATTTTCCACGTGTGGAGTAGATTCAGACATTCTTCATGAAATGAAAGGTTAGATTCAGTTGCCACACCAAGCTTCATTTGGAGGCCATTTCGGGAGACTTATAGTTATTCTTGTGCTGCCTTTGTGATTGCTATTGTGTAGGATGAGCGATGATCATGTCATATAGCCATTTTTACCCGTCCTTCTAGCTTCCTTCTTCAATCCAAATCATGCAAGGTGTGATGCAGCACCTGATTTAGAGATATCAGAAATTGTGAGCCTGTCCTCAGTAATCCCAAGTTAGAACGTGGTGTCACTGGTGCCACATTTGTCTCATACAAAGGGGTCCTAGAGCGAGGCTGTGGTAGAGTTGCTTAGTGGTGATATGATCCATCGTCATTCCCCTGTTGCTCCACTTGGCGTGATCGTTTGTTTAATGTGTACACGAACAGAAATAAAGAGTTTTGAGCTCCTGAAAAATCTTTTAGGTTTTTTCAGCCAGCATGAATATGCACCCTTAGAAATATTGCAGAGAATTAATTGGCCAATCCCTAAAGGTTTTTCAGTTTTTGAAATAAATCTCAAAGGGTTTTTCAGTTCTCTTTAAAACCTCTACAGAGTGGTAGTTGTGTTGGCTGAAAAACTTTAGTATTCTTGACAAACTATGCTCTGCAATCACAACCCTTCCCCTCCCCTGCCTTTGATACATTCTCAGAAATTACTGCAGGTCAGGTGAGATTGGATTTTTGGATTTTGAGAAAGTCAGGTGATCTGATAATCAAGCTCTCTTGACAAAAACAGTTTCACTGGTGTTGAAGAATTCTTGTCACATCTGAGTTACCTGATTACCGATCACTACAATTAGCAATCAAAGGATCATCATTAATGGCTCTAATTCAAGCCTTCAGAATCATATGAGCTGGATTAGCAGTATTCATTATGTTTAATGGTAGCGTAATTAACTATAGTTCCTTCAAACCAGTGTGGTATAGTTTGAGTTCATTAATACTGTATGAAGCACATTAAATGCACCCAAAGACCTTTTAGGTATTTAATTGGTTTGACGGGGTGGATGGGGATGGTGAGAATTCCTCAGGGAGGTATACAGGTGAGAGTCAGGTGTAACATGGAATGAAGCCCTTCTCTGTTGAGTCTAGGAAAGCAATTAAGGTTTACATCATTCACACATTCATTCATCTATTTACTCACAAAACTAATGGATGAACTGCACTACATCACATGTGTGTATTTAAAAACATAATGTAAAACCATCTTTTGGCTGCCATTATTGTTTGTGAAAATATTATAGTGTCCTGCAATAAGGTTATTGAACCAACGATTCTTCTGTCAGAGACAAAAGGAATTCTAGCCAGATTTATACTATTCCTCAAGTCAGTTTCCTCACAAATGCCGCCTCTTCACAAAGTATCATTACATTCACATCTATAAACAACCCATAAGCAATAAATCAAACTTCAACTGCATAAAAGTCATGATTTGATATACATGCACTTAGTAACTTATTGTGTTGGTAATCCATTAACGTTTGGTTTGGTCCAGCTTCCTCTGCATGCAGTTAGGAGATAACATATTCCTTATTTATCCTTGTTTACTTTCCTTCTTAAAAGTAAACAATTGTTTCATTGATCTCTCCCGCCTCCCTGAATACTTACCGCATGATTATTGATTCTTTTCTTCTTAAGTGTTTCATGTAACTCTCTCAAACTCTGTAATCCGCTAAATGTTTGCAAAAAATATCAACAAATAACATTTTCACGATTGTTATACTGGCGCATTGGTATTTTCATCGGTCATCTATATGGTGGAAAAGGTCCATAAAAATATTTTTCAGCCGGTGATAAAATTTTTCAAAAATATGATGTAAACGGTTAAAGCGAAACTGGTTGAGAAGTAGGAAGGGTGCAGCCTCACAGTTTACCACTCACTGATTGTTCAATAATCAAGTCAAGTACTTGTCGATAGTAATCTTGTCGACTGTTAGATTTTCGTTCCGGTATTGACTGAAGTAAGAAGAGATGTACCAAATGGATGATTAGCAGGTGTTGAGGCTTCTGGAACTGCTACACACACAATCTGGCCATGAAGGCAGGTACATTTAAAAGCCAGCAACGATGAGATGAACGTGTGCTCTTGTGATTTACCACACGCACTTCCTCAGTCAACCATAGGATTACAACCTGTTGAAATTGTGTGGTCTATCTTGTCTCTGTAGTAAATAGATGCTGCTCCATTATACCTCTTGTAAACAGCGGGATGGAACCGACAAAATAAAAATAACGAAATATTTCATGGGGAAAAGAACAAGAGTACATTCCTTTGCAGCTTAACACTTTCAGCGCCAGCGAATTATTTAACAGGTTTAAAGAGTCCTACAAGGGCTCAGGTTTCAACCAAACCCCCTTTCCCAGGACTTCCCATAGAAAATCGGTCAGAGATATAGTTCGTTTATAAATATTTTTCATTAGTTTCTCAAAGATCAGAGCTTACTGAATCAATAGAGAAAACATGATTCTCAATCCTAGATATATATTTTATTTTTGCTGTTGAATAGTTGGAAAAAATGATGAAAATACCCACTTTCTGACACCCCAACCCACAAAATAGTTCCTGGAAACATTTAAAATAATTACATGTAGTATAAATAATAAGTTGACGTATAACGTCGGCTGGCTCTGAACATGAAAAGTTGTCAGACGTTGATCTACAAATGTATGTTACTTGGCACTGAACGTGTTAAGCTACGGGATTCTTCTTCTAACTGCTGTTTTGAAATGAACGATACACCAAAGAACAGGTGGAGTATGGTGAAAAAAGTTGTTGCCCTTGGTTGGATGATAAAGAGATTTGTTTTGAAGACAACACTGATCCTCATTTTCTATGAACACTGCTGATTTTTGAGCTTTCAAAACACCTTTGAATGTATTTGCTGCCAACATATACATGCATGCACCCAGTAAAGGTCTTTTGGTAAAATGATGACCCCTAATAATTTTTTAGATTCTGAAAAACCAAAGGAGTTTTATTTTGCTGAAAAATGTCTACCAGGTGTTTATTTGTGTTGGGCGGAAAACCGTTACAGATTTTTAAAGTTTTTTTTCAAAAGCTGAAAACAGAAAAACCAAAAACCATTAGTTTATACATTTGTCTCATTTCACTCAAAGTGTCAATAGAAGTATATCTATCAAATACAGCCCCTACATGTATATATACATGTAGGGGCTGTATTTGATAGATTTTGATAGATTGTTCTGTAAAAATTCCTTTCTGGTTCCCATGACTTTTAATGGAAAGGCCTCAGGTCGGCAGGTTAAAAAGTGGGCGAAAAAAAGTATGATACTTGCTTTTCACTGTTTCAGATACAAAGTCGAGCGACACCACACTTCTAAAGGCATAACTTTAAGTGCGAGTAGGATTTGGAAATGCCCAGGACCTCTCTAACAACATTTTGCACATACCATTTGGAAAATATTGATGTCTGCTGAAAATCAGCCTTATTTGTGCTCGATCCCATCGCTGCCAGTGGCTGTGGTTTGACTGACTGTTAGTTATCATTTTCTTTATTGATACCATCGTCACAAGGGAAATTACCTGCATGGTTGATGGTCCGAGTACAATCTATGGGAGATACGCCATGGATTGGTTTTTAGTGCATTAATCTTCTGTATGAAGTCCTGTAGGTAATTACTGTGCCAATGAAGTGCTGGTAGCCTTACACAAAATAATGATGACGATGATGATGAGAATTCTATGACGCTAAATCCCATCCGGTTTCATCGCATCACATTGTTGTGACTCGAATGTGTCAGGTCATGGGTTCAAATCATACTCTGGCTGTCCGCCACAGGTTGCTGAGATTACTTCCTATGAAAGAACTCTCCAAGGGCCCAGGGCTCTACAGACTGAGACTAGGGCCCTAGGCTCTCCAGACTGACACCAAGGGCCCAAGGCTCTCCAGACTGACACCAAGGGGCCAAGGATCTCCAGACTGACAACAAGGGCCCAGGGATCTCCAGACTGAATCCAAGGGCCTAGGTATCTCCAGACCGACACCAAGGGCCAAGGGATCACCAGACCAGACACCAAATGAGTATAGGAAATTGTCCTCTGTTTTGATTGTAGCCAACCTGTGGGCAAGAGCCAGAGCAGGGTTTGAACCCATGACCTGACACATGTGAGTCAGACCAGATCATCTCTAATTGAACCTGTTGCACATGCCGTGATGTGCAGTATGTCAGTGTAAGTTGTAAATCAAGAATAAGGCTTATAATATCAATATTATTGATATCATAATATTGAAATATTTCCGTGATTAGCAAGGAGTTCAAGTTCCGGTCATTCTAAATGAATCTGTATAATGGGATACGATCTTTGATTTTCAATCAAGGTATTTACCAGCCGATATCTGTGGCCAGGGATGGGTGTATTGATCATTGATTGCTATTGATTATCATTGCATTAATTAAGCAGCCACCAGATGCGATAGATTCATGTTCTAGATCAGTTCCCAAAAGAGTACCAAAAATGTGTTTATGGATGTCACAGAAGTCGAACTTGAGTAAATTGGCAGTTTGATTGTAAACAAGTTCAGATTGACTTCCACACTTTTTCTTCAGGATATATGAACCTTTCTGTCACAAAACCTTGTCGACAAAAGTTTGTTCTGGTGAGCACAATGGTGCTCGGCCGTTTCATTTTCAGAATAAGGCCTTAAACGTTGCAGTTGAGCGGAAGATCAGGATACTCTTGTTTTTCAGATGTTGTCATTGCTCACTTAGGAGTTCAAATGCTCCATTTGCTATTCGTAACACATATGATACTAGTTTATGTCTTATGTCTTCCCCTCTCCTGTCTTTCAGTGTACAGTCTACCTAAGATTGGCCGCAAATATGTGATAGATCTGATCGAGAGCCTCCCTGCCATCAACACAACCATCATGCAACCCGTTCCAGGCTTCCATATTCAATCAAAGGCATATTACCTTCGAAGTAAGTCAAACAGTAGTCATCAATGTCAGATTGGGTTGACATAACTTTTCACAGCTATCCCTGAAGTACCAGTGTGACTTGAAAAGTGTCACATCTTGAAAAGTCAAGGTTTATGACAGAAGGGGTGAGGCCTTGATGCTCAAAACTCTATGGTCATTTACTTGGCATTAACTTCAATTAAGTATTATCTCCTTTAGTTCAGCCCAGTTAAAGGCAAATTTAACACCAATGCGAGTTAAAATTTACACAAATTTGCCGACTGAATAGTTTTGAACTACAGTCCTAATCACAATTGTCATCCCTCAAGTTGCGTCATTTGCGGTGCGTCATTGATGCACTACTGAGCGCGTAGGTTGTGCGTAAGTTGTGCTTAATTTACTCGCAACATAAAGTGATATCTGACACACCACTCTGCGTGCAACTTGCACATATGTTGTGCATCACTAACGTGAAGCAGGACGGATGTCAATTGTGATTGGGACTGTACATGACCCTGTTTGGTGGAGAACTCATACATTAAGTGAGCAGATTAAAAATCTGACTACAGTATCAAGTTTGTGGTGAATGAACGTTGCTGTTACGGAATACGCTATATACATCCATCTGTACAATTTTGTTCTTTGATTTCTCAATGAGTAAAGATCTTCTTGAATGGTTGTTGGATCATACCTGGTGGAATCCCCTACAGGTGAAGTGCACTGTGTACCTGTGTGGTCAAACTCCCACTCCCTTGTACAAGTTTTTCCGGTGAAATTCCAACTAGACATCTCTTCTTCCAGTAACGATTTGTTACGAGTTGTATACCGGAAGCTAGAAATTACATTAGTGCGTTGATGGCTCAATACTAGCTCAGAAACTTAACAGGTTTAGTGAAGATAAATTTAAATTGATTCCACGGTCCTCGTCACCGTCTCAGCACTCGCTAATTCTCTATGGCCTGAAAGCTCTCGACCGCAGAACTCATTTATATTATCCTTCATTATAATTTGTCTCAGCGTACATCCCCTCCTTGGGGAGTGAGATTCCTAGTGGCTTAAATGGTCCAAATCCGAAATAAAGTGTTATTGATATTATAATTTGGCCAGGTTGTTTGAAATATAAGTTAAAATTCGAAGCGGACTGTTATGTTTATACCTACAGTCCAAATCACAATTAACCTCCCTTCTGCTTCGCGTCAGTTTCGCAGAGGTTGCGTGAATGTTATGCAAGATGTACGTGCATCTTACTTACATCAGTGGCACACCACTGACACACCTTTGAGGCAATTTTAGGGATGTCACTTGTGATTTTGAATGTAATTTAAGATTTCCTATCATCTTAGTCCAATAAAACAAAAATTAGAGGGGTGTGTCTTCCTTGCAATTGTCCCCTCTTATACCAAATCCCAATTGTGATATTTTTGAGGCAATACGAGAGTCCTGTAAAATACTGCTCTCCTCTCACTAAGCTATAGATACCATCAAATATCTCCACTATGCACCATATATCAATCACCATTTTAGTATATTACATTACGATGTCAAGAAAGTACTTTCAGATAGTGATAAATGTGTGACAGGTTGCTTCACCAAGTTCATTGCTGATTATTTGATTCGATATGAAAAAAGCTAATTTCTGTTGAGCATATTTTGTCTGTGTAGTCTTACTGCTTCACATTAGGAATGCTCTGACCCATTGAAGAGACGGGAAAGAATTCTCTTGAATAAAAGTTTGACATGAGGACACGCAGGTAACCTAGAATTGTTGATCGATTGCCGTGTTTTACCAGCTCCGTTTAGTTATCACTGATGTTAACTTCAGCTCTTGTAAAAGAAGTGCGCCCACTTTATGTATTACTCAAATAAACGACTAGACTAGCACATGTCAGCCTTCATCGAACTATTTCATTTTCAGTCCATGGTGTAGGCCAACTAGGGATGTATCACACTGAAATCATGTGGGGTTTCCAGTCAGTGCTACTCCAGCCTATTTCTACCAGGACTTTTCCATTTTGCCACACCACTGTGTTCATTACTGGGCCCAGACAGTAAACCCATCTTCCTGCTACAAAAACAATCATGTTTGATTTTGGTGGAAAAAAAAGTTCGTACCTCCGCAACATCTATTATCAATCAGGGAAATCTACCAAAAGGAGCAGAAAAAAGGGAAAATTTGGTTTCATAGTGCTACAGTACTGCCAAATTTAATGCATTGCCATGTGCGCCCAAAGATATGACCTGATATCCGCCAGCTTTTTTCTATGGATGAAGGCTGATTCCTTGTCTCTGGGATAAAACCAGCGAGGGCAGCAAATAATGGTTGCTGTCCTTGTCAGTAGGACTTAGCATCATGCACCAACATGACGAAAATCCTGACACCAGGGGAATGTTCTGCGGACGGCCAGTGTTGTCCAACTCACAGCATACAAACGACCAGGGCTATACCTCCCGGAAGTATGTGGTCCATTGATCATAAAATTATTCTTTTGTTATGGACGGTATTTCAATGTGAACCGGCCATTTTTGAAATGGGCTATATCAAGTCAGCATTAAAATGTGCACTTGTCCACCTTTTGCAACAAAGAATTGAGTCCTTGGAACTTTCTTCCCGTTGGTGTTGCAGGGTGTTCTTATGTGGTGCTTGTGCTTGAGGTCCCTAGAAATCTAATTGTCAACCGGTAAATATTGCATTTGAATTTGAATTTTCAATTGTTTTGATGAACCATGGAGCAGTTCTTCACAAAGAGGATGAGGCTATTGGATCCGGGTTCTCTTCACGTTATTTACAATGATTGACACAGTTATGAATTTCTCAGTAAGTCTTTTCAGATGTTGCTGGCAGACTGCACCTCCAGGCAGGAATCAAACTGTACTTAATTGATCACCTGTCTGGTATCATTGCAAGTCTGTTCATCATTAGATATTATATCAGCCATCCCATCCAGAAATAATGCTCAGCAAACTTCTTTTTTGAGTGGCTTTATTTCTTTGAAACCATCAAACAAGAAATGTACCTCTGGAAAGTATAGGGCATTTTGTTGTGTCAGTAGATCAAACACTTGTCACATGATCAATCCTTCACAACAGATGCCAGTGGCAATTCACCTCTGAAACTGTTTTGCCAAGAGTAGAGATCAACTGCCTCTTTGATCAGGTGTTTCCGATTAGAGAGAGATAACCCTGTCGCTGCGAATGACGTACATGGCACGTCATGTACATGACCCCATGATGTTCGGGTGACGTGCATAGTGCGTAATGTCTCTCTCAAAGTACACTTCACCATCACTTGGTGGCACCCTCTCTAAACGTTCCGAACACACTGGGGGAACATTAGTGTAGATGGCGACACCTTTGAACAGTTCTGACCGTTGAGATAAAGAGGGCTGTCCTGTTCAGTATTGGTAATCACACTGTCTGCATAAGATGGCGCCAGCTGGACAATGTGGCAGCAGCGAAAAGGTTAAACGTCTTTGGTCACCAGCACAAAATATACTGTGTGGAGCTGTAAAAAGCATCATGATGTTGATATATAATCCGTCTATCTCAGAATGCAACTGACAATTCATAATGTATATTATGGTGTGTCCACACTGGATGCGAATTGAAACCGAATTCCGTAGAGCGCTCTCCGGAATACGAATTGGTTAATCCAGTTTCAGAACGGTCGCGTCACACTGGCCCGAATACGCATTCAAATCGGTTTAAAACGCGCCACACTCAATGCGTACTAACGACGCGCCATCTATAAATACATCAGTTAACTAGTTCGGAGCACTAGTTCCCGCGGTCAAAGGTCACTTTCCATGCGCCGGGCACATGCCCTGTGCGATCGAAATTCTTAATTCGTATCAAGCGCATCACACTTGAAATCTCAATACGGTTTCGTTGATTCGGATTAGCTGATTCGCATTCAATTCGGTTTAAGAACCGTGTTGGTTAAAGCGGATTGAGATCGGTATGAACCGAATTGAGTGTGACGCCCCAATACGTATCAACGTTTTAATTCGAATTCAATTCGTGTTAAAACCCCAGTGTGACCACGGCATTAGGTTTAAAGGCCTACGCCATTCGTTAAAAAGTTTTGAATTTGTAATTGAGTTAAAAAATTTCCAGTTGCGGAAATATGTACTAAATATAAATTTCAACATTGCCGTTGTGTAGACAGATATACAAATACTATGAATATCAAGTTAAAACAGATTCATATTCACAATAACTGCACTACGGCATTGTGTATAGTTGATTTCTATTTAACTGCACCACATGTAATATCGAACGGCGTTCCCCTTTAAAGAAGCTGTCATTGCACACAAGCTATAAGAATTGGAGACAAGACCACTAATGAATATTCATAGGTTGGAGGGTCCAGGCCTATCTATTAGACGAGTGCATGTTTTTTACTCTCAAGTACATATTTGGAGAGGTATTGAAAAAATATTTGTTGTGGCAAGTCTACAGATATAAAGAAATTATTTGATGAAAAAATTAATTTCGAATTTTGCTAATTGGGTAATAGGGGGCGTGTTTTGAGTTTTTTCTGCCAGTTGGCTGAAAAGAGTGGAAATATCAAAGTCTGTCTAATTTGTCGATTAAAAAAAAATTTCCGTGGTCAATCACCATTTTATTTTTCACCATTTACTTGCCCGACTGTCCGGAATAACATAATCTAAATTTCAGATTCACAACACCACGCGTTCTTTGATGCGTCGCGGTCAAACATTGACAATTTAACTGCTAAAAGGCTTAAAAAATCAATTGTGGTCTTGTCTCTATTTACACTACATTTTGGGTCAATATAGTGAAAAATTTGAATGTGCTCAAATCACTCTAATTCATTTAGAATATTGTATTGCTGATGATTTAAGGTCAAAACAAGCTAAAATAATGAGAAAAAAACTTAATTTGACCCAAATAAGAGTCAACCTAACCCCGGTCTAAGTTCGGTTTCATTTTTACAAGTCTTGTTGTGTTGCCATTCATTTTGTAATTTCTTTGAAACTGCTTAGGCCTTGATTCTGAAAGTTGTGCCCTAAGCAGCAAAGATATTCCTAAATCACATCCTAAAGTTTCAGCTCCATAGCTTGCTTATTCTGGCCAGGGCAGGTCTTTGAATTTGGTGCTGTTGGGTGCAAAATCATGACTTTTTGTCGATTTTGTCCTCTTTCGTCGCTTTGGCACAGTTGTACCACTCTTTGAAATGTCTCTCATTTCTCCAAAAATGTCCAGATATGACTTTCCTTTGTTGGAGAGTTGTGGGATGTCATGTACATAAGTTTGAAAAAAATCTCAAAATGTTAACCCCTGAAATGTACCTTCATTGAGACAAGACCACTAATGAATATTCATAGGTTGGAGGGTCCAGGCCTATCTATTAGACGAGTGCATGTTTTTTACTCTCAAGTACATATTTGGAGAGGTATTGAAAAAATATTTGTTGTGGCAAGTCTACAGATATAAAGAAATTATTTGATGAAAAAATTAATTTCGAATTTTGCTAATTGGGTAATAGGGTTTTGAGTTTTTTCTGCCAGTTGGCTGAAAAGAGTGGAAATATCAAAGTCTGTCTAATTTGTCGATTAAAAAAAAATTTCCGTGGTCAATCACCATTTTATTTTTCACCATTTACTTGCCCGACTGTCCGGAATAACATAATCTAAATTTCAGATTCACAACACCACGCGTTCTTTGATGCGTCGCGGTCAAACATTGACAATTTAACTGCTAAAAGGCTTAAAAAATCAATTGTGGTCTTGTCTCATTGACATCATGGTATTCAATAATGGTCAGAAGAAAAATATTCTCCCAAAAAGGGTCATAGGAATACCTGAACAATGAATGAACAATGAATGAACAATGTCAACACTAATTGATCTTCTTCAAAAATTATTTCAGTGAATTCAAATGACTTGTTAGGCTGCAGAAGCGATATTGACTTAAGGTATCTGTTCACCTGATGAGCATCACAGCAGAATCACTCCCCTTGGTTTGTACATGAAAGGTCATTAAAAAGTGTTACAGGTAACTACTTGGCAATACCAACAGCTTGTGGTTGAAACTTCCCAATGTGGTTCAATGATTTACAGATGTGCTGCAGTTATGATGATCACCATTGATGCGATTAGCTTCATGTAGCCATCTGATGATCTTATACGCACCCACTGTCTGAGATTTTTTTGTAGCAGTAGCTGGATAGCCAGCCATGGGTAGTGCACCAACTATCCATGTGTGGCTTAACAGAAAGATGAGTAAGGGTGCTCATGAACTGCCTCACAAACGAGTGATTTTTGATGCTGAGACCTGTGATTATGATAACATGCAACAACAATCTCTTGTTTGTGGTGGCAATCGCAGGTGCTAAACGACAAAAACCCGTCATCAGCCCGACCTGTGATGAATGTCAGACCAACTTGATTTAATGGCAGCACCCTGTGAGAAGCAAGTGACAGGTCGCTTGTTTGTATTGAAAATTGGGCAGTATAACCTGCGTGATCCTGGCTCTTCATTCAACCAATTGACGGCTGCTTTGCAAGGACATCTGACACAATGTCATTTGTTTGCGGAGGACAGTCTCTCAATTTTTGGGGGAAACCCTTCAACATCCCAGTATATCCCTAACCTTAACCCGAGCCCCCGTTTTTTTCCCCAGTGATTCCATCTATCTTCTTTTTAGGAAACCGCAGAATTACACCCTTTGGATCCAATGTCACTTTGGCAGATTTAATGTTTTTACAAGGGGAATGGTTTTTGTTCTCGTGGTCAGGGTGCATGGATGGGTCAGAAATCGTCTTCATCAGTGGATTGTGTTAGAAGTCTTTCAGAGTCACTAATTGGGGCAGAGCCTACGTCTAGGTACTCCCTTCTGTGTATGAACAGTGGCTCGCGATCATCCCTACGATCTCTGTTCTTGTTCATTGGACGACAATCATGACAATAAATCGCATGAGATCTGATAATGTCTGCAATTGTGAGATTAAAACCTTGGCAAACAATACAGATAAGATCTTTATTGCCCATATCCTGCAATAAATAATTGTAGAACATTTATTTCTACATTTAGTATTATTTGAATTCAAGAATATCATAAATTTGAAGAAAAAAATCTGAAAGAAGCCTTATTTATCCCTAAATGTCCACCTTTCAGGGTCCCAAAGGTAATCATATCTGGCTTTTCTCTAAATATGTTAGTAAGCGTCAGGCTTATTTCTAATATCAGTCAGTGTTTGAAAAGGTGTGGAACTGACTGAATAATTTTTTAAAATGAGTGTTTCAAGATTTTTGGAAATGTCATTTGTTACTTTTTCTCTGCATTTTCATGCATCGATCGATGGAGTGCCCTCTCAACAAGAACTGGTGAATTATCTGCTTCATGTAATTTGTAATTTCATGTTCTTTTTTCCTCAATAAAAAATATTCATTACCAAAAAAAGAACTGGTAAACCACATTATGCCCATTCAGCATTATCGAAAAAGACACCACCTTTTAGGCTATATATGTCACCATTAGCCCTGAACCTAGCTTAATTCCCTGGGTTTGTCCTTGGGACAAGTAACAAGGATTATCGGCCCAGAATTAGTCTTCAATTTGTGTTGGTGGCCATATTCTCCTGAGAACTTAGAAGAATCATCTAGTTAATAGGGTCTATCAACATCATGTCATACACAACAAGGGATTATAGAACTGTATTTTTGAAAAGTTTGATATTCAGGTGTTGTTCTGCTGTTAAAGCGCATCATCACATAGACGTAGAAGACACAGAATCTTGATGACCTGAACAGTCATCTACTCTTTTGAGGTACATAACATCCAAACTCAACCTTTTCTTTTCACGGTGTAGAATCAGAATTTTGAGAAGATAAGGGGTAAAAAGTGATTTTGATTTGATAAGGCTCTAGTATTTTAACAATGTCGGTCATCTTCCTGACAAACTATACTTGTGTGGATATTAGGCCAATTCCAACCAGAACTTGAAGATGAAGATCATACATTGCTCTTCATGTCCGTGCTCCATCTGTCTTACATTCCAACCAGGTTTCACATAGTTCAGTCAATTGAGGGGTGACCTATCGTGCTTTATTGGTCAAATCATTTCTGCTCTTTGGCCCATTTAAACTCCAAAATGCGAACTGTTCTCTCATGTGATTGTATTCTTTGATGTTCAATATTCCCTCTGTCTTCAAAACATTGTTTCTCTGGCTTTGCTTCATTGTTTTGAGAGTGTTTCCCATCTCTCCAAATCATTACGATTTAAACCACCTGATTATTTGAACAGATTGTGACGTGTTCTTCACCAATGAACCCAGTCAGGGGGACATTACTGGCAGGCTCCTACATCTTGACTAATATGTAACCAAAGACTTTAACAGACTTAAAATGAAATATACCTAATTTTACATTGTGGGTTGTGTGCCCACATAGGATTTAATATTGCGATAACAACTATTAAATCATCTAAACAGCTTAAAAAAAGTAAGTTCCTGTTATAATGACTGGTCATATTCTCTAAAGTATCAACATCAGAGATATGACAATTGTGGATTTTATTCCCATTTTGCCCCTTCCCAATTCATCCCTTTCCCATTTTGCCCCTTTTCCATTCCCCCCTGTCCCATTCCGATCCTTTCCTGTTTTGCCCCTTCTTCCCATTTTGCCCCTTCTCATTTCGCCCCTTCTCGTTTTGCACCCATTTAATTCCAGTTTTGCCCCATCTAATTTTTTAGCTCACCTGGCTGAGGTTATGTTGAAACGTCTTGTCATCATCCGTCGTCAAAAATGGTGGCACGTTCGCTCACTATTGAGTCAAGAAAGTTGAAACTTGGTGTGTGGATGTGAAGCCTGGTTGTTGACCAGCAATACAAATTCCGTGTTCATAAACTGTTAGGCAAAAAACACTATTTTAAATGCATAAATGAACACAGAAATGGGAAAGGGGCGAAATGGGAAGGGGTGAAGTGGGAAAAGGGTGATTTGACAATGGGGCGAATTGGGAAGGGGCGAGATGGGAAAGAGGTAAAATGGGAATAATTTAGGGGGAAAGTGGGAAGGGGCGAAATGGGAAGACAGTCACCCAATTTTGGGATATTATCACTATGATCTTAGGGTGAATTGGTGGAATGGACAAATGCTTATCAATTATTGCATGTGAATGAACCTACATGTAAATTTAATGAAAAAGTCTCTGGTTTAAAAAAAGCTTGTCCCTTTCCATAAATGTATTCTTGGTAATTACAAACAAATATTTGCTCTCAAACCTATGGGGACCAACTTGAACAGGCAGTGTATCGTTGAGTGACTGACCTGACACATCTGAATGATTTGACAATTTCCTATTTAGGTGTATTAATTCGGACAGTTTTTCTAGTTTAACATGTTAAAAGCTTGTGCGAATTTATCATGAAGAAGGACATGAGGACGTCTGGAAGTCATTAAGTAACATTAGCACACAGCTGTAATCACTGGATGAACTGGACCAAAGTTTAGAGAACTGCCAAGGACAGGAGGAAGTGGCAAAATCTTGTTGGCGACCTATGCTCCACTTGGAATAACAGGGTTTAAGTCAAGTTAAAGTAATCGCTAGTTTTCATCGAAGGCAACAGCAGTAAGGCGAAAACGAGCGATTTTCGTCGAATGTTGTAGCAATCTGAAACACACTCATTTCTGGAGCGCTTAAAACTTGTTGATGTATCAACGTCATGAAGTAAAGTAACTATCTGTAACAGGAAGAACTTCACCTGTCAAGTGGCCATTTCTTTTTGGTCTGCACTCACTGATGAAACAAATGCCCTGTTGGCAGCAAAAGTTTCCAGGCCTATTTCAGGGTCTTCATTCATGGTATATTTTATGGACTGTAGAAAACAACATTAATCTTTAGCAGTGGCAGATGGGACATCCATCACCTGAAACTGGTACATGATCTCCCTGCTTATTCTGAACATGTTCGCCTCTGCTCGGTAGCATGTACATGTAGCTTTATGATATACATCGATAACTTATTCCAGGTACTGTGCATTGGCCAACCAGAATAAAACCAAACAAAGGTTTTTACCGAAAACTGCAGTGACCTCTAAGACAGTACTGTGATTCCCAGAACAATCTGAAGGTTCTCAAGTGACCAGATAAAAAATAAGTCAAATTTTGATGGCTTCTTTGGAGAAACTTTGGTTTGAGGCATATGGAATCACCAGCAATGTTTGGATGTTAGGCGAGACTTTTTTTATACCTTTGTTAGTGTGCCCGCCGCTAGGCGATTAACTGAAAATGTGAAAAAATATGTATTTTTCTTTGGTCATTTAGTGAGCCTGCTGCACTCAAAATCGCCGAAAACCGAGAGACAAAAATCTTTTTATTTTTGTCACGACCACCGCCCAGGTCCACGAAGCCCGAGTGCAAAATTTGACAACCACCGCACTGTGGAGCTGGTGGTGAACTCATTTAAAGCTCAGGTGCTGTATTAGCTTAAAAAGTTCTGTTAACCAATATGGAGGCAAGCACTTAATATTTCTAAACCCTGAGCTGGACAAGGCATTTCAGGTAATGGCAACCAATTCACAAAAAAAATGATAACAACACAATGAATCAAGGTAGAGCCAATCAAGTATACATTTTCCAAAAGCTCATAGTGTTATCTGAATGTTCCCGATTTGATATTGAGAAAGAAACATAGTTTAATCACTAAAAAGGGACTTATTCACCAAAAAGGGCCCCTCACAATATGCACTGTAGTTCTCTGGATTGAAACAAGAGATGACATACTATCAAATAAAGTCATAAACTAACCCCTATTCTCTATACTGGATTTTATAATTCATGTTTTTGTAGCATCCTCCATAGCTGGTCTGGTCCCTCCCTCAGAAACCCCCCAAAAAATACATCGAAAAGATGAAATCAATCACACAAAGGCGAGAAAACAATTCTTCACGGCTCCACGGTGATAACTGATGACGTTATGGGGATTCCCCATTGTAGCGGGTGATTCAAATAGCATACCCGTTTTCAGCTTTTTAAAAGGCTACGGCGTACTCCGTAGGTGCCCTCATATGGGTTAATAAAGCAAAATAGAAACTTTCACTTTGAAATAAAATTCTTTTTATTTCTTCCTCCACTGAGCTGCCTCTACAGAGCAACATTTTTATTTTTATTTTCATTCCACCCTCCTCAGCTTGTCCTTGGATGAAAAAGCACAGTAACCAAGATTAAAAAAAGTCTCGCCTTATTCTTAGCTGTTCAAAATTCCATGGCGATGATAAGCAAGGGTCCAAAAAGTACATCCATGGCAATCCCAAAGAAGAGGTTGACCAAGACTGTAGGTCGTTGAGGCTACATATGGGAAGGTGGTCAGCTGAGCACATATGACTTGGTGGGGTGCTGACTGGATGGCACCAGGCTACCATATTCTGTCAATATCATCAGACATGCAGTAGACTGATGATAATTGGTAATACATCAGCTAGGTTGTAGCAGGCCGAGGGTATGATAAACAGATAGACATGACTACTCGTATCGCAGCTGTTATTTTTTGGCTTGGGCGTGTACATACAAAACACTTCGTTAAATGTTGATATCTCCTTGCCACCCTTTTTTTCTGAAATGTTGAAAACTTCCCAATTGAACCTCTGTAATATTCCAGTAATTCTGTGGAGCATAAGGGTCATCTTGCGATGTGAGAGATTTTAGGGGAAGAGGGTCTGGGTGCCTGGAATTCCCTCAAAACCTATTATGAATTTTGAATCATATCTTCGTTACAACTCGGACACTAATGCTAGCTGTCTCCTTTGATTACGAACTCTAAGCTCATTAGTTCGCCCAAGTTAATGATAGCCTGGTACCAACTGTTTACCTTGTCTTATTTGTGTGCTATTCTGCCTTGTCTTCCTTAATTAACTCAGTGATGATGTAAATACCTGGGGTCTGACACCTGTATCTCACAGCTGCTTGTCCTCATCTGGTTGCAAGGATAGATTCTTGCCTGTTCGTGAGATGTTTCTCTTACCTAAGCTTGGAGTAATGATTTAGGAATGTGTTATGGTTCAAGTTGCTTTCTCCTTTTTCTTATATAGATGTACTTCTTCTTGTCTTCCCATCTTTGACGCTGAAGAGTTTTCTGGTAGCTTACCGTAGAATAGTATCTGTCATCATCATCAGGCGTAAACCTTTGGCCAAACAACAGCGGCATCTTTCTCTGCCACCAGCTACCGATCATAAACCTTGCACACATGAAACCCGGCCGGCCCTGGGTCAGCTGGCCTCAGAGAGTTTTAATGGCATTCTCCACTTGGCCACCAGGAGACCAAATCTGACAACATGCTATTTTATACCATGGGTAGATCTAGCAATCATACATAATTTGTCACTTAGGTTTTGTCACTTAGGTTTTTGATGTGACCTACTTTTCAAAGGTCACTGAGGTCAACCAGAATTAATTGGCCATTTGGCCATTCTAAACTATGGCATGTTCCTTAACTGGAGTGACCATAAGGTAACTAAGAGTAAAGAAATTATATAAAACAGAATTTAATATTTTATACATGTAAATTAAGCTTTTCGTCAGAACGTGGGAAAAACTTTTGGCGCACCCATTGATCTTGAGTAATGAGGCAAGGGTTAAAATTGAACCCCAAATGCGTTTGGTCCACAGATAATACAGTATTTGTTTCTTCTTTGAATACTTTAAATGGTGGTAGGTTCCTTCGCTTATGGTTACAGCCTAATGGCAACTGTATGATTCAAGCTAGTTACTGACCATGACTAATACCAGGTAATGAGACTGTCATCAACTGTCAACCTCTGGCATAGTATATAAAGGAGGGAAATCTAACTCATTTTACAAGGGGCCTTTTTCCAAGAAACTGAAACCTTGCAAGTTGGACCTCTAAATTGACTGCTCTGTTGGGTATATTAGCTTTAGCCGATCTGAAAGCCAGCAGGAATTGGCTGTACAACTTAATTAGGGATGAAAAGGGAAAGGTTAAAAATGGAGATGACTCAAAACTGCAGCTTCTTCACGTGGTATCTTTCTGTTATAAACCATAAACTCACCAGACAGAGGTCTAAAGGGTATTAACTATTTAACCATGTGGCTGCCCAGTTTACTCGTATCAACAGACTCATCAGTGTAAACTACTGTAAACTGGGAAATATTTGTGGTTATCATAGTTTGATGACAATGTAAGAATATTTTCAAATTACTTTTTACCCCTCAGCCTTTTAAAAAGGGGTGTTGTCGAGGCGGGTGCTGTCAGTCTGTGTGTCGACGAGTCTTGCCGTCTGTCGATTGAACTCGTTTCAAGAGCCTATCTCCGTAACCTTTCATCTCTGGGTGGTTCAAAGGTCTTCTGGGGCTATTGTGCCTTTTGGCAGTTTCAACGATTTTTGAACTACACTCGGCCTCAGGGGGCGCTTCATGTGAAAAACACTACTTTTGGCTATATCTTATGAATTATGCTAGCTAAAAACATGAAATTTTTACTGTGGACACTGCTCATGAGACTACATCTCATAATACCCGAGTTTTTGATTTGACCTACTTTTCAAGGCCACAGGGGTCAAATAACATAAATTGATCGTAATTGATTTACGGAGCATATCTCTGTAACAATTGAGGCTAGGCTTTTCATCTTTGTGTGGTTTGAAGGTCTTATAGTGCCATTGTGCCTTTTGGCACTTTTGATAATTTTTGAACTACGCTTGGCCCCAGGAGGCATTTCGTGTGAAAAACTACTTTTTGCTATATCTCATGAATGCTGCCAGCACTTTTGCTCATCAGCCAAAAAGATCCCTTTTTCTCACGAACTATCTGTAGCTATATCTCATGAATGATGCACGTAGTCTACTAAGCCAACTTTACTATTATGTTTCCTTAAGCGTGTGTGGGCTTAGAGGTTATGCCCACTTTGCGATGCTATTTTTTATTTTTGTGAATTTGCCGGTCGCAAAAATCAGGAAATTATAATCTATGCCAGTATAGAATTAGAGTAATGAACAATACTGGGACTGCCCAGTTTACTAGTAGTTCAGGAACGCTTGATTATGTTAGAAATCGTTCTAAAGTTGGATTGATATAATGACATCACCTGCTAGTTCATGGGATCCTTGATGAGTGTTAGAACATTCAGAAATAAAACTTTAGTTGGAGTTGCTGGAATGATGTCATTTAGTTGACACCAGCTAGTTTGTGGGACCTTAATGAATGTGAGAACATTCAGAAACCATTCCTGAGTTGGAGTTGATAGAATTACCTCATTTAGTCATGAGAGGCAGGTAAATCACTTGTCCACCCGGCATGGGATGTGCTTCTCAAAGTCATCATGATTACTTTAAATTTACTGATGCTGTTAATGCTACAAGACTAGATGATATTGTCAGTTGATGCAACACGGATAACTATACAAGGTGACTTATTCATGATGTAATACCGAGGTGCTAATGTTGTATTCAGACATTATTGGCAATATTGTATCTGATTAATTAGGAGAGGCAATTTCTGCCTTATCATTGGTAAATCCCAATGCTGGTCACATTGTAGACTGTGCGTCTCTCCAATGCCTAATGAGACGACGAGTCAGATAAGTCATGAGGAAGATTGTGAACCTGGGCAGCATGCCGACCACATCATCAATGAACCTCTAACATGATCAAGGCAAACTAATCAAAGTGTGTGATTAACTCAGAGGCTGCAATGGCCAATAAGATAGTGTCTCAAATTCCCATGTGGTTTTATGGGAGGAATATGTCTGGACATGAATTGTCCTTTCTCGCAAATTTTTTCATTTATGGCCATTTTCTGTCTCACCAATATGGGTGGTTAGGTGTGGCAAATGTAGCTCGTGAGAAAATGGATGATTGTAGCCCGCCAATGCTATATGGGCGCTATGATCACCTGCTGGGTGAGCTATTCACTTTAATGATTTATGTTGTCTCCTCGCTTGTTGTGGAGTTCGATGAGTCACCTTCTTGTTCATTAGCCACGCTAATTGATGGAACAGGTGCTGATTGACAGAGATTGTAAGGCTGCTGGGAATTCTCAATGTCTGTCACAGCTGCCTGACTCAATGATGTGGTACTCCACCTTTATAATTAAGGTTTCTCATTTGAAATCTGAAACAAAAAAGTGAGAAATAAAAAATTAGTACAGAAGTGTCTCTGCATTAGATCTTGTTTGTACTGCTGCATATGAACACAACCAGTAATGTGTTTTGTAAAACATATGGGGCATTTGGTACACACTTTGAAATTACTGCAGCTACAGAATTACTCGCTTCAGATCAGGTGCAGATCAGGGGGGAAGGGGGGTGCACCAGATGCAGCCCCTGCCATAATTCATGAAGACCTTTGAATTTGGCCATGAAAGTTTGGAACATATCAGAAATTTAAATGAGTAATGCAGTGCACACCCCTCTTTTTCTGGCTCCTGAAATATGGGAATGTATGTATATAATGCTTACTTATCCAGTGGAGATTTTTTATTTTCAGTATACAAATGGGGCTCAGGGGACTTCTCATTATAACAACTGTCTTTCTAACTACTATAATGTATCTTTTTTGTTACAGATGTAAACCAAAAATTAGAACTTCCCCGCTCCACTGTCAGAAAGGCTTTGAATCTCCTAGAAGAAAACGGTGAATTCACATTTTTAGCAATCATCAAACAAAGAAGAAGAAACTCAGGAACGATATTCTCAATTTCAAAAGGAACAGAAAGGTACCACATTAAATACCAAAAATGTATTGGGGCATATAAAAATATGCCCCACACTCCCTTATCAATCCATTGCAAGTCTTTTACTCATGCCGTTTTTTTATGAGGCAGGCAAACCTGATTTGTCCAACTTTATCTTGCTCATTTTACATTTTTTTGTACAATCAGCTAATCGTGTTGGCCATGCACAGTGAAATGTGGATACTCTCAACTCGGCTCTATAAGACCAGATCACGTATTTCTTGTCCTCCCATTACATACATGTAGGATTACCCAAAATCACGATTCCAACCAATGAGGTCTGACGAGAATTTTTTTAGGCCTTCCACCCCTAACCTGAATGAAAATCCTTATGAATAAACATCATAAATGTGGTATTGGGCGGTATTATCAACCTGGTCTTATAGAGCTGAGTTGAGAGTAATTACGGTTTATACATGGTATAACTTTTGTCACATACATAAATGTATGTAGAAGAATTTTCAAACAAGTTCGCTTATTAGGTTTTTGCGCACCGGAAAAGAATTATTTTGCTGATGATTGACTTGAAAAGGAAAAGTAACTTTCATTCATTTTCATTTCAGATATTTAGAGTTACACATATCAGGAAGAAAAAAACGTGTTCGTCTTTATTACCGCCACAACAAGCGATTAATAATGGAGGAATTCCCTTACGAACTTGATGACAATCAGTGGCACCAGGTGGCCATGAGTGTCAGTGGCGCACATGCCACGTTATATGTAGACTGCAACCGTATTTATGAACGCGTTATTAAACCTATCGATCGGTCTTTCCGTCTAAAAGGGGTATCACTTTGGCTGGGACAAAGGACTTCTAAATTTTCATACTTCAGGGTGAGTATTTTTTATCAAAACTCCGTCCTGTTAACCACTTGTGTTATTCTGGAACCTTCTTTTCAAAGCCTCTTGGGGCCCTAACTCATCCTGTGTCGAGTGGCTCTTTATGGTTATATCACTGCAAAAAAAGCAATCGGCCTCTTCACGGGATGCGTTTGGCTACAGGGGCTTTGTGATAAAGTCCTTTAAAGACTCCATAGGCATAAACTCAACTTTCTTTGCTAAATCTTCATATTGGTATTTGATGATCTATATCGTGGAGAAAAGTGGTAACCTAGCCAGTGAAGGTAGCCTGACATATGGAAACTTTTGTGCCATGTCTAGTCTCCAGTTTGTGCTGCTACCTGGAATAAGTCTGAGTTACTATTTTTGCAGGAAACAGTATCTTCATTTTAGTGACACGCTTGAAGGACAATATGGCCCTCTTTTCTTCTCATGCTCCTGGTATTTAAATTTGTTGCAGGTTTCTCCTGTTTTAATAGATCCAATGATGATCTCTCAATTCCATTGACAGCTCTTAATTCACTTTTCCAGGGTACGATACAAGATGTCAAAATAGTAGCCAGACCTTATGGATACACGTTACAATGTCCAAATTTAGACACAGGTAAATGTTTGGTGTCTGGTAAAAAAATAATCATGATAGCGAAATGAAAAAAACTAATAAGATTGATTTGTGTAATAAGCTATTATAACTGTGACTGGGTTGCACAGAAGAAGGCTCCTAGCACTTCTCTAAGGGAGTTTCTTATCAAGGTTCATACTCGAAACAGTCTGTTTTGCCAAGAAAATGCAATCAGGCATGAAGTCAGAGTCAACCCAAAAGTGTGTATGCGGAGGGGGGAGGAGGGGTATATGTCACTGTTGTTGTAGTGACTTGGTAAAAGAAAGAAATAATCAGCGAATAGGCTGAAAGACTAACTACCTGTGGATTCCATTGCAGCCTGCCCGACTTGTGGTCAGTTCAATGCCTTAGAAGACACAGTGTCAGAATTGAAAAAGTATTTAAAAGATTTAAGTAAAAAGGTAAGTGTATGATCGTCTCACTCACAAATGGCTCCTTCTTAATCCAAAGAAAAGAAGGACTGTCTGCCGTTGACTTTGTTGTCCAATGATGATAATAGATCTGTGTCCATGCCCCAGTAGTGGCTTCAACATAGCCTAATACCATTAGGCCCGTGTGGTGGCACTGAGGCGTCTGTTGCTGGGGGCCTTATTCCAAATGATTTTATCTTTGTAATCCTTGACCAGAATTTTGGAATGGCAGGATCTTCGGCAAGGAATAAGTTTGAGTGTTTTAACGACGCAAAAATTCTAACAATTGGTGTTCATATGAGTTGTCTGTTTCAGTCATAAATTACTCAAATTTGATTGTTGGTATGGACAAGCAGATTTAATTCTATAAAATATTCCATGTTTGAAAATTGACAACCAACCTCTGTTATATTATACGTTGTCCATATGTATAAGCTCCTGCCAGGTGGCCAGTGTGTAACCACTATTGGTCAATTACGGGCCACTCTCTGTAATGTAATCAAGAGAGTGTTTGAGTCACCCTAGTTTCAACAAAGAGTCATTGCCGTAGCCATTGCTGTAGAACTGCTTCTCCAGACCCTGTAACGTCACCATTGCGTCACTCGCCAGATTTATGACATTGCGCTGCCAAAATTATGACGTCGTCCGTGGCATGCCATGAAGATGGCTTCTCGGGAGGACCCCATGAAAATTATGGGACGCTTTTTTAGAGAGCGCAGATAAGTATCTATCTTGTAGAAATCCCATAAACCTCTATATTCTCATTTCAAACCTCTATATTCTCATTTCAGTTAGATAAAGCAGAGGAAAAAATCTCATATTTAGAAAGCTGTGAATGTATGAAAAGCTGTGATGTGAATGGTACACAATATCGAGATGGCGAGTCATGGATGAGGGATAAATGTCAAAGATGTACTTGTAGGGTAAGAATAAGCAAGTTGTGAAGTATAGTCATCTTCATCATCATTATCATCATCAGCATCTTTTACCACTCCTCACATTTATGAAAATGTGGAGTGTATTGGTGTGGATTATCGTTAGATTGTGAAAGCACATTCTAAAACTGTGGAACTAGTTGTTGCATGAACTTCACCCCAAGAGAACTGCTGGTTGGGTCATTGTTCTCGATCCCAGGAATCAGCAGAGATGTAGCAATACCATCACAATCAGCGTGATGTTGTCAAAACTAGCTCTGTCACTTGCGACGACAGTCCAGTAAAACTCATTGGGCATTTCACATCAAAACCCACTAATGAGCCTATGCAGTGAAAAACAGATGAGGCGAAACACCCCTGGATGCCTATCATTTTTAGCTCAGCTGACAAAAATCAGCAGAGCTGGTAAAATAACTATTCAGAATGGCGTCTGTCCCTCCATCCATCAAAATGGGCACGTTTTGTAACCGTAAGACCTGGGCACTTCAACAATCCGGCCATGAGGGAGAACAGCCAAGGAAATGCCCCTGAAAGAAAATTTAGCACGGTTCAACTTGAATTCTTTTCACCAGGGGGCTAAAGGTGTAAATTTCAAATAATTTTTTTTGTCGCTTTATTCCAATAGATAGAAGCTTGAAATAAAGTTTAGGAAGTCTGCATGCAAGTAGGTTCTGATATAAAATTGGAATAGTTTTGATTGATACTACCAGTTGGCATTACTGAGCAAAAAGTTTTAACTTGATTTGAATTCCCTGCTCTTGTATGACTCCGAAGGTTGTGGGTTCTATCCAACTTCAGGGCAAAAAAAATGTTTCTTCTTTTTTCCTTTTTCACTTGTATGATACTTTTCTGGCATTTTCTAAAATGGCGGGTGGCCATCTTGGAAATCATATTTTGCTATTTTAATGCCTTTGGCTGTAGCTAGAGTGACTAAATGATTGGTGTATCTGATAAGTCTCCATATCATATCAGCCAGGTTTTCAATTTGACCTACTCTTCAAGGCCGGGCACAAGCTCTTAAATTTCACTAATAAGTGGCACGTTTTGTCATTCTTTGGTACATATGCTCGATATAGCCATATCAATATGTTAACAAAATTTAAGGTTGAAAGAGACCTTCCAGGTACTTTCCATGTTTTGTACATTGTACCCATGTATTTCATCTGAGCGCCAGGTCCTTCGATCTCTTGTTATCTACGTTTAACCCTTTAAGGACTGATAGATTATAAATTATTGCACGCTCACGGACTGATAGATTTATGACTAATTGACTAATAGAGGGAAATCCTCTTTTTTCAAAGCTGATTTTGAAGGACAAGCATCAGTGCAATGCCTTTGGTCAAATGGAATTTTGTTAAGCTTTTTTCCTGCACTTTCAGAAAATGTATCGTTGAACGCAGTACTTGCAAAGTTGTGGAGGACTGCTCTTAGAAGCTGCCAGAATGCCCCCAAAAGCTACCTGATGAACGTGTGCAACTCCAGTGGTATCATGATGAGCATATAATAATCAGTTTTGTCTTGTATTGCAGGGTGGGGAGGAGACATGTGGAGTGGAGTGTCCACCATTGGACTGTTTACATCCAGTCCAGCTTGAGGGCAAATGTTGCAAGTTTTGTCTCAGTAAGTTCACCTTTATCTTTGCTATGCTTGTGTTTTTAAAAACACTTCCAAGCAAGTTTTACCTATGACTTAGTAATCCAAGATTTACCCTTTCACTATGATGGACCAACATCTTGACGCTTGCCGCAGCAATCTGTGCAAATGTGTAAATGCAAACTAGCTAAAGAATAATCTAATCTTTCAAACATGCTTTTCTTGATTGATTGGGCTTAACAAAGGAGAAACTTTTCTTCTCACTATAGACCATGAATTTAGGCCAACCTAAGTTTAACTGCCCTATTTGTTTACAACTATTCCTCCGTGATGTGATTCTTTTAATTTCTGTGAATGAATGGAGTTTCCAAATGACAAAACCATTTGATTAATCATTTTTAGCTCAGCTGACTAAGTCAGCCGAGCTTGTCAAATAAGTTGTTCAGTGGCGTCCGTCTGTCCATCCATCCATCCATCCGTCCGTTAAACCCATGGTGCACATTTTGTAACCGTAAGACCTAGAGACTTCAATTTTGCATTTCTGGATACTTCTGGTCAAACTCTACTTTCAAAACAAAATTTGTCGCCATTCGACCTACTTCCTGCGAGCGAGCGTGCATGAAGGAAACTGGCCTATATCGGCCTAGGAGCAGCAGAATTAGTCGAAATATGCTCTAATATTAAGATAAAAATCTTGAAAATCTATTTTATTGAGAAAAAGTTCAAAATTTTAACAGGAGAGGGCGCTACCTGCCTTTTAATTATTTCTGCCGATTCAAATTCCCGCCCGATGACGTCAGCCATCAATGAAGTCTCCTATTTGCCAGTTCTCAAAACATGGCAGCTACACAACAAAAGCAGTAGCTCCAGGAATAAATCACTGTTCACTTCAGCTTCGTAATCGATTGTACCCCCACTTTATTGTGTTTTGTGTGGTGTTCCTATTCAATCAACGATGTAAGGCCTTATTATGTTGGTTTTAATTGAGAAGGTGCATTATAAGCGGCGTACGAAATACCGAAGCGGAGACAAAATGGCGGCATGTTGTTTACGCTATGCGCAATAATCTTGGAGCTCATTATGACACTCAAGTACCCAATTTTCTGCTTAAAAAGTAGTCTGGTAGGCGATATTATCACTAGTTCGTTTCAGTGGTAGTCATAAGGTCTTTAGGGACTAAATTCAGAAATTAGTTCTTGAATATTTGGCGACATTTCTGTGAAAACGATATCGGAAGTGCATGCTCTGTTCGCGATGACATCGCCGATGTATTTTGAAGTGGAGAATTCCCACAGTATGTGCAGTGAATCGGCATGATTCTGTTCGCCTATTATGTTTTAGTTCTACGATTCTTTCATGAGTAAAAAGTAGACATTCTAAGCAATACAATAATGTCACTCCCATAAAAATTGATTGGAAATTGAGGGAGCTACGGCATTCTCTTCGGCAACTGGCAGCGCTGAAAAAATACATTGCATACTGTACAATACCAAATGGCACATTTTAAAAAGCGCTCATTGGACAACGTAGGGAATCACCAGAAATGACGTCATCGCTGGTCTAAATAGAAAACTACGGTGGCGCAGTAAAGCACAAGAAAAGGTTTAGCATTAACTTCGTCATGCAAGCTTCAGCAACAAAATGATTTCTCATGAATGATTTATTTGATCATCATCAGCTTGTTTCCCCTGATAGATAAAAAAATGATTTACAATTTCCATCAAAGTTTTCTATTTTGTGTATAGTCACATGTTATTTAACTGGCAAGGAGCCAAGCAGTTTTGAATATTCGCGGGAAAATACTTCGTACTTGTAAACGAGGCTATGACAATGAGTATCCTTATTCATGGCATAAACTTCATGTTTCGGTAAATATTTTCATACGATGATTTCACCCACATTATGGTCAGGATTGAGGAATGAACAGTGGCATAATTATGTCAACCAAAAACATTGGTACCGTAGTGAACGCATAAGGATATCAAATACCATGGAGCATGCCATTTTCATGCATAATGAACTAAACACCGGGAAGATATTAATGATATTCACTCAGCTGAGCGCCAGGCCCTTGGGCCTCTTGTTACTTCACAAATTTGCTTTGAGACTATCGCCTTGACAAATATCAAGTACAGAAAACAAGGCAGCCATGTTTGATTTCACACAGTTTGCAGTGAGAAAAGCAACTTTATCATACCTCATTAGTATGTGAACCAATCAGAGCGCGGTATTCAGTACCACGTGACCCTGCGATTACTTTTACTATTGCATGGCATTATTCTATGATGACGTCACGGAATGAGAATGGCGGTATGAAGTTGGCAGTGCTGGCGGTATATCAAATCAACGTAGTGATTTGGCATGATAAAGAAGTCGAGTGGAATAATTTTTACTCTTCGATGGCTTGAAGTGCGATATTTAAATAATACTCTGTTACAATGTTGTTCTCATGTCAATCCATTCCAGGGCAGTGTTTCCACAATCGTCGATCATATGAACATGGGGAAGTCTACACACACAGATCACCCAGTCGACGCCCGACCTGCATGAGATGTTCTTGTCAGGTACGTCACTGTATCTTCATCAATTTTGCTCATCATCAGTTGCTAGGTTTCACTAAAGAACATTTTCAAAAGCTTTTCACTTATCATTCGCTGAAGAGATAAGTGGTTGTTGATTGCCACTGGCTGATGATGCGGCCCTCAGCTCTTCTTGCTGTCTTGCCACTGCACTCGTATGATTGCCAGGAAAATTGGCTGTTCTGGTTGAGACCAAACTTGAGAAGGAAGCTCAGGAACAGGGAGATTCTCCTTTCTGTGAATTATCCCACAAATTTTTTCGGTTCATGCACCACTAGGCCTAGGGGGTGTGCAGTTACACAACATGACTACTGGTCAGTTTGCAGCCAAGCATGACCCAGTGCTGTCGACTGAGTATTATTTATTTTGGCTATACCGTTTCTGTCGTAATTTCAAACTTTACTTCCGTCGTAGTTTACTGACATTTTCTAAAGAGTAAAGTGTTTAAAGGCCTACACCGGTTGTTTAAAATTTGAAATTTGTAATTGAATTTGGAAATTTCAATTGCGTAAATACAAACTGAATGTAATTTCAACAGTGCCTTTGTCTAGACAGATACTATCTGTACAAAATTTCAGCATAGTTACATGCATGATAACTGCACTACTACCTTGTTTAAAACTGCCTTTCTATTTTCCTGACCATCGATAACATATATACGGCGTACCCTTCAAGGTTTCATATTCCAGTAAACCCATACTTTCTTTTGCAGGATGGCAGCATGGAATGTCGTGAGCTTGACATGGCCACAATATGTCCACCTCTCAACTGTTCTGAGCGCTATCAAAAAGCGGACGAATGCTGTGAAGTGTGCAAAGGTAGGTGAACATGAGGAGATGGTCAACCCATTTGTGCCCCTCAGGGTTGTCATCATCCCGCTCTGTACCCCACTGGACTGAGAGATCACTGGTTTCCCTGGCTTACCGTTGTCCATCGACTCAAAGAAAAAAACCCCACAAAGATTGTTTATATCAAGTCAATTTTACATGTATACCTCATGTTTTTGTCTCTTGTATGTTCAATGGCCCTGTATATTTCTTGTAAAGTTTGGCAAACATGACCACCTGACTCCAAGACAAATGCTTTTGTCTTCTTGCTGTCTTGTTGTAGCCACAGAATTATTTGACATTAATTGGCCAAAATAAAATTCTTTCCAAATTCCACAAAGAAATCGCTAGCTTCAAATATACTCATGTGGTGCACGCTTTAGTCCTCTGTTGCCATTCTTGTCCCAGTAAAAGTATTTATCACCATGTATCGTTACTTGATTCTGAGCTTCCTAGATCTTCTCCTAAATGTAATAAAGTGTAAGTGTTCGATTAGAATATTCATATAATTGGGCTCTCAAACTCGTGCAAATAATTCTCCTGATTCAAAAAAAGCGATCAAGGTCCAAAAAAATGTCTTGAGGTACGTCTCATGCTTGGAATAAACACAATAGACTCACACCACTTTGGTGGTACTACATTCTGCAAGACGATCTGAATTAAACGTTACAGTCCATATCACAATGTCATCCCATAAATCATGTCATTGGCCCATTAGTGGCACGTCATTGACGCGCTGCCCAACGTGTAGGTCGTGCGTAAGTCGGTTCAGGTTCAGTTGTAAAAGCAAAGCTCCCCATATGAAACCCAGATATATTGGAGACTGTGCTGAGTAGGGTCAGGAAGGCACTGCAGAGTTAGACGTTGAAGAGGCTTCTGGTTAGAACTGTTCCCTCTCCTTCTCCAAGGCCAGAGAACAGTTATATGCATCTGCAGGGATTTATTTACTTTAAAGGCCATGTTGGCATACAGACATGGAAAATCTTACAAATAAAACCTATTTATAGCAATAGAGGAATAAAAGACTGTTGTGTTATGAATAAAAAACATTGATATGACAAAAAAATGCCAGTTACGGAAAGACATTATCAGGTATATCCATATCCCAAGAGCTTGTATTCCAAATGACTTCGAGTAACAAACTCACACAAAAAGCTTGAAGTGACCCTTCTTAGTTGCGCATGTTAAAACTCTGAATTCCCAATTTGTTCACGCAGAAGTAAATGTTGCTGATTTAATTGGTCTTTCAGGACTTTTTCGGATTGTTTTCTCATATTTTAGAAATCTATCGGTTAAATACTAACTTTCAATAAAAAGCCTATTACTTTTAAAAGATTTGGTGTCTGAGTGACTGATAGATCATGACGACACAATAACTGCACCAGTTCCAGATTTGTTTGTTAAAAGTAAAAACTAACCAACTGAGTGATTTGATAAAGCTATCCATCTAAATTGTATCAAAATAGTATTTCATTTGTACTAACTAGGCTAGTGATCTAAAAACTATAAATACTTGGAAAAAAGTACTGAAGGTCTTTTTCATCTCAACTAGAGCAAAGATCAGGAAGTTCTAAGGATAAACGCTCATCAGGTAAACGTGTGCGATGTTTTGTTATTGCATGGAGGTATGCTTGACGCTGTGCTCCCTAGGTGGCACTGTGTACAGGTCAGGTGAATCCAGGGCAACCAGTGGACGCTCCGATCCAGCTCTTGCATCATGGGAGTGACTGCGCATGGGCTTGTTAGTTTAAACGCGGCATGTGCCATGCATTGTTCTGACTTTGCACTTCCTCTCCAGAACATCCCCATCAATTAGCTGTTGTATATAGAAATGTGTCTTGGACATTCCCTCATGGTTAGCACATTCCTCAGTTGGTCTTCATATTGCTCCCATTCTCCAACAATGGATTATTGCATTGAATAACCTTGTTTATCGAGCCTTAGCTTGTAGGCTGTGGAGCATGGCAATCATGTAGCAAGGATACCAGAAGTGCGTAATGTGGTGTGAAGAAGTTATAAACAACCGAATTAATCGTTATCTCCTCATCGGAGGGTGAAATAATGTAATCATTGCAACTATGGTTTTTACGGTTAACGTGTTTTATATTCAAATTGAATATTGAAGGAGTCCTATACAACTAAATATTGTATTGGCCTGTGTGTTCACAGTAAGGTTTGTATTGGTTGTCTCCCCAGACACCACACGGTTGGACCTAATAATCCAAAACTGAGGTTTTTGCCAATGTTTTGGGTGAATTGGCAGCGCCACCTGAGTGGTGGTTGGGGAGATAACCAATACGTAATGTGAGGATTCTAAAACGCCTCAAAATTCACATATTTTATAATGTTTTAGGCATGATCCACTGAGAATTTGCTTTCAACTAATTTAAAGAGGTTATGATGGTCTGAGATAAACTTCCTGGTCAGAATGAGGCTAATGTGATATCCAGTATAAAAATTAAACATTCCGACCAAGGTGTTTTAGAATTTTTCACTATTGCATAGCTTTGGGTCCATGTGTATTCATGCATTGGCGATATTTGTGTCCCTTTGTTACGAAAGATAATAAAAAATGCCTTGGTGAATTACATAATATGAACTGCTTTAGTGAATTCCATAATAGGATTTTCCTTTGTGAACTCTGAAACTTGTTTTTAACCTCACAACCATTGCACACTTCGGTATCTTTCTTGCCCTAAATGAGGGTTTGTCCAAGACTAAAATGTCTTGATTGAAATGAATTAGCTGGTGCACAGGGGAGACTAAGATGAACGTTGGAATGGAATGATTCAGTGGTCTTGCTTGAAGTGAAGTGTAAAAAATAGAAGTTAATCAAGTTTTCATGTCATCAAATATAGAAAATACCTGTAATAAAGTGACTGGCTTGTGTTTACATGTTCTAATTGCCAATGAAAATCAAGATTTGTGTTTGATTCGTTAATTCACTTCCTTGCTGTTGCATTAATGAACCCTCTCAGTCAGGGAAATATCATTGCACTTCATAATTTGCACCCTGATGCACTATTCAATGAACATCATGCAGTTGCGAGTCGGCATACCCAGGAATGCATCAGTGAATTACTGTGAATACTAATTGTTATGAATGTAGATTATGTAGCACTTATAACTGACAGGACATCTGTATTAAGTTCAGTTTATCTGATAAATTCTACACATTTCCATTCAATTCATGTTTTTTAATTGAGTTGTCAAAATTGTTTTCATTGTCTTCTTTTTTAATTTATGACTTATTGCACTGATTTCATTTTCTTGAATAGTCGAGAGAGACATATTAGTATCTTATGTTAATAGATTGTCCTTTACTGTGTCAGTCTCTTTATCATCTTTAGTAATTTAGTTAATTGATAGGTCAGACCCATCTATCACTCTCAGTCATGTTACCTTCATAGGGATGATGAAAATGTTTTCATTATGCTTATGCACATTTATGCACATTTGTGGTAACTAATTAACTTATATCAGTTTTGTAGTTTTCAAACAAATGTGACCTTTTAGTGCAAATATGATATTTGCCATGTGAAAAAAGCACAATTTATATCTGACTTTGCGTGAACTGATCAGAGAATTAAAGGCTTTGACTAATGGTAAATTGGGAAGAACGTTTGATCATGTTCATGGGGTCGTTGAATGATGGGTTTCATCAGTAACTGCATGGTGTTCTATGATATCAGACACATCTCATTTTGTTGCTGCACTGTCATTTAATTTCTTGTCTTCTCTTTATTTTCTGTTTAATTATGTTGCGGACTCTGTGCTCCCCACAAATTGTGATGTTGTCATTCAGTGCCTGTTTATGTTTTTCATTCACTCACTGCTCTCAAAGACCCCCAACGATTAAAACAACTGGTGCGTTACCATCTGTCATGTCAAAGAACTATAAGTGTCAAATTCGATGTATATGTACTTTGAATTTATCTATCACTTTTCAGTCCATTTGGTGACTTGGATATGACATGATGAAAGGCTGTGAAAGCAACATTGGTGTCTCTTGATTGGCACATCTGTTATAGCCATCTGTTCTCAATTCCTTGAAATATCAAGCCCAAAGAGAAATGCTTGTTGTTAGTGTTTCCAATATTTGAATCCAACCCTTTCGTCATTTGTTGTGAACAGTGAGTGGGTGTTTTGCCCCATTGTTTTGAAGAATTAAGTTTACTCTAATTTCTCTGAAGTCTATGATTTTTTTCCATTTTCTTACCTTACTTATGAGTTGAGTCCTGTCAAACTTGTATTGTTGTCTAAATGTCCTGGTCTCAACCTTGTGGTCTTAGATGTCCAATGCTCAGAAAAAGGAACTAAGATGTTGCTAAAAGACGAAGGAGAAGTGACGATGATTGAAACTGAATGACGACTGCACTTGAACCAGACATAGTTTAGAGATATTCTGATGGGCGTGGCTGCTCTAGTTGGCAGTCACGAGCTGAGGAAAGTTGGAAGGATATATTAGCAATATCTAAACAGTTAACCTTCTCAAATATGGATGAAGAATATGTCATAAATGTCCAACTCCACAATTGCCAAGTAATGCTAGTGACGTTTTGTTGTTTGTGAAAAGGTTGAGGAGATATTGTCGCAAAAAGTTGCTGCAAACTCTTGATGTGGTTGGATGAGATATGAGGATGATGCAACTTCATTTTCTGGGTAAGATTGAATACTCAGTCATGTATCACCTGCAAGTCAAAACCAGAAGTTGTCTTGAAGAAAAGTAGATTCAAGTTCTCTGCTTGACCAATGAAGTAGTTCTCCAGGACAGATTTTATCACAAGCAATCGGGACTTACAGTGAGAGCCTCGGAAACAACTTCACAAATACAAAATGGTCTTTTAAAAATCCAAGCTATTAAAGAAAGTTATTATAGTATGTCTGAGCGATGTGTGCATGCTCACACGCATCCTGGCATGACACAGGTCAAGACTGATGCTCATCTTTCTTAAAGCTAGAAACAATGTGTTCTTAATGAATTATAAGATTCCAAAATGCACCACATATGAAATTATTTTGAAAACCCTAAGAATATTTCAGTCCTATGAGTGTTTTGTTAAATCTTAAGTTAGCCGTGTTGCGAGTTGGTATTTTTTCAAATGGCATTTTTCATTTTTCCTCTTCAACCATCAGAATGTCTCGAATCTCATGTGAGAATGTGGTGGGCGCAGATGTCAATTGACACCAGACACATTTAGTGACTGGAACACAAGTTTCAAACAATTATATTGCACATATTTTCAGGCACTGACTACTGTGCGCAGGGACACAAGTGCCATAGCAACGCAACGTGCATCAATTTTGATACGAGATATGCTTGCCAGTGCAACCAAGGTTTCCATGGCGATGGGATAACATGTGAAGGTGTGTCCTTTGTGGTCATTTGTTGCTTGTACTGTCAACTGACCAAGTCCAACTTGGTTTAGTCGTATTATATTGCTTGTGGCTATTTGGTGTTAAGCACGGAATGTGCCGTGGACTGGGCTACCCTACCCAGCCATGCTCTTCCTCTGCTTGTTTTATTTGTTGTATTTACCTCTTCTAGTTATGATGATGCAGCATTTTATGTTTATCATTAATAATTGAATTAGTGTTGTCTTCATTTGAATTGTGGGCTGATTAAAATAGTTGTGGTCCATGTATGGGGCTGTCTAATGGAACTAAATAATGATGGTTTCATCTGATTTAAAAACTTAAGTTAATTTAAAGCTCTGCTCAAAATATGAATGTATCCCTTTGTATTTGATATTTGTGTCTCAGTTAGTATTAAACCAGTGTTTAAATCCCCACTATCCAGAATGCAATTAATTGACTAAAAAAAGTGTGATAACTGTAACTCCAACAACCCCCTTACCACTAGATTATGAATTGAACAGAACATCCAAGATCTTTGTAAAGTTGTGTGTGGTAGTTTTAATGCTGACTGAATTAATGGAAGAAGTTGATTACAGTTTAGTTGCAATGGACTCGGATTAACGCACTCTTGAGCTCAGTGATGGAGCAGTGGACCAGCAATCCAAAGATGTGTGTTTAAAATCCAAATCAAGGCAACTTCATTCTTTATCTGTTATTAGCCCTGGCATGGGATATAACATTCATGACTGAGACCTTAGTAATATTATGAAATCATATAAAATCATGGCAAATCCACATTAAGAGTTCTGTGACCCCCCATGCACACCAAATGTGTTGTAACCAGTATCTATGCGACCAGCCTGCATTATAAGCGTCTTTATTCGTAGAACCTTGCCCTTTGTATGGTATATCTTAATTCTGCATGCATCATCAATTTGTCAGACTTCCTTTCTAAATAACAATCATTAATAATTTGTTGATGTTATTTTCATACTTGGGCAATTGTTTACTAAAGTTTTATTTTTTAGTTAAGGTTAGAACTTTTAAGTCAGTACTTGTTAATTCTGAATAGATTTTTTTGTGAGTGATGCATATCATTCAGTTACATCACCCCATATCTGTTGGCACTTTGACAGGTTCTTGGTAAAGTTGACTGTCCGCAATTTTACTTCCAGCCTCTGCAGTCCAATCACTTTATTTGCCAGACATTTCTGACGTGAAGAAATTCATTGTTCCTCAAAGAAAATTATCATACCTTTGTTTCATTTGGTAGTGTGTGTAATCAAGAATAAAGAATAAGATTTTATCAATTCATGATGCAATTGAATAAGTCCCCAATGATTTCCTGATCAATCAATTGCATCTTTAATTATGTCTCATTATCATTAAACCAAACCCCATATATTATTTTGTAAATCCTTGAATTCCTTATATAGCTAGATACTGAAGTAAAAACCAAATCCATCAATCCATAAACTCAGGAATAAACATTCTTGATGAAACCCATTTTGACTTCTATAAAACACATCGCTTCTTTTAAAAGATATTTCATTATTCGTAGATTTTTCACCAAAGATTTTTTTTTCTTCTTTGGAATGATTATGCCATAATGCTATTCTACCTCAATCAACTTGTTACTTCTACTTTATTACTAGTGCTTCAATTGAATTTCTAAGGGCGTTCTTCTACAGTAGCCCTGTTACTTCCTAAACGAACCCATTACTTCTCTAGCACTTAATCTGTTTCTTCTTCACCGACCCATTATCTCTACAGCTGCACTGTCTTTTCTTCAATAGATTTATTCTTCCCCTTGTTACCCAATCACATTGTCAAAATAAGCTAATACTTTGTAAAGAAAACAAATACCTGTGATAGTGCACTTCTTCGGTAAATATACAACTGAGCTAAAGAATGACATCTTTTTCTTAGATGACAATCACTCCTGGTTGGCCTGTGGTTGCACCTGAACACCCTTAACTCCAACAGCCAAACTCACTGTTCCCTCCTAAAATCAGTCTTCCTATTCCAATTAGGGGAATTCTCGTTCTTTTCTATGCTCCATAATATTTGATCAAGTCCCCCTATATTTCACACATTGAGTCCAATCTCCAATTGCCAAGCTTACTACAATTATTTCAAGATGTTTTCTATGTTCAGCTCCCAATGCCTATTATAAGTAGTCCCAAGATTTCAGATGTTTTTTCAGCGCCCTATGCCCGTCTTCAGGCACTTCATTCATTTTGCAAATTATCCTGACCTGATTTCATAACTTCCTTTTGTAGTGATCAATGCCTCTGCCTTAGCAAGTGTAAATGTGTTAAGTTCAGGTGTGTTCAGTCTAGCAGTGGTATTTGTAGTTTTTTGCCTTTTTATATGCAACATCTCTATTAAATGATTGTGTTGACATGATCACCTTCAAGCCACTTGCTGTAGTGACACTTTCAGCCACACTTCCTACTGTATGAGCCACCCAAGTTGATTGAAAGTGATTGATTCTAGTTTGTAAGGTAAGGTGGTACAATTATAGCTCCAACACAATTATGGCCTCAGTGTGGATTAATGTATACTACCAGTTCTTTTCAACACTGGAGGGGCTATTTCAATTGTACTGGGGCTATACCTTACCTGTCGTCATTTGAGAAACAAAGGTTGTAAGTGACGTTATTGCAGTTATTTTCAGTTCAAAGCACAAAACCTTTCAAATTTTTCTCGGATGATTTTGCAAAACGATATCAGTCAGACTACAATGAGTTTGAATTTATTTCAGATTCAAGAGATGTTCAGTTGGAAAACTATAACCTTGGTACAATTATAGCACCTTATAGTGTAGGAGAGAGCTGGTCTTACACAGTAATGCACCCATAAGGTATTCTTGTACCAGGGCTATAACTGTACCATCTCACCTTACTAATCATTGGGCCTTGTTCGTGCTATTAAGTGTGACTAAAGCGAAGTGTATTTCAGCTTCACTAGTCAGCTTCTATGATACCATTTGATATCAACTAGGAATGCTGTGATGGGCAGTCATTTAATGTTGATGTTGCTGCTGTACAGCCATCCCTCGTAGATGTCCCACCCAGCCTACAAACACCATAGTCTAACCCACACTTGCATCCCCTTCCTCTGCAAACATAGGGCTTCAATAATAGTGATCAAAATTGGGTTGCTATTACCAAGGAAAGCTTCTAGTATGACTTGGTGAACTTGTGTTCAATACAGGGCCAAATTTAGGGGTCTGAGAAAGTGGGGGCATCCTTGGTAGTTTTTTGGGTTAATTTTTTTCAAAACACCAGATCTATTTCAAGGATTCAATAGAGTAAAGAATTCGGATAACATCGTAATAAGAAGCTGTTCTCGTGATATAATTATGAGCATGGTAAAGTAATCCTATGACTCTGATGTCATCCTTATAAGCTGTGCTGGTGATATATCCCAATCGTAAAGAGACATTCTGACTCTGATGTCATCCTAATCAGAAGATGTGCTGGTGATATATGCACATGGGAAAGAGACACTCAAATACTGATGTCATCCCAATTAGATGCTGTGCTGGTCTATATGCTCACGGTAAAGAAGCTAATGTTGTCCTTTCTCAATTGATTTACCTTATGCACAAATTCTGAGCAGTGCTTTGATCAAAGTTTAACAATAAAAGGTTAGCTATAGATTCTTTATCAGCATTTCATTACAGTTTGTGTCATATATCACATGTATTGACATAATCTACTATAGTTTGATTTGTGTCATCCAGCACTTACACAACCACTGGGAAAAGGTTGGGAATGGTAAAAACATTTTGAGCGGTTTCCCCTATGTCATCCAGCAGGTGCTGTAATATTTCGGAACAATTTTTAGAATATTTATAGTGTGTGAATACTGTACTCATGTAGATTTGACAGTACTTCTTCGACAGTCATGGGCCCCTGGGATAATCTTCCCTGAGAAAATCAGGAACATGCAAAATCTAGCTAATTTGTCTTTTAAATCTGGCTTGTCCGATTCGATAGGAGTTGGTCCCCCAGGGTTTCAAAATTTGCATGATGTACAATATTCAATGTAAAATATGTAAATAATAGGAGTAGATTTGCATGCATCAAATTCTATGAAAATACACGATAATCTGTAAAAAAAGACAGCTATGTATATAGGAATAAATCTGATCCCATCACACAGAATGTCAGTCTACAAAGAAGGGCCCTTAATGTCATGAGACTATCCAGTGAAGTTCAGTTCATTTGCCTTCCAATAATGTACACCTATTATCACCTGTACATTTATGTGGGTGCGCGAAGAGGTCAGGAAAGATTGGAACTGAACGCAGTGAAAGCCATATTGCAAATTTGGCTGGTACATGTGAGTTGCTAAACATGGTGAACTGAAAGTAGCATAACCAGGAATGGGGGGGGGGGCAGAAAAAGGGTTCCTTGGACTGGTAACTTGGGGTATCCCTGTCATATTTTAAGAGAAATGTCCTACAGTCAAAATCACAAACTGTCATCCCTTAATTCGTGTCATTGGTGTTACCTAGCATATCTGACACAAAGCAGGAAGGATGTCAATTGTGACTTGGACTGTAATTGTATTATCAGACAACAAGTTATTTGAGAAAGTCACAAGAAATTTTGGAGACAGCGCATCCTCATCGATGTCATGACTGGTCGAAGAATTTTAAGAATAACGTACATGTAGTTAACTAATAAACTATGATTTAGGCCAGGCATAACATTCCCAGGTGTTGATGTAAGTGTAGAATTTGACATGCTCAAAAAAGCCTACATTTCTGCATTGTCACTTAACCCTTTGAAGCCTGATCTCGACTTTAGTCGCCAAAGAAAAACCTCTCTGTTTGCCCGATCTCGACTATGGTCGCCAAAACTCACTCGGCAACCCTTCACATTGAACACTTACTACAGCTTTGTGCAACTGAGGTATTCCAAATGACAACTTAACGTTACATAATGTGGTGGCTGAGCATGATTTTCATATAAGGTTTTCTGGGGTGAAAATTTGAGTTCTGGCGGTATTTTGGCGTCAAAGATGATGTAAATAATATTTTGCTTCTGAAATTCGGGCTTTATTGGGTGGTATTTCTGTGGAAACTCGGGCTCGAAAGGGTTAAAGAAGTGGTGATATTTGTGACTTTTGCTACAACCAGGCGCCAGAATCGGCCTTATGATCACATTGTGCCAGCACAGGTGTTTCCCAATCTGCATCTGTGATTAGCTAATATGTCACATCAAGTGATTGGCCCAGTATAATCTGGCATATATTTTGTATGTTTTTCTGTAATATCAGCCAATATAGAGGGAGGGAATGCTTTTGTGGTCATTTTCTACAGATAACCATTTTGCTCAAGTGGTATGACAAAAATTCTGATTTACCCTCAGATCCTTTAATTTTTACTTGACCTGTATAGTAGAGGATTCTCATTTTTTATATAAATGTTGCTGGTGCTGTGGTGGTAACTTTTTGCGTAAATAGATTCACATCTATCTTCTTATGCGTAGTGCTTTATAACCTCTTACCCTAACCTTGTATTCAAATCATCCTGCTTTACTTTCAGATGTGAATGAATGCACTAGATTGGGTGGGTCACATGGCCATCATTGTGGTGACCATACTCAATGCATTAACACCGTGGGCTCATACTACTGTCGATGCTTGCCGGGTTATACCACCGTTGATGCATTTACCTGCCAAGGTAAGCCTTCTAACACATGCAGCTTGCTGCCTGCTACAAAGCCCTGCACTTACCACCCATGCTTTCCTCCTTTTCCTGTAACAGCTCTTGCATTCTGCAATCAAATACCCTCTTCATGCTCTTCTGAACACATTAAGTGACTCCCCACCATATCATCAAAGTAGAAATTGAGCTTCTCAATCACCAAAGATTCTGTTCCTATTTACTAGCACCATTCCTCTCTGATCTGTAGGGACAACATGACCTCATTGACCCATTCATTGAGCTTTTATGTACAACCACCATCTCTCATAAACACATTATCTTGGCTGAGAACATACCCCAACATCCCTTAACAGAGCCTTATCTCAAAGAGTTCTCAACCTTATGCAATCTAGTGTGAGAGTAGGTCAGCCCTCATGAGCTTATTTAGTTACCCATTGACACTGTTGCATTGTGAGAGTACTTTACATAATTGTTTCCATTCACACTTGACTCGTGCTTCAACACTACATTTTCACTGTTTTTGAGAGTACTCCAACCTGGACAACCTGTTCCCACTGTGTTTGAGAGTACCCCCATCTGTTTCAAACCATTCTCACCATGTTTGTGTGTTCCCCAACCTGTTTAAACTCATTCTCACTGTGTTTGAAAGTACCTCCAACCTGTTTCAACTCATTGTCACTGTGAGAGTACCTCAATCTGTTTCAAACCATCTCACCATGTTTGAGTGTTCCCCAACCTGTTTCAACTCATTGTCACTGTGAGAGTACCCCAGTCTGTTTCAACCCATTCTCACTGTGTTTGAGAGTACCCCAAGTCTGTTTCAACCCATTCTCACTGTGTTTGAGAGTACCCCAACTGTTTCAGCACATTATCACTGTGTTTGAGAGTACCCCGAACTTGTTTCAATACATTATCACTGTGTTTGAGAGTACCCCCAACTGTTTCAGCACATTATCACTGTGTTTGAGAGTACCCCCAACCTGTTTCAACACATTATCACTGTGTTTGAGAGTACCCCCAACCTGTTTCAGCACATTATCACTGTGTTTGAGAGTACCCCCAACCTGTTTCAACACATTATCACTGTGTTTGAGAGTACCCCCAACCTGTTTCAACACATTATCACTGTGTTTGAGAGTACCCCCAACTGTTTCAGCACATTATCACTGTGTTTGAGAGTACCCCCAACCTGTTTCAACACATTATCACCATGTTTGAGAGTACCCCCAACCTGTTTCAACACATTATCACTGTGTTTGAGAGTACCCCCAACCTGTTTCAACACATTATCACTGTGTTCGAGAGTACCCCCAACCTGTTTCAACACATTATCACCGTGTTTGAGAGTACCCCCAACCTGTTTCAACACATTATCACTGTGTTTGAGAGTACCCCCAACCTGTTTCAACACATTATCACTGTGTTTGAGAGTACCCCCAACCTGTTTCAACACATTATCACTGTGTTTGAGAGTACCCCCAACCTGTTTCAACACATTATCACCGTGTTTGAGAGTACCCCCAACCTGTTTCAACACATTATCACTGTGTTTGAGAGTACCCCCAACCTGTTTCAACACATTATCACTGTGTTTGAGAGTACCCCCAACCTGTTTCAACACATTATCACCGTGTTTGAGAGTACCCAGTCTATTTTAATTCATTCACATGGATTTAGGAGAGAACCCGACCAATTTAGTATTTGTGCATCAACTGATCACTTTAGAAACTTAGCAGAAAATTGTAATCAGTAAAATTGCTTCAAAGGAAGAGTACCTGTAACCCAGACAATTAAGCAATATTTAACAGGGAGCCACCTCTCTCGCAGCAGCTTTGTAATACTGTTGGTAAACAATTATTGTGTTCGATGTTTTTCGCGAAATAGTAGCATTGGTTTGGTCCAAAACTTAGGTTCAAGTTTATTTACCATTCCTTTTCATCAAATAAAAATTTGGCATTCACCAATTAGTTTTCAAGATGGTCACCTTCCCCAAATGTGCAAATTTCCTTCAAAATCCATTTTCGTGGCGTATGAAGTGAAACAATGAGAAGGGTGGTTTCCCTGTGTTTCCATCACAACAGGGGATGTGCATGAATGCCTATGCGTTTCCTCTTTACTTGGTATTTTATGATCAGGAATTTACTGTGGATATCTATACACTTTATTCTCGGTTTTAAAGGGTAACTCGTGTCCAATTTCACCATATAATGTTTTTAGCTGTTTTTGACAAATGACTACGTCACTTTCTCATAAATCGGTAAGGTTTTCGAATCGAAATGCACATTTTTTTTCTAGAAATTGATGGTTTAATCCCGCCCGGACGGCTCGCTTCGATGCCGTTTTCGTTGATGATGTCACAACATGAACATTTTCGCGGTCGCGGTGGTTTACATTCTGCGATTTTATAATAAATCTAATCAAAAATGGAAAATTTGAGCTTTACATTTGTGATCAACAATTAAAAACGGAAGTATTTCCGCAAAGTTGTAGATCACATCATAGTATCACTTTAAACGACCTATTCAGCATGTAGTATGTGTCCAGCCCCTTTTTAACAATGAGGCGGTCATAATTTAGCATTGCTATAACGCTCAGGCCAATCCGGAGCATACGCCCGCAGTGTGTAATCTTATCATTGCCGCTCATTGAAGAATTGGTGTCGATTACTAGTGATTGGTCAGAATACCAGAATGATGACCAGCTGGTTTACGACCCTTCGATCCCTACAATGACCACCTTCCAATTGCATTGCTGAACTCGCCAATCCAGACATAATTCCCACTTGAAAACATGCCTCCATTCATTATGCCTGGAATACACATGCAGTGGAAGCCAATACTGGCAGAGATAATATGCTTGACTGTTATCGCTGCTTTGGAGAATGGTATAGTGGTTGCCCTCGTCAGGCGATATTAAGGATCAAAGTTTGATTGATATGAGTGACAATTTTGCCACCAGGGGCCACATACAAAAACATACAATACATAGAGATGCAACCAGTGGTTTTTCATAGGTGTACTGATGACCAAATTTCATCCAGCTATTTGATTTGACTTACTTCTCAAGGGCGGTGTCAAAAGTGACCATTTGTCTGTAGGATCAATCTGGTGAGCACAATGGCCCCTGGCCTTTATATCAAAAGAATTTTTTACTTTAGCTCGCTTAAGCAGATCGCTTTTATGATTGTACTTCATAAGAATTGGCTCTGATGTATATCTTTCAGAACACAATGAATGCTTGACGGGACAAAATGATTGTGATGAGAATGCCGATTGTATCAACACTGTTGGAAGTTATGAGTGCAAGTGCAAGGCCGGCTACCCAGGCAATGGGAAGACATGTAAAGGTAGGGAAACAATGCTTGTTTTAGATATCAATCATAATGGTGGATGATGAAACCCTCTGGGCATGATCGAAACACCAGTGTTAATCCTACATTCTGTAGCCAGTGAGTTCTGGTGATGATGTTTGTTTATTTTTGACAATTTTGTAGACATGTTCGAATGGATAATTGAAATCAAAATCAGTGGTCATCATCACAATTTGCTGGGCTATAGCCAGAGCTGCAAGCGGCTCATCCGGCCAGAGCTAACACCAGATTCAGTATCATTAAGTGACTAGGAGTATCAATCTCCCTGGATAGGATGCTGGTCCATTGCTAGTTAACTCTCCAGGCAAGCCTGGTACCCATTATACTCCAGGGTTGGATGAAGCAATGTAAGGTTAGGTGTCTTGCTGAAGGACTCCAAGAGTCAAACTCATGACATCCTGATTTTTTAAACCGGCGCTCTAAACGCAATAGCACTGATCTCTCTCAATGTTAGCTTGCACATGTCGTAAAAATCTGACACAATTTCATTTCAGCCACTTGTAAAGAGAGTTGTCTGCATGGTGGGACTTGTGTTGCCCCCGATACCTGCAAGTGTCGCCATGGATTCAGAGGGAAACTTTGTGAAATAGGTATGTGCACCTGTCCAGGCTCTCAGTGCTCTTACTTTAACCACTCTGCTTGATTGGGAGGGATGGAATGACTACAAAATAACATGTACCATAAACTGCAAAATATTTGCACCAATTTTAATATTTATAGCAATTTTCTCCAAAAATATGAAAAATTTACAATATTTATTTTGAATGTTTTGGCAGGTCACAAAAAAAGTCAAAACAGTATTTTATGCAAAATCCGAGAAACTTTCTGGTTTTTGGCTCACCGTTAGGGGAGTCTATACGATAGCGCTGTGTCCGTCGGCGGCGTCGTCGTTGTCGTCGTCGTCGTCATCCGTCGTATCCTGTTTCAGAAACAGTGCCACGTTTCTTAACCGCTAGGGCTATGAACTTGAAACTTTGTACACAGCACCCCCTAGGTCAGGTGACCTCTGACACTGAATTTCGGTCCGATCTGATTCTCAACTTGGCCACCAGGGGGCCAAATGTCGAATTAGGAAGAATACATCACATATCTTACGGGTTTTCAATTTGACCTACTTTTCAAGGTCACCGAGGTCATATGGCGTAAATTGGCCGTTAGAGTGTAAACTATGGCACATTTCTTAACCAGTAAAGCTATGAACTTGAAACTTGGTGCATATAACCCCCTACATCAGATAACCTCTGATGCTGAATTTTTGCCCGATCTGATTCTTTATTCGGCCACCAGGGGGCCATAATAGAAAAAGTAAGAAGTGCAATATCTTGCTTATTTTTAATGATTCGTTTTCAATGACATTTTTGTGGTAGGTTCTCCTAGCAATGATACATCACATATCATATAAGTTTTTGATCTGACCTGCTTTTCAAGGTCACAGAGGTCAAATGGCGTAAATTGGTCGTTTGATTGTAACTATGGCACGTTTCTTAACCACTAAAGCTTTGAACTTGAAATTTGATACACATGACTCCCTACGTCATGTAACCTTGGACACCGAATTTCGATCTAATCTGGTACTCAACTCGGCCACCAGGGGGCCAAAACTAAAATAGGTAAAAAGTGCAATATCTCGTTTATTAGTGACTTGTTTTTGATGATATTCTTATGGTACTTACTCCAAGCAACGATACATCACATGTCATACCGACTTTCGTTTGACCTATATACTATACATGTACAATGTTTCTTAATCTGGATGAATTCTAAAGCACCAAATATCTATACGGTGAGCACAATGGCCCCTGGCCGTTTCATTAGTGTACAACGAGCAGTTTTAGGATGTTATCATTGTGATGAGTGTGTAGGGCAGACCTACGATAGGCAGGTTTGTTTAGCGAGAGGATGCAGTTGTTCTTAGTTCTTTTTGTACAAACTTCCCTATCGATTTATGACCCGACACAAATCCAATATGGCTGCCAGGCTGCCATCTTTCTTCTCCACCCCACCACTTCAGAACCAGTTTCGTGACAGCCAGAAACATGTCTGGTGCCCACGGAGAGGGGGCAAACATTTTGCCTCGATCGCGTTATGTCTAGTTAAGAAACTGTTGATCCCATCACTTTGGTTTCATTGAAAACTTGGTTACATAATTCTTGAACTTCCTATGACACATACCGACTGGTTAGGCACTATTATTGTAAATTGGAACATTTGAAGGAACTAAAGTTTCAGACAGTCCAAAAACCATAATTTATATTTTATGTCGTTCATACTCTACCCAGGTCAGACTTTTGCATGTGTACTCCATTCGGACACACCCGAGGAAGAAATAATCTATTTATAATAGAAATCTCTTAGCTAGTTCGCTTAGCTACACCTAGGCGGCGCCCCTATACAACCTCTGCCTCGTGTGAGCCGCCAACACCAGTACTTCTTCCTCGGCCGAGTTTTTTTACGTCGTTTTCGCCCAATTTTGGCCGATTCCACGCTAAAGAAGGACACCCCGGGACACCTTCGGGACGCTTATTGATTCTAGGAGACGGGTGAGATCGTTCTTTTACAATCCCCCCTCGATTTCTGCTTTTGGAGCGTGCTTTTTCTGCCGTCTCCCAAGAAATTTTTTCTCCGTTCTCCCGGGCTGTGGGTCACGTGACCCGTTCGTTTTTAGCTCACCTCTTAGCAGAGGTGAGCTTATCCCATACCGTGGCGTCCGTCGTCCGTCGTCGTCGTCGTCGTCGTCGTCGTCGTCGTCCGTCGTCCGTTAGCAGGGCACGTTTCGTAACTGTTAGAGCTATTGAGTTGAAACTTGGTACACATGTACCCTTATGTAATGACACCTGGGAGACCAAGTTTTGGTCCAATTCGTTTCATGGTTTGGCCACCAGTGACCAAACGTTAAAAGTGAAAATATGCAATATCTCCCTTAATAGTAGTCGGGAAATTTTGAAAAAAATATGGAAGGTACTTCTAGCAAAGGTGCATCATATATCCTCCGGGTTTTTGATTTGACCTCCTTTTCAAGGTCACAGAGGTCAAATGGTGTAAATTAGCCGTTAGGATGTAATGATGGCACGTTTCTAAACTGCAATGACTATTGATACCAAATTTGGTACACATTTACCCCTTAGTCAGGTGATCTCAGGGACCGAAGTTTGGTCCAATATGATTCACCACTTGACCACCAGGGGGCAAAATCCAAAAACCTTAAAAATGTGATTATTCCTTAACTTCTTGCCCGATTGCCACCAATTTGATATCATGGGTACATCTAACCACCATACAGTATATGTCACACAGGTTTTTAATTTGACCTTCTTGTCAAGGTCACAGAGGTCAAATGGCGTAAATTGGCCATCAGGCCGTAACTATGGCACGTTTCTTAACTGCAATGACTATTGATCACAAATTAAGTACACATGTACCCCTTGGTCAGGTGATCTCAGGTACCGAAGTTTGGTGCGATCTGATTTGCCATTTGGCCTCCAGGGAGGGGGCCAAATCCTAAATTCTTCAAAACGCCATTATTCCTAGTAATGACTTGCCCGATTGGCACCAATTTTATATCATAGGTACATCTAATTCTAACAACCATTCAATGTGTCACCCGGGTCTTCTTTGATTTGACCTACTTTTCAAGGTCACAGAGGTCGAATGTACTGTAAATTGGCCATTTTGGGGAAATTGTAATTGCTTGGACCTACATCAAACCTAACACTACATGACACAAGACCATGCTCTTTATCCATCTTTCCTCCACATGAGGTGAGCACAATGGCCCTGGCCATTTCATTATAACTTTTGTGGTTTTTCCGATAGAAAATCGGCGTAATGACATCTTTATTGCCGTCTTTTCTTACTTCTTTGGGTGTTCCACCCTTTGCTCGAGGTCCTTTTACGGGTGTATCGGGGATTCATAGTCCCCGGCCCGGTTCTTCCCCGTGTCGGGGTGCGGGTAGTTCCGCCCCCATTGGGCCGGACCCTTCCGCTCCCGGGATGCCTTCCTCTTCTCCTGGCACTGCCGGCAAGGAGACGAAGAAGGTGAGGAGAGGGGCGCAGCCCTCAAAGGGAAGGGGGTCTTTGACCCTCTCTCCCTCGCCCCCCTCACGGACCCCCGCTAAGCGACGAGGTCCATGGGGCTCTGGGGGGGTTTCGACCCCTCCCGACCCCGAACCCCAGGCCGGGCACCCCTCTTTTGGGGGTGTGCCCCCTGGGGAGGCCTTGGGTTTGAGTGTTGGTGACCCTGATTCAGGGACACTCCCCAGGGCTAGCCCTGCCCCCTTTCCAGGGGGCACGGCTCCGGGTGGGACGCTGGATGTTTTTTCGTCCCGATCCCCCCGCCGACGCCCCCACCTGTCATGGGTTGGTGAGCAGCGTCGCCCCCGGTGAGCCGCCTGTTATTTCAGGCGTGCTCACCGTCCCCCTCCGGGGTTTGCGACGGGGTTGCGGCCGCTGTCCTTGCCGGCGGCAGCTCGCTCTGCCAGCGCCACGGTTGAGTCCACGGCCACTCCGGGGATCCGCCACCCCTTTGCTTTGGGGCGGGCTCGTCTGTCCGACCCTCACTCTGTGAGTCGGTCGTCTCTTCGGATGCCCCCTGGCGGGGCAAGACCGGTTTTCACCTTCCCCGGTGTCCTGCCCGGTGTGGGCAGGGGGTCGGTGATCGACCACTATTCACGGCCGAGGGGCCCTGGTGCCCCCCCCTGTTATGGGTGCCGTCAGACCATCCATTTCCCCGGTCCGACCCCACCCTGCTCTGTCGGGTATGTCAGGGTTGACTGGTGTGGCTGCCGATCAGGCATGCCCCCTCCCCCCCTCCTGTGTCTGCCCCACGGGAGTCCGATTTTAGCTCTGAGCCTCAGCCTCTTGCTTCCTCTCTCACGGAGGAGCAACGGCAGTTGCTTAGGAGTCTGGCGGACCGCATGGAGGCTGCCAACCTCCATGACAGGTCCTCGACTCGCCCGGCCGAGAGGCCGGTGGCTTTTGACTTGAGTCATCAGCCAATGAACTGTGAGTTTAGCGACTCACAATCTTTATCAGTCTCTCAGGCTTGTAACCCCTCTGGGGGTGAGGACTCCGACATTGTCGCGAGTATGCGCGACTTGCGCGCTCTTGTTCGGCAATTTGTGCCACAAGACACTTGTCCTCTCCCGACGGTCAACCCCGCCCTCGGTAAGGTGCCGTTCGACTTGTTCAGCGACGCCTCCGAGCAGGAGTCGGATGCGGTCCCTGACAGGGCTTTTCAAGAATTGCCCGCGTCTTCGGCCCTGATTAGAGCCTCCACATGATTGGATATGGCTCTCAGGGATACAGCGCCTTCTTGCGGGGGTCACCAGCGCGCCCTAGTCTCGACGCTCCCGTCTACGGGGTTGGGTGCCTGGACTCAGGCTGGGAAGCGATTCACGACCGCTTCCCCTCCAAGCCTGTCCTATAGACCCGATTATTATCGGGTCTCACCGTCGGGAACCGACCGGGTTTCACTGTCGCCCCTCAAGGACGACATCCAACTTTCGGGTTTGGTACCCCCTAAAGTCCTCTCTTCTACGGCCTTAAAGGATGCGAAGAATGACGAGGCCCTGGCTAAGGAGACCCAGGCGGTGTTATCTTACGCCGACCTGACTCTGTGTGCTCTTACCAGGTCTTTAGCCGCGGATGCCTCGGAGGAACAGCGCATTCTCGCCATGTCCCTCCAGCAGTCCCTGCAGCATGTTAGTGATCTGACTGCTAAGCAGGCGGCTAACGGCGAGCTAAAACGCCGTGACCTGCTCATCGGGGGGTTGAGCACGGTCAGGTCCCAGTTTCTGCGGGGGGGCATTAAGAACCGCTCCATTGAGCGGCCCTTTCTTGTTCCATGACTCCCTGCCTGACACCATGGGGGCTCAGGCACAGTCGGATCGCCTGATGGAGTCAGTCTCGACTCCCAAGCGGCCCCCCCTGTCCGCGTTCCTATGAACAGGCCGCGGGCAGGGGACTACAGGTGGGGTCTTGACGCCCCCGAGGTTCGTCGGCTCCTCGTGGGCCCTCGTCCTCGCGTGGCTCCTCCTTTCGTCCCCAAAGGAAGGCAGAAGCTACGGCTCCCTCTCGCCGCTCCAATAAGCGCCACCGCTCCTCAGGCAGGGGCGGGAGCGGCGGGCAGCCCAAGCGTCCCTTGCAAGAGAAGGGTCGCGGGGGCAAGCGCAAGTGACTCTTTAGTCCTTCCTCCTGCGCCTCCAGGTGGTGCCCCCACAGTTGGCGTCGTGGGTGGCAGACTGCGACACTTCGCAGCCTTTTGGGACCGGTGGTGTCAAAAAGACTCCCCCGTGCCGGATATGCTCCGACACGGTGTCCGATTGGACTTTTCCCGTCCCCCCCCCATGACGTCGCCTCCCACCCCGGTGTCCCCGCCAGTAGACCCCGTCGGGGCTCTTGCCCTTCGATCGGAGGTCCTGTCTCTTCTCAAGAAGCAGGCAGTGGGGCTGGTGGACAACCATTCCTCCGCAGGCTTTTACAGCCACGTCTTCTTGGTCCTCAAGAAGTCGGGGAAGTGGAGACTGGTCATCGACCTGTCCAGCTTGAATCGGTTCCTTCGGGTCCCCAGCTTCAAGATGGAGACAACCAGGTCAGTAGCGGTCGCGGTGCAGCCCAACGATTGGGCTATCTCTCTGGACCTTCAGGACGCGTAGTTACACGTCCCGGTCCATCCAGAGTTTCAGCCCTTCCTTCGTTTCTTCTTCGAAGGAAAGGTTTATCAGTTTCAGGCCCTTCTTTTCGGCCTGGCTTCTGCTCCGCTGATTTTCACAACAGTCGTCAAGGCGTTTGCCGCGCCTTTTCACGCCATGGGCTTAAAGCTCCATTGCTATCTCGACGACTGGCTGCTACGGAACCAGGCTCATCGCCGTCTGGGAAAGCAGGCAAAGTTTCTGCTCGTCACAACCAGACAGGCAGGGTGGTTGTTAAATTGGAGCTGAATGCGAGCTGGACGCAGCTCGGGATTATGTCTTCGTGGGGCTGCGATTTCGCACACGAGAGGGCCTGATGTCCCCCCTCCGGACCGAATTCGCAAGATTCGGTCCTTGGTCGGGAATTTTCGCCGTCAGGACAGCGGACCAGGTTCCTTTTGGCCACCTGTATATGCGCCCACTCCAGCTCCTCCTGCTGTCAAGTTGGCGTCCATTCACGGGCTCCCTCGACCAGCGGATATATATCCCGGAGTCCCTCCTGGGGGAGGTGCGGAGTTTCTGGGGTTCGAAGACGGAGCTCCTCCGCGGAGTGCAGCTCAGCCCTCCATCACCCCAGATGTCCCTGTTCACGGACGCCTCCCTTTATGGTTGGGGCGCCCATTTGAACGAAGGGGACCTGACCACCAAGGGCACGTGGTCAGAGGAGGTTGCGCGTTTCTCAATCAATATCCTCGAGATGCAGGCTGTCATCCTGGCCGTGAGGGCCTTCACGTCTCATCTAAGGGGTCACAGGGTTTCTCTTTTCTCCGACAATTCGACGGTGGTCGCTTATATTCGGTGACAGGGGGGGGGACGAGATCCGACACATTGTGCCGTCTCACTTGGGAGCTCCTGTAGCTGTGTCGCCGCTTGGATATCCAGCTCCTCCCCCGTCACATCCCCGGCAAGAGAAATATCTTGGCTGACGCCCTTTCCAGGTCGGACCGTCTGGTCCAGACAGAGTGGACCCTCCATCGCGAGGTGGTCTCTCGCCTGGGGGCCCTGTGGGATGCTCCGGTCGTGGACTTGTTTGCGACTCGGTTGAACAAGAGGTTCCCCCTGTACTACTCACCCCTTCCGGACGGGGAGGCCTTGGGAGTGGACAGCCTGTCGGCCTCCTGGGACGGCCTCAATGCTTATGCATACCCGCCAACCCCTCTGTTGCTACCGGTACTCAACAAGGTGGCCTGTTCACGGGTCAGACTTTGTCTGATAGCACCGTGCTAGCCGAACCAGGCCTGGTTCCCGGTTCTGCTGGAGCTGCTGACGGATCACCCCCGCCGCCTGCCGGCGTGGGACCATCTGCTTTATCACCCAATCGGCCGGGTCTATCATCAAGACCCTTCTTTTTACAGGCTTCACGCCTGGAGGCTGTCGGGTATTTCCTCCGAGAGAGAGGCTTTTCGGAAGACGTTATCCGTAAAGTCGCCCAACCTCAGAGACAGTCTATCCTTGATTCATACGATAGCAAGTGGGCTGTCTTTCGAGACTGGTGTCGGGAGCACGGAGTTTCTCCGGTCGCTCCCTCTCTTCCCAACTTCCTCGACTTCTTGAATTTTCTATTCACGGCCCGGAAGTTTTCGGTTCAGAGAGTGAAAGGTTATCGCTCCGCCGTTTTGGTCACCTTAAAGCTGACTGAATCGTGGCAACCGTCTTTGGATGACGCTGTTTCATCGTTGCTTCGCAATATGTCTTTGGAGCGTCCTCGCTCCATTCAGCTCTCCCCCAAGTAGGACCTCTCGGTGGTCTTAAGGGCTCTCATGAAATTTCCATTTGAACCCATGCATCAGGCAGATTTTAAACATCTAACCTTTAAGACCGTTTTCCTGGTGGCTTTGGCCACGGCACAGCGGCGGTCTGAGCTCCATGCTGTAGCCTTTTATAAATTGGCTTTCACTGAGAGGGGCGCGGTCCTAGAATTTGTCCCAGACTTTCTGGCTAAAAACCAGGCGCCGCACACCTCCAGGCGCCCGGGTTTTTATCCACTACGGTCTCTAGAGACCTTCCGGACAGAACTCTCTGTCCTGTTCGGGCATTAAAGTTCTATTCTAATAAGACTAAGGAGCCTGCTGTTCACCTAGGCAGGAAGCGCCTCTTTTTGTCTTATAGAGAGGGGTTTACTAGGGAGATAGCTGCAGCCACGGTCGCCAGATGGTTGGTGGCCACCATCCGGATGGCTTATTCTATTACACTCGTTTCTCCAGAGCTTCGTCGCCTAGGCGCCATTACGGCCCACGAGATTCGGGCCATTTCTTCTTCGTGGGCCGAGTATAAGGGAGTGGCGCTGAACGAGGTTTTAGATGCGGCTACGTGGAGTTCTCACTCTACATTCTCCCAGTATTATATGTGCGATTGGTCCAAGTTAACAGACGGTATGCTGTCTCTTGGTCCAGTTGTCGCTGCTCAGCACGTGGTCTAGGTGTTTCCCTGCCTAGACCACTCGTCGATTTTCTCTCCTGTTGGCTGTCTTGTCCTCCCTCCTTTTTAAGCGGGGGGGGGGTTGTTCTATAGACTGTCGCCGGGTCTTCGGGCCTGCACATTCGCCCCGTCCAGCTGTCCTAGGGTTCAGCCGCCTAGGACTTTTGAGAGTTAGTCAGTGAGGCCGCTCCATTTTATTCTGGGGCGTGCTCTCCTTCTTGTAAAAAAAAGAAATGTTTTCCACATTGTGTCTCTTGACGATATGTGCTGAGCTTGTGCCGTGTTGAGGTGGTTTTGTCCCCGTCTAGGAGGGGATGGGTTTTCCCAGTTATGCTTCCCCAAGCATTCTTTCTCTGGGTCCCCTGGTCTCACCCGTTGGGTTCTGCTGCGCAGCTTGGAGACAGTTCACTTCACTACATGGTAAGTCACCGTTTACCCTCCTTCCTTTGGTTGTTGGTATTCGATGCAAAAGTCTGACCTGGGTAGAGTATGAACGACATAAAATTTCCATTTCCTGTGGAAATGTCATTTTATTAGTTCATACCTACCCAGGTCAGACTACCCGCCCTGCCTGTCCCCACAGCAACGGGACTAACTCGGTGCGCTCGAGTAATAAGTACTAGTGATGGCGGCTCACACGAGGCAGAGGCTGTATAGGGGCGCCGCCTAGGTGTAGCTAAGCGAACTAGCTAAGAGATTTCTATTATAAATAGATTATTTCTTCCTCGGGTGTGTCCGAATGGAGTACACATGCAAAGTCTGACCTGGGTAGGTATGAACTAATAAAATGACATTTCCACAGGGAATGGAAAATCTATTATCATTTCCTACTCTAGAGCAAACGCAAATAAACATTCCCCTGCTCAAACCAAGTATTTTCCGTTTCCACAGGATAACTTTTGGATAGCTTTTTTGCATTGATTTCATCACTTGGTGGTTTTGTGGTGTCGGTAAGGGGAAGGTTTCTTTCGGTATTTGGTGCGATGAGATTCTCTATTTTACTATTATGGGGGAAAACTAGCTTCTGACAAAACGATTTGAAGATGGAGATCCTTTCTTCTTGTATATTCCAAATTCTTAAAAATACAGCATTTATATAATGGATAGTTACAGTCACAGATTGGCGAGTCCAAATCTGGTGTTCACAGGCTGGAGTCCAAGACCTGAATGACCATATACAATCTTTGATTTACCATGAAAACTATAACAACACAAAATCACCGAGGAGACATAATACAAACTTTGACAAATCAAACATGTTTCTGATTGAAAGACTTGTACTAATTACACTTGCCAATCAAGCGTCTCCAACTTGTCTGAACATACTTGATTAATAAAACAATGACCTTATAGTGAAAGAGTTAAACCCTCAGTAACCATTGTTTTCAGAATAAGCTAACTAGTTTTGTGTTTTGACATGTACGATATGTCAAATATTCACCTTAAACATTATGAGAAATGATAACTTGTAAATTTGTACTTTTGGTGAAAAGTACACCATGAAATTACTATTAGGCGGCTGTCAACCTTTTTCGGTTTCCACACAATAACTTGAGAATGTCTTTTGCGATTGATTCTATTTTTTGTGAGAATATTGGGGTGGAGTATGGGGAGGTTCCTTTCGATAGCGGGTGCAAAACAATTCTAGGTTTTGCCACTAGGGGGCCATCAACAGTATTTTAATGATATTTTCGTTGCTGCAGAATAACTTGAGAACAGCTTTTTTCATTGATCCCGTCTCTTCGTGGTTCCTTGCTTTTGGGCAGGGGAAGGTTCCTTTTGATATTCGGTGCAATGCAGTTCTCGGTTTTGCCACTGGGGGGGCTATCAACGTTTTCGGTTTCTACACGATAATTTGAGAACGGTTTTTGCGATTGATTCTATTTTTTGGTGAGATTATTGGGGTGGAGTAGGGTTAGCGGGTGCTAAGCGATTCTCAGTTTTGCCACTAGGGGGCCATCAACATTTTTCGTAAAAATTTTTCGTTTCCGCAGGATAACTTGAGGACAGCTATTTTTCATTGATCCCGTCTCATGGTGGTTCATTGATTTCGGGCAGGGGAAGGTTCCTTTTGAGATTCGGTGCGATGCAGTTTTGCAACTGGGGGACCGTCAAAATTTTCAGTTTTGTGCACGATAACTTGAGAATGCCTTCTGGATTGATCTTATTTCTTGTTGGAGTAATTGGGTGGAGAAGGAGGAGGTTCCTTGCGATAGAGGGTGCGATGTGATTCTCGGTTTTGCCACTAGGGCGCCATCTCCGTTTTTCATGAAATTTTCATTTCCGCAGGATAACTTGAGAATGGGTTTTCGCATTGATTTTGTCTTTTGGTGGTTCTTCGCTGTCAGATAGGGGAAAGTTTCTTTCAATATTCGGCGCGATGCAGTTCTCGGTTTTGCCACTTGGGGGCCGTTAACATTTTCGATATCAGTACAATAACTTGAGAACGGCTTTTGTGATTAATTGTATTTTTTGTGGGAATATAGGTTCCTTTTGACAGTAGATGCGTTGCGATTTTCGGTTCTCGGACCATCCCAAAATGTGGAAGGATTGGCAACTAGCACAGTGAGGGTGGGGTGATTCCACTTATTTTGCCAGTAACCCTGACTAGGATGTCAACCACCTGGTCATGGTTACACCACTCCCCCCCCCCCCCTTCAAAATACATTCTATTTGGTTTATCGCCATTTCGCCTACAATCATTTCGCCTACAGCCATTTCACCTACCGTCATTTCGCCTACAGCCATTTCGCCTACCTGCCATCTTCGCCTATTTCTCATTCCGCCTACTTGCCATTTCGCCTACCTGCCATTTCGCCTACCTGCCATTTCGCCTACTCGCCATTTCGCCTACTGCCATTTTGCCTACATACAGAAAATGCCATTTCACATAATTCTGAATATATTTGTTTTAAATCCTCCATATTGATACCAGTATCAGTAAAAAATATAAGTTATCAGGCCTTATACCTACTGTTGCAGAGGATTTGCAAATCCACCACATTTATTTGGTATCTGTCAAAAATATATGTTTGGCCCTTTGTAGGCCTACTGTAGCAGAGGATTGTATCCCATTTCCCTTTTAGAGTCCCAATCATCATACACTAATTTGTTGTTGTTGAAGCTCTAATTTGGTTACTGGATTAATTGGATCACTATAAAGTGTGTCACACAACATAAGCAAACTAACTAATTTTCTGCTTATGTATAGTGATCGTACTCCTATCTGCCAGCTAAAAATTTGCCTCAAACCGCCTCTGTTCAATACAAATATCCAGAAAGTCCTACTTTCCTTCCAATTCATAAAAAAACAAAAATAGCATTAAAAGTAGGCGAAATGGCTAGTAGGCGAAAAGACAAGTAGGCGAAATAGCTAGTAGGTGAATTGGCAAGTAGATTAAATGGCTAGTAGGCGAAAAGACAAGTAGGCGAAATAGCTAGTAGGTGAATTGACAAGTAGGTGAAATGGCTAGTAGGCGAAATGGGTAATAGGCAAAATGGTTATAGGCGAAATGGCTGTAGGCGAAATGAATGTAGGCGAAATGGTGATACACCTTCTATTTACCATGAAAAAAGACCTGGTTTATGCCATGCTTTGCGTAGCTCTTGTTGATACAATATTTTATTTTCTGTCTTCAGACATCGATGAATGTGCCCTTGGTCTGGATAACTGCCACAAGAACTCACAATGTGTCAACTTGCCAGGATGGTATTATTGTAAATGTAAAGAGGGCTACTCTAGCCGCAGAGAAGATAACAGATACGGAAGGCTTTGTCGAGGTATGTTGATAATTCTAAAATACCTGGATTCAGAATGAACCAAACTTTAAAGTGTAAATGCACTTTGCGCGAATGAAGCTTGGTTTTTAACTCGGCAGTTATGGTAAGGCAACCATAACCACTTGGGTTGGTGCAAAATGTAGAAGCTGTCAAAAAGCATTTAAAACCACATTTTTCATTGTCTAATTTGAGATGTTTTAGAATAGAAATTGATACCTCACTGATGGTATTGATTGTCTCACTAAAACCCCTCAGGTGGAGCTGAAATATTGGCCAAAACCTCGGCTCTGCCTCAGTTTTGGTCTACATTTTAGCTCCACCCTCGCGGTTTTGGTGAGACAACCAATACCTCCTGTAAAGTACCAATTCCATGCTTTTTGGCTCACCATAGGGGAGTATAAAATACCACAGTGTCTGTCGTCGTCGTCCGCCCTATGTATCATGTTTCAACGTTACTCAACCAATAGAACTATGAACTTGAAACATTGTACATAGGACCCCTAGGTCAGGTGACCTCTGACAGTGAATTTTGGTCCGATCTGATTTTTGACTCGGCCAAAAGGGGGCCAAAAGTGGAAACCTGAAAAGTGTGATATATCTCTCAGAAGTGACTCATCTTTGATATATATTTTCTGATACAATGTAGGCTCTCCTAGCATCACATGCCAGACAGGTTTTTGATTTGACCTAATTTTCAAGGTCACAGAGGTCAATTGGCTTAATTGGCAGTTTGAGTGTAACTATGGCATGTTTCTTAGCCCGCTAAAGCTAACAACTTGAAACTTGGTACAAATGACCCTCTAGGTCAGATGACCTCTGACACCGAATTTCGGTCCAATATGATTCTCGACTTGGCCACCAGGGGGCCAAAACTGAAAAAGTAAAAAGGGCAATATCGTGTTTATTTAGGGACTTGTTTTCAATATTATTTTTATGGTAGGTACTCCAAGCAAGGATACATCACATGTCATACTGATTTTGATTTGACCTAAGTACTATACTTGTAGCATGTTTCTTAACCAGCATGAATTCCTAACCACCAAATATCTGTGAGGTGAGCACAATGGCCCCTTGGCTTTTCATTTATTGGTTGGTCTTTTGAGCAAATTTGATCTTATATAAAAACTGAATTTTTTTTTGAGATTTACCGTCTTTGAGAACTGTTTTATAATCTCCAGAGAGAATTTACTTAAATAAACCTATCATGATATTCATGCCCTTGAAGAAGCAGAATTTGTTATTTTCAAACTTAGACACTGAAACATTATTGTTACGTTTGTAACATATTACTCTATATCAGCAAGGTTGGGTGTTTGAACTGCCTTTACTCTAACTGAGTTGTTTGTGTGAATGTCAAAAACTTAATCGAATGAAAGATTCCTGTTTGAACAATTTACCTAACTGTTGGGGAGAATGTGAACTTTTTTGTGCGTCCGAGTAAGATACCCGAGTATAAGGCCCTGGCAGGTACATATAGCCTCCTGGTCAAAACTGAACAATCTCTATTGACTAACAGTCTTGAACTTCAACCTTACAGTCACAAGGTGGATGGATGCCTCCACCAATATGATAGGCCATGGGATTGATTTCTGAACAGATATGGTGCAAAAAAAAACGTTTCGAACCAGAATCATGATCTTTTCTTGAAAAATATTCCAGATGTGAATGAATGTTCTGAAGCAAGGGATAGCTGTCATCGGAGCAGTCGATGTGTCAACACAGATGGAGGCTATGTGTGTTCTTGTGACGGAAAGAAGCACTGTTCACAGAGTAAGCTTTCATTTACAACTCCCCCCTCACCTTTAACTTGTTAAAATGAAATATTACAGGCGACAGGAGACAGTAAACAGTTCATAGCCTTTCTCTTGAATCTCACATGAGAAATCCTTTATAAGTCGTTGAGTATTATCTACAAGAGAAGAGAACCCTTGGGAAAAATCCTTTATTCTTTGTTATTTGTTCAGGATTTCTTGCTATTTGATAATTCTCAAAATGCCGGTGCATGCAGCTTATACAGCACCAGAGCGGTTGCCCACAGCTTAACTCTTTCAGCCCTGGGGGATTTTTTCAGTAGTGAAAGTACTCATGGGGAATCCCGCTTAACGCTCGACACGCCATCTAAGAACAACTCTATACACTGAATATTGTCTGCTGATCTATCTGATCTAGCTGTAGAATGGCTGCAGATGACGTGATGATCGCTTTTGGATCGTCAATCCACGATGTTTCTTTGACTATTGAGCCTGCCGAGATACATCGCTGTGGCTGACAGAGTTAAACACCAAGCAGCAGTTACTTGTGAGCGGAACTGTAGTTTATGTAGTTTCTGTTAACTTTTCAGATTGTGTCTATATGGGATTGGAATATGCCAATGGTACCACATTCAAGAAACCGGACAAGAATTGTCACATCTGCTCATGCAAAGTATGCTATTCATATTTAGGATATTTCATTAGTAGTATCAAGAACTCGTGCTTTATTTCAGAGGTGCCTGAGAGGCTTCTGTGTCCCTAAGAGGGCCATCGCCGACACACAAATAAGTCAACCTAATTGGTTCACTGTAGGGAGTCTATACCATACCGCAGTCTCAATAGTCCGTCGTCCGTCGTCCGTTGTCCGTCATCTGTATCGAATTTCAAAAACAGTTTCCTTAACCACTGAAGTTATAAGTTTGTAACCTTGAACACAGGACCCCTAGGCCAGGTGACCTCTGACACTGAATTTTGGTCCGATTTGATTCTTGACTTGGCCACCAGTGGGCCAAAAGTGGAAACCTAAAAAGTGTGATATCTCTTATAAATGATTCGTTTTCGATAACATTTTTATGGTAGGTTCTCCTAGCATACATCGCATATCATATGGGTTTTTGATTTGACCTAATTTTCAAGATCACAGAGGTCAAATGGTGCAAATTGGCCATTTGAGTGTAACTATGGCACGTTTCTTAACCGCTAAAGCAATGAACTTTAGATTTGGTATATATGACTCCCTACATCCGTCATATAACCTCTGACACCCAATTTGGTCTGATCTGATTCTTGATCTGGCCACCAGGGGGCCAAAAATAAAAAAGGTTAAAAGATGCAATATCTCACGTATTAGCGACTTGTTTTTTCGATAACATTTTTATGGTAGTTACTCCAAGCAAGGATACATCACATTTCATATGGATTTTGGTTTGACCTATATACTATACATGTAGCATGTTTCTTATTAACCAGCATGAATTCCTAATCATCAAATATCTATGAGCAGACTATGGCTTCTGGCCTTTCAATTCATTTTGATGATCTGTTATCTTTGGTCTCATGTATCACATTGACATGGTCAAGTCTGGCTCTGTGTGCAGTGCTAAACTCCATCTCATTATGTACCCCTGCTCAACGAAGTTGAGATGGGGGCATAACGTTCTTAGCTGGTTTCCGCATCCACACTCTATTCTGCTCAATAACTCAAGAACCACTCGTCTGGTGGATTTGCAATTTTTGTGGCATAAAGGCCTAGTGTCTTGAAGGTTCCCTATTGATTTTGGGCCCAAGCCCAAATCGAAGATGGCTGCCAGGTTGCCATCTTGGTTTTTTGCATTCCGCCCCATAACTCAAGAACCGATTGGGTGACAGACCTGAAACTTCTGTGGTGATCGATTTTGAGCCTGACACAATATCCAAGATGGCCGCCACGCCGCCACTTTTATTTTCCGCATTCCACACCATGACTCGAGAACTGAGTGAGTGACAGACCTGAAGCTTCTATGATGTTATAGCCTAGTGTGGGGGAGCTTCCCTATCGATTTATGACCCGACACGAAATCCAATTTGGCTGCCAGGCTGAGGCTGCCAGGCTGCCATCTTTCTTCTCCACTCCACAACTTCAGAATCAGTTTAGTGACAGCCAGAAACACCTCTGCCCTTTGAGCGGGGGCATACATTGTGATTCGCCTCAATTGCGTTCTGTTTAGTTAGGTCTAGGCGTACTTTGAAACTTTGAGGGGGATATTTTATTCGTTTCGTGTGAGCAGACCTGCTCGTGAATCCAGAGCTTTTCAATTTGATATCTTTTTTTGCAGAGTGGTCGAGTTGTGTGTCAGTCGGAGCCCTGCGACTGTTCCTCTCCTACTGTCAGCCCTGACTGTTGTCCTCACTGTGTTCATAATGCTCACTGTGCCCACCCAGACACACAGCAGATCTATCAAAATGGAGAGACGTGGCTTTATGATTGTGAGATCTGTGAATGCTTGGTAAGACTGTTAGCTTTCTACACCAGGTGTTATGGTTGACAAAAAAAGAGAGAAAAAGTGTTAAAGTGGCTTCCATCTATTTTTTTCTAGTTGATGATTGTCCCAAGGGGATTAAGGAAGGGATAAGGTCTGATTCCAATACAACAGTTTACCCTTGTAGTTTTCCACTTTAACATGCTTAAATGTGGTCATTGCCAAGCCAATAACCTGCATTGCAGTTATTCCAATGCTTTTAAAATCTGTGCGGTGTCCCGGTTTCTCTGCTATATAGGGGAAGCTCAGCTTGATATTTGCACTTTTTATGAAACACATATTAGATAATCATGTTTGATCCCCAGAACTAAGTTTTTTGCATTCATTTCTCTGCGTTTCAAACGTAAAAGTAAAAAGTAAAACCATTGCATATTCATCAAAGACAAATTAAGGTTTTCAAAAGTGGGCCTCAAGGTGCCATCCGTCTTTGCTGAGTGTAGGGTGACTGATCATTGTTCTCATTGTGGTTGTGACCAATAGGATAATTATGGTATTCCCAGTATGTAAACTACTTCTCTCCTTTTTGTTGCCCAGGACGGTGAGGTTGACTGCTGGAATCTCAACTGCCCAGAGCTAGCTTGTGAGAAGACGGTTCAACTAGAAGGCGAATGCTGCCCGAGATGTCAAAATGATAATCCTTGCCAGCGACCAGCCCGCAAGCATGACAACACAAGTGCTACTTGTAACTACAACACAACTTCATATAAAGATGGAGCTACTTGGCATTTATCGAGAAGTCATCATGACTGTACACTTTGTGAATGCAGGGTATGTCGATTGCCTCGAACTTCATAACAGTTTTAAAGTGGTCAAACTAGAGCAAGAGATATATGACTTTCATTCATTGTGTTCGAGCATTTTATCTAAAACACATTGATATGAATCAAACTAAAGTTGGGTTAAAGGTTCTGTCTACCTATCACAGAAGAAGAATGACAATATCTTTTTTCAGACCAGTGCAAACTGGTCTTTCCAATTAGCATTGATCCCCAACATTGCCCAATGAGCCATCCTCCTTACAGTGATGTACAACACACTGATGTGTCTCTGTACTAAAATCTAGACCAGGCGCCACCTGACAGTTGTGATTTTACAGAGACCCAACAGTGCAAATTTGAATTCTATCCCACCTCAAAAACGAGTTGTCCTCCCAAAACTCCTTCCGCTGAACCCAACACACCATGCTTTATCTTAAACGCACCATCTGTATCTCAATTTAAAAGATGGCTGGTGCAAACTCTCGGCCCTGTGTATAATACATGCAACAATGCTATTGAGGTGTTTTTGAATGGGTAACACAACCGCTTGATTCTATTCCAATTCGCAAATGAAGTGAGAGATGGTGAACAAAACAAGGCACATTCTGTTTAGTATAGGAGGCAGATCGTTGGTCAATGACATACATGTACTTACAGTTGAGTTTTCATTAAAGTCATCCTTTAACATGTTTAAAGCCTTTACTCTCTCGGAACATACTGTGTAGACACAATTTAGCTGGTTTTGGTGTGTCTATTTCACATATTAGGCCTATAACACATATCATAGGCTTTTGAACAGGCACACTTCAACCATTGTCAACTCGCTAAATTGTGCCAAAACTGTATTTTACTTTGGTATATTATAAAGACACAACATAATTCCATGGCATACTTTATGTATTGCAGGCACCCTGCTGGAGCCTTCTTATCTCTAAAATCTGTCAACTTGTTTCAGGCCAGCCATATATGTTGTTCGTACAACCCTACATCATGCCAAGAAGCAGACGAGGAGCTAGTAGTTTCAACAGATAAGGCATCATTGTCAGAAATGCAAATCATCGAAACCGATACAGATGGAGAAACGGATTCACGACATACAGGTCCGGCCGTCACCGACACAGGGCAGATTGGAGTGGGAATGTCAGACTCCAGTGACTTGAGTGTTGTATCTGCATCAGAACATATTTCAGACTCTTTATCTGGAGGAAGTCAAACTCCAGAAAACACAGGGGACTCTTTGAGCCCAGACAGGGTGAGACAGTCAGCATCAGACGGGACTGAAAAAACTGCCAGGTCATCGAAAGATGGTAGTAGTTCGCTGGCTGTATCACCTGTACCTCAGTCAACATGGACTGATGGGTTATCTAGGTTATTAAATGTGACGAGTAGCCGGAAGCCATGACAAACCAATAGCTAACATGTGAGATTGTGATAATATACCAAAGACGTAAGGGACCAGTAGAATACTCGGCGGTGACCTGACAGGTAGGGCACTCGCATGAAGTGCCCTGTGGAGGAACTGCAGCTTGAGCCAGCCAGTTGGAATAAGGCACCGAAACTGCATGGAGAAAAATGAATCTCTTTGTCTTCAATGTGCAATTTTTTATGCTAAACACTGTCACTGGTGGAAACCAAGCAGTCTTGTGTTGTAACAAGATCATTGGTTGCACCAAATGCCTTTTGGTTAGTAATACTGGTGGCTACCAGTATGGTGCCACTAACAGTTGAGGCTGAGTAGATGCTGATGTCAAAGAGGGGAAGTGGCTTGGTTATATTGATACCAAATATGCTTGTTATATCATGAGCTGCAATTGGTTGACACCAACTAGGATGCTTTGGTTCCGTTGCTTTTCACATGCCGATCCGTGTGATTGTTTACACTCAATGTGCTCGCTATACGGTATACAGCATCGCTATACGGTATACAGCATCGCTGTACGGTTTACAGCATTGCTGTACAGTATACAGTATTGCTGTATGGTATACAGTATTGCTATACAGTATACAGTAATGCTATACGGTATACAGTAACACTATACGGTATACAGCATCGCTGGACGGTATACAGTAATGCTATACGGTATACAGCATCGCTATATGGTATACAGTATTGGTTTGATACCATACCAGCTGGTCATGTAAGATAAGGTGCTGCTACTTGTTGACAACATATTCCGTTTCATGAGAAAATGGCACTTAGATTTTTGTGATTTCAAACAGAAAAATGGCAGTTTAATGAAATGTTATATTTCATCTGAAACTTTAACATTTGGAGCCAGAGTTTCCACAGAAATACCACCCCTAAAGCCCGAGTTTCCAGAACAAAATGATGTTTACATAACCCCTAATGCCAAAATACTCACATAACTCAAATTTTCACCCTGGAAAACCTTATATGAAAATAATACTCTGCTACCGCACTACGTAACCAAAGTTGTCATTTGGAATACCTCAGTCTCACAAAGCTGTAATAAGTGATTAATGTGAAGGGCCGCAGAATAAGTTTTGGTTACTATTAGTCAAGATCGGGCAAACAGAGAAGTTTTTCTTTGTCAATTTAAGTCGAGCTCGGGCTTCAAAGGGTTAACATCTAAAGCATCTAGACATATTTACTTTGCCAGAATTGGACAAAGCATGACCAAGAACAAGTTGGTTGAAGCGAAATATACAGATTTCCCAGCCATTTTAGGCTTTTTTGCTTGTAGTGCCATTTTCTCATGAAACTGTCATCGGCTGAAACAAGCCGTACACATTATCTAGAATCAATGGAAGCAGCTGTGCAAGAAATGATCAAGCATACATGGACGCATGGATACATGGACGCAAGCAAAGCCATTCCAGAAACAGCCATACTGCTAGATCGGGACCAGTGTCTTAGTGTTAAGCAAAAACATAGTCAGTCGAAATTTAACTGCTGCAAAAATGCCCTAGGTTGAGTTACTAGGCCTAGGTTTATTACTCTACAGCATATGATGCATATAAAGTTTTAAAATCTTGCCTATCACAGATATGATGTAAAAGTGAACCCAGTGTTTTTATTGGTTTTCAGCTTTTTTGAAAAGCTGTTGAAGAAAAAGCTTGTACCCGGTAAGTCTAAAATAATTCGAAAAATGAGAACAAAAAGTTATTTTCAAAATAGAAAAAATTCTGACTTGTCAAGAAGACACACAGTATGCAGAAACACACAGTATGCAAAAAAAACGAATTTGGTTCTTCTAAGCCTGTAAGTGCAATAGCTTAGTGAGAGATTAATTTTTTTAAATTTCGCATCATTTTCTCATGCAGAACATGACAAAACCGACTTACTAGGTTTTTGCTACAATTAACACTCAAGAGCTAAGCCATACAAGAGTGAGAGAGAATTAGCATCATTGATTGGCCTTTGACTTTCTGAGTTTGTGTGGACCATTGGCAATGCTTCTTTTTGGACACCAGAGCGCGAACTGCTGGTTGGGTTTCTTTAAAGATGTTAGCTTCGTGACCAAATAGGTTCTTTGGGTTCGGATTGTCAGTGCAAAATGAACAAAATCTTCAGCAAAGCCATGTGGTCAAAGAGGATGGACCATATTTTGTTTCTGGATATTTCTCATTTATACTTGGTACAAAAAGTTATATCGTTTAAATTGGTCAAGAAATGAACTGTACAGAGCAGACAATGTCCCAATTCAATGCACTACTGGTACATTAATGTACACAAATACATGCAAAAAACTTTATTTCGTTACCATGATTACATCATCGCTAAAATCAATAAAAACCAAACCTCAAGTAAGTCCTACCAGTAGCTTGCACCCCAGAGGCCAAAGCGGTGTCGAGAAAACATTCACATTCAGATGACAATGGAGCCTTGGAGGCAAGGATCGAACCTTTAAGGTATATTCCGTGCCATAGTGATCAGACCTGATCTGATGTGTAATCTCAAGGCACTTTCAAAGGCATGGTCAGGTACAAGATCTTTGATGAAAGTCAATGGAGGTTATATTTGGTAAATGACAGCAACATATTGGTGGACCTTAACTTCTTAGAAATTCTACAAACTCTCTTCTCAGCTGATCGAAGTCTTGCATGAATGGCACATGGCCCCAAATTATAAAATTTCAATTCGACTTTTATATGTTTGATGATATACTATTGTCGACAGTTTTGTGTGAGGCCAGGGGGTACATTTCATTACATTGAATGGTTATTGGCTCATTGTTGACTTTTAACTTTTCATTAAAGTAGCTGGTCTTCCTACCACAAACAGCACAAAAACCAATGTCTAGTCATATTTGTCATATAATTTCATGGGTATTTCTTATTGTGTTGAATTAGATGATTTTAGGCTCTGGAAATTAGATGATCACAGTGTTGCTTCATTGAGGGTGTAATATATCTGATGGAAATTTCTTCGGGCAATTAATGTAGCCAAAAGCAATGTAACCTATACATGCTCCGCCAGGTTCTTATTTTGTTCATACATGTAACTCATTCTGGTAATTTATTTATATATTTTTGTACATTTGAATATTATTGTAGTGAGAATTGTTAATGTATTTACATTTTGAGCTTGAGACACTGGGGACGAGGTAGGTGGAATTGTTGGGCAGACGCCCGCAACCACTGATAATTGTATTTGATGTTTGCTTGGCAGGTTGATGAACCAGTGAGCAAAAATGGATGATTATAAAGTTGCAACACTTTTCCATAGCTGTTTCTCATGCTATGCCTTCGGACAATCCAACCTGGGTTACAGGCTCAACTACAGTTGGGAAGTGTTTTTTTATCATTTTTTCGCCCTGTGCACAGTTTGTCGTAGCACATGTGTGACATCCTCTGCAAGCTCTGTGGTAAACATTACATTTGATCTGTCAGAATCAAATGCCTTATCTGCTTCCACTGCTATTGGTGAATTAAATGTATTGGTCAAATTGCTAGTATGGAGTGTGGGATTGGTTTAATTGGTGTCGCATGGGCTTTTGCCTGTGCAGATCAAAATGACATTGAGAACGGTATTATCATCATGACTTGAATGGTCTTGACAACTTGTTATGTAGGAGCCATTATGTATGTTGATGATGTAAACACAATGTTAGCTAGTCCTGTTTGTCCTGTTTCATAAGTTTAATAGTGGTGTGCAATGTCCCAAGCTCTTCGACCGGTCCAGTTGTTTCGGTCTGTTTTTTCATCTTTTTGTCTCATTTTGATGGAGAACGTCATTGTCCTACTAGAAAAAATTCATACTACTGGGTCAGAGTGATATAAAAGTGCAATGGAAGACTAGCTGTGAATTGACTCAAAGGTGTACTCGTCAATTAATCTATAAACTAAACCATTCTCACCTCCACCTGTGAAATCGAAAGATGCTCATCATTAATCATTTTACTGAATGACAGGATAATCTTTTCTACTGGAGAAGTGAACCACTTTTCTTTTCTTTCTATTTTTAGGGTACAATTTTTCGGTGGTACTTCTTTTTGTTTACAATTTGTCTTAAACCGAGCTTAACTATTTAGTTATTTTCATGCTTGGGGGATGATGCACATTCATACCAAAATGAGTCTGTTAAGCCTTCCTGGAAAGAAAGAATAATTGATAGTTGATTAGGTTAGAACTAATTAGTTTAAATGGGTATGATGATAATGATGAAAAAGACTTGTTGACAACTGTTGCGAAAGCTGTATATTTACGGGATATTGTAATATGAATACACATATAATTACATATATATATATATATAGATTGGAAGTGACTTTAATGTATAATTTCCATCATGCTGAATATGTGTACATTCTGTTCAGTGTACTCAGATAGGAACGTTTCCACAACACTCGCATAATATGAGCCACCAATGCATTTCATTCTCACCTTGTGTAGTTGTCGTGTCAAAAACACCAGCTTTATTTTGTAAAGATCAAAGATCATGTACTGAGAATTGACTAGTTGTATCTGCATTTTTTTAAAACCAATTTTTTTATCCTAATTATCATTACCTTTAAATTATAAAAACATCGCAGTTTTTGGAAACATGAGTCGGAATTCAGACTCGGTTCCAAATTAAAAAACCCTTCAGAGAGTTGGAATTGGAATCCTTCCCTGAAGAAAACACTAATCAGGTAGTAAAACAATGGATCGGGAGGTACCTCAAGTTATTGATAGATGGCAGTGCATATCAATTTTAAAGTGACATAACTTTTCAATCCCGTAATTTTTGAGAATTTGTGTTTTTCAAATAACTCACAGTGCATTTTGCTATACCTTCCTTTCAGCATGTGTAGAAAATGAAGGGGTGTTAATTCAGACTCGGGAGTCCGAATTTGGATTCAATCAGGGAATCTTGATTAGAACTCAGAGCCCGAACACGGATACAGTTCTGAATGAAATCCAGAACTGAGCTTTTGAGTCTTGAACGGCCTTTTCACAGAATTACCAAACTATTAAATACAGCTGGTTAATCGGAATGGAGCGGTGTTGCATTGACGTACATTCATTGTTTTGTCAATGCCATGTGTTTGCTGTCAAGTACGGAGGCACTGTCTGTCATGTATAATATGGATAAGATACATGAGTCGAGGAAAAAAACAAAAGATTCTGGGGCAACCCAAGCCACCACACAATAATCACAACCTGTGGAGGTGTTTGAATGCTTTTATTGTAAAAAGATAAGCATTGGGCACACTTCAATGTAATTATGAAATAAATTTAAAATATTTATTTCATCTCCATAATATCATCTCTTGCTTTGAAAGTTTGCCTTTTGTGATCAACATCTAACGTTTTTTTTCAGGCAAAATGTTGGCGATCAAAGATATATCTAAAACTAGTAACTATATTTGCTTGAAGTCATGCCGCCATGCAACCTAAAGGCTGCTTTGCATACTCTATCAACCAAATATTGTTTTCTATTCTTTTAAGCCTCTTCCATTGAAATTAAATAAAATCATTTTTGGACACAATTTTAAAGAAAATAAACAAACTTGATGTTGTTGCAACTAAAGCAGGAGGGAGGAATGTCAACTTGGCTTTTCGACTTCAAGGCATATGGGATTATAATTATGCCCCCCACTCAATGAAGTTGAGATGGGCGTATTATGTTCTCAGCTGGTTTCCGCATCTGCACTCTATTCCGCTCAATTACTCAAGAACCACTCGTCAGGCTGATTTGCAATTTTTATGGCATAAAGCCCTAGTGTGTCAAAGGTTCCCTATTGATTTTGGGCCCAAGCCCAAATCGAAGATGGCTGCCAGGTTGCCATCTTGGTTTTTCACATTCCACCCCATAACTCGAGAACCGATTGAGTGACAGACCTGAAATTTCTGTGGTGTAATGACCTATTGTGAGGGATGTTCCCTATTGATTTTGGGCCCAACCCAAAATCCAACACGGCTACAATCTTTGCTTCCGCATTCCACCCAATAACTCAAGAACCGAGTGAGTGACAGACCTGAAACTTATGTGGGGTGATGTCCTAGGGTAGGGGAGGTTCAATTTCAGACCCAACCTAAAATCCAACACGGCTGTTTAGTGACAGCCAAAAACATCTCTGGTGCCCACGGAGCGGTGGCATACATTGCGATTCGCCTCGATTGCATTAAGTGTCTAGTTATTAAAGATGTTGGTGAAGCAAGGGAAGCTATCTAGTTTACTACACCATGTCATTGGCAAGTTTTGAGTTGCTTTTGAGTAACTGCAGAAATGGCATAAATGAAATGTAAGCTTATAACTTTTTTACAACTTGTAAATACATCTTTGCTTTTCTGGGCCATTTTTTCATCTGTTCGAGCATCAATAAAATGCTGTGGCACTGCATTGCTTTGTTTGTACATATTTATATTATGTATGTTTGTTTGCTGCTACATATCTTAACTGAGATATAGTCTCTACAACAACTACGTGACAGAGGGGACAGGTGGAAGATTACTTGACTCATGAGAGCCTTTTATTGGTGTGCTTTGTAGCCTGGCAAAATCCTTCAAATGATGGGGTGACAATTATTTATTTATTTATTGGATATTACAGACAGAATAGGTGTTGAGTTTTGGGTAATGCATATCTGTCAAATTAGTTAGTTCAAGCGTATTCACACACAATTTGAAACATTCATTTACCTTCTTTGTGTTTGTTTATAACAAGGTGCTACTGTGTATATATTTAGTTTTTTTGTTACTGCCAAAAGAGGGCCTTTTAGATGATTGACATACTTGTTAATATAGATGTTATGATGTGATGTGTCAGTCATCATCTAGATGGTTCTGTAGTCCAGTTTGATTTAGTTTGTAGAGTGCAGCCCTGAGCAGAATGTCTCGAAATTAGTCATCCGTAAGTAATCATTCAAAATGGTCACGTTTTGTATGACTTCAATGATGGTTGTGTCAAATAGGGCAGTTACGCAGCAACCGTTTATCATGAGCCATGTTTGGTAAACCTCACTGTGATTCATTGTCAAATTAACCCTATTCTGGAGAGGAATGTAGACAATAACACTCGTCAGCATGACCTGAGGAAAGTGAATGTATTGATTAAAAGCTTGTAGCTCCCTTGTCACAATCATTATAACCCTGTATCTAAGGACAAGACACTGAAAATGATGTGTTACCCATTGTTGTTCAGTGTCTCTCATGAAGTCCCTTGTCACCAGACAAGTCGCAAACCAGCATGGCCATATCCCAATTTTCCACAGTGTCACTTGACATGAAGAACAAACAAGTCACATCCAGAGAGCGGGCTACATAGTTGTCACATGTCACTTTCACCCTCTCGTCATATTTCATGTTGGGTTATGTAACATTGTGAATCCTGTTTTTTCGGCCTTTTTACATGCAAAAATGCTATACAATTCCACAGGTTTATGTATAACTAATGCCTCATTACATTGTAATGGGAAACAACTGAATCTCTCAGCTGATATTTTATACTTTAAGGAACAATCGGATAATCCCTTCCATGTGCTTGCGTTACGGAATCAGGAGTCATTGGCTTGCTGATAGGACAACAAAACTACCAGTGGTAATGAATTGCTGTCCTTTCGCTCCCTGATCTCTTTGCCTCCAATTGTTTTGCTCTGAATGGTAGTTAACTTGCCCCCTTGCTTGGTTGTTTCGCCCCCCTTGGACTTCAGGCTGGTTTCTATAAGGTTGTACAAAGTGTTGCCTGAGGGAGTTGGTAAAATAAGATAAGAAGTGTCTATTTATTGATGGGCCATCTGCAGTGTGACCTTGAGCAAGTCAATTGGCCATCTTTTTGATTGGTCTTCTGGAGTCTAATCTCTCTCATCAAGCTGGAATTCAGAGAGTTTTCTAAGAGTAAGATGATGTAGAGGTGAAATAGCTTGTAATCTAACTTCTCTGTGAGTTTAGATTGGATGACGACAAAACTTATCCTGAAAGTAGGGATTGATACAGAGTATGACTTGGCAGGCTTTAATTTGGAATTCTGAAGCGATTATGGAGAAATATATGTTTGGTAGTTTTGCATTTTGAGGGAAGTCCCTTGAGATAGGGTCAGAAGTGAGGAAAATTTACTGAAATCTACAGGAAAAGTATGGAAAACATTGTACAATACTCATCCTGAATTTGTTATTCCATTTTGAGTTTATTTGGTTGTCTTCGCTCCCTTTTATCTTATGAAACATGACATTGGCCCTAAAATTAGCCAGCCTTCAATTCTAATGCATGTACTGGTATGACTCGTCATAGTCTCTACATGTAGGTACTCCTGGTAAAGAACACACAATAGGTCAAATGCATTGAACAGTATACAGGCCATGATAAGGGATTAGTAATTAGCATATTCTATTTTAGTCTAGAATCTATAAAGGTTAGGGAACCTCTGCCTACATCGTTCTGTAGTGCCCATGATATTCAAGGTATAGCCTACTCTATTTGAACTATCCTCAAAAATCCAAAGTCGGTCGTATCCTCCTCCCCTCGCACATGTTACTGTCGGTCATCAGTGTCGAGTGTTGGCCTTAGGTTATGGCCAGCTCCCCAGGTTATTTGCTAGTTTCTGTAATTACTCGTTTTAGCCAAAAGTGGAGGATCAATCTAGACTATGGTCAATCGATATGGTAGACAAGTGAATTGCCTGAGGTCTGAATGACTATTTAAAAAGACAAATGTCTTGCTCAAGATCACAAGATAACACTACAAAAAAGATTTTAAGAAACCAAACCGCAGTCCTAGGGGGCAATGCCACTTCCATGCCACTTGCTGAATCCACTCCCACTTAATGTAAAACTACTAGGGGTTAAAAGGTCAGGGGCAAAACAACCAGATATCGTTGTAATAATGTAGTATTGGCCAGTAATGTACCAGTAGTATTCATTTATCAAAGCTCCATATCAGATTCTTGATCATTTATTATTTCGATCCAGTATACAATTGATCAGTGGGCAATCTTTTGGGTACAGTGGGCTGTATTTAATTGATGAGTGAGCTTTAAGGATACAGTGGGCTGTATTAAATTGATCAGGCTGTTTGGGTACTGTGGGCTGTATCTGATGGTCAGTTAACTGTTAGGGTACAGTGGACTGTTTGGGTACAGTTTGCTGTATTTGATTGGTCGATGGGCTGTTTGGGTAGAGTGGGCTGCATCTGATTAATCAGTAGCTGATCAGATAAAGAGTACACTGCTATTGATTGAACAGTGGTTTGGCTACTTATACCGAGAAATAGAGTCCAAATCACAATTGTCATCCCTAAATTCGCGTCATTGACGTGCTTCCCAGCGCGTAGGGTGTGTGTAAGGACGTCTTTAGCACACAACTTGGTGCATAGCTAGCGCGTGCGCTGAACGTCAATGACATGAAGCACAATGAGGTCAACTGTCATTAGGACTGTCTGTGAGCACTTTTATTTAAAGATGTACATATGTGGCCTGGGCTACCTGGTATTTAGTTACATTGAGTTCTGACCGATGTGGAGTGTTTTGTTACGTAGTGGGTTACATAAAAATGTAGAAAGCAGTCACTCTGTATTTTTAAATGATCTTGAAACTTTTAAAAAGTCAAGTTTATTGTTTGTATGGTTGTTCTAACTTATACTAACTAATATCAATGTCAGCTGCAAATATAAAAATATCATAATCATGTCATTCATTGTGGAGCTTCATTTGGGTTTTGTTAAGCTAAGAATAGCCCACATCCCTTTCCCCTCAAACCCCATTCCCCACTGCTAATTTTGCCTCAATAATATCATAGAAATATCACCACCTCTGTTTATTTTTAGCTCACCTCTCGGGAGCTTATACAATACCGTGGCGTCCATCGTCGTCGTCCGTTAGCAGAGCACGTTTCATCACCGCTAGGGCTAGATGGCTAAAACTTGGTGTGATGGAAGCTTTGGGCGATATGCCCAGACTTTTTTTTTTTTCGCGATTGGACGAAGTTTTTATGGTTGGTGTATCTAATAAGGTTAAATTACATATACAGGTTTTTGATTTGACCTACTTTTCAAGGTCACAGAGGTCAAAGTTCACTAAATCGTCGATAAGTGGCACTTTTCGTTTCTATTTGAGCTAGAAGGTTCTCAACTTGTAGGGACATGTATTTAGGGACCCACTATTCTACCCCAAAAATTTGTCACGCTCGGACTTCAAATATTGCCACCAGGCGGCCATCTTGAAAATTAAACGAAATCGTATTGCAACCAAATATCATGTGATTGTATATATATGTACTCTCTACAACATCCCAGATCTTCAGTTGAATCCATCGACCAGTATGGCCGCCAGGCGGCCATCTGGAAAATTAAACAAAGTCCTATTACCCCAAAACTAATGATCGAATTGCATCCAAACTTCATGTGATAATGTATCTATGTAATCTTATCAATATCCCTAATTTTCAGTCAAATCCCATGACATATATGACCACCAGGCTGCCATCTTGAAAATCCAACAAAGACCTAGTACTCCCTAAACTGTTGAACAGATGTCAACCAATTTCCATGTGTCATGTACACTCTTCAATAACCCTGAAATTCAGTCAACTTTCTAACCAAAATGCTATACTTAGATGGTACCGGTAATTTTCTTTTGTGCCATTGAGCCGAGAAGAATAATATTATTCAATGGAATCAAAACTGGTGAAACTAGCCAGAAAGTGTTCTCCCCATATCCACCGCAAATGACATACATTACATTGCCCGAGGTGAGCACATGATCCCTGGACCATTTCATTTCAAATAAAGTGTATGTTTCAAAATTGTATATGCATATATCATTCATAGTGCTACGTGAACATGTTTATTGTTTTCCTGTTTCAACAAAAAAACTACCACCGGATCTCATGGTTTGCAATTCTTACATCCATTCGCACCCTTCTCAAAATGGATTTCACTTGTTTAAGAAACTAAGTGATCAACTTGTCAAGGCCAGTGCCATCACCTATTAATATTTTCAACTAGAAATTGTGAAAGACCTCCGATGATAATCTGATTTTCAATCAACTACAGTATCATATATATACAGCGGTTGGTAGAGGTCTCTTGATTTGCTTAATGTAGGGGAGTTTGGTGGTTGGTTTGGTTAATGCTCAGAATGAAATGAGAAACCACAGGCACTTTGGCGAGTAGCTGATTAAAACTCAAGGTTAGGGCAGGCATTTACTACCATGTAAAGGATTCCGAAGAGAAGCCTGGTATTACTGCTTACTAAATTTGGACGTAAAATATATTAACCCCTAAATCCCTTTGGTGTCCCAAGTAGACAGGTCATACTTAGGATTGAACCACAGGAATGGCCTAGTTTGATCCTCCACAAATATCTGACTGAACTGGTGTAGAGATGTTATCAGTGAGAGTATTACTCTTATGTCATATATATAACCATGGCCAACGACCAACCTCCTTAAGGCTTGAAAAACTTGGTTGTTGTGCATCCATTGTGTATTTTTCATCTTATGTTTATGTCAGATAGTTAATGTCGGCTTGCATCCTGACCTTCATGTGATGTGTAACCATTCATATGTGTGTTCCCAGCTGCCACAAGTTTTTCCCACATTACTGTGTCTGGTGAGAAAAGTGGACGTTTGTGTCTTGCCTACTGTTGGATAAGCTGGAAAATATAGTGAAGGATTGCCAGTTAAAAAGTGGTGTTAGTGCAGCTGGTGACTCGTTTGCTGTAAAACCTAACTTGTTGGTGATAGTGCACTTCTGTTCAATGTCCTCCTCGGTCCCCCTTAATGTTCTTGAAGATTTCCTCCTGAAGTAAACAGCCATAATCGTTATACACTTTGTATATAGGCGATATTATATTTAAATAAATCTAAATATAGTATTAAAACAAAACATTTTGTTTATTCATATGTTGCAACAGATGAGTTGAGTATAATCCAAATGCACCCACTACTTCAATATCGCTCATGGAAAAATGGCTTAGAATGCCAATGATTGTGATATTGCATGCACATCTTGATTTCCTCTCTTCATCAACATCATCTTGGCTACCTCTCTGAAACCCTACAATGTTGGGCAGCGCTAGTTGCTAAGGGATATGGAACATCAGCAGAAATGTTTAAAATGTGTGGTGTATGGTCCAATACCTACTAGTTACACATTAACACCGGTCTATCCTGAAACCTTTCAGTAGAACTCAAATGATCTGCGCTATATTAACCAGAGCATTTCTGACCGGGACCTAATAATAACTGGATGGAGTGAGGTACATACACTCTTGAAAATAATGAAATTAGTACAGAAAAATCGATTTGCCTTGACTGGGATTCGAACGTCAAATCTTTGGATTGCGAAAAGTTGGCTTCTGCAAGTCAGCAAAGTGGGAACCCAATATGGCATTGATGTTCACAGTGCAATTATATATCCATGGCCAAAATCCTGCTGGCGCGATCATGTAACCCTACTTGTGAGGGACAAGTGGCTGACAAAGCTGACGCTAGAGGCAAAGAACAAAAGAACCCTGGTATGGTTAATTATTGACATGTCCTGGCTAGGCAAGCCCCACCCATTGTGGAATCCATGCACAGGTAAACCCTTCTTGGTGGAGGCTGCAATCACCATGGCACGCCTACTGGTTGGATGTTATGGCCTACACGCTTTGAAGGCGAACTTCCTGAAGAAAGATCTAAATCCAGTCTGCCCCCTCTTTGGGGAAGAAGAAGAAGGGATGGCAAACTTCTTGATCAAGTGCCCGTTGCTACAAGGCGCAAGAGGAGGCAAGCTGGCAGAACTGCACACCATGTATAAGGAAGTAGGGCTAAATCCCCCAGGAACAGACAATGAATTATGCTCGGCAGTGCTGAACGGGTGGGGTTACAGGTCACCAAATAACAATCTTATCAAATCTAATAACATTACTAGGCTAAAACTTAATATTTTAAATGCAAACAAGCTCTCCAATTTGCTGTGCCACAAGCTGCATGTTACTCGTGACATTAGGATTAACGAACAATTACTTGCAGAGGATACCAACAACCCGAGCAAGGTGCTTACTCAACAAGACAAGACAAGACCACAGATCTTTGGATTGTCGGTCCGCTACTCCACTATAAATTGAGCAATCGAAGTCCCTGAACTTCTGTACAGTGTGACACCATTATAGAACCAAATAAACGTAAAAAATCTCAGACATTGCATGTGACGTAATATAGTGTACCACGCCCCATTTATCAAGTAGGCCCCTATGAATCTGTAATGGTCTGGTCAGTTCCAGTGACTGTCCCGAGTTGGCGCCACCGGCCGATAGCCTCGGGGTGGCAGTAGCCGGACTCGGAAAAAGAGTCTGGGTTTTTAGAAGCGACTGTCTGAAGTGAGCGCTTGTTTTGTATTAAACTAGAAGTCAATAAAGTCGAGATTACCGAATTCTAAAAGTTTATGTTAAGTAAGTTCCCGGTTAACCGGCAAGCAGAAAGGCCGGACGTTTTAAATCGACCTTAATGATGGAGTCGTCATGAAAATCCGTATTTCGAAGATTGTAACGGTTTTTTCATCCCGGGACAATTCGTTTCAAAAGCACTTGGAGGGGGGGGGCTTTAGGGATTGCAGTGCGCGGTGCCGACGAGGTTGATTGGTTCACAGGTGCCTGTAGGGTTAGGGTTAGGGCAGGGGTTACGCCTGGGGTTAGGGTTAGGGTTAGATAGGGTAAACGATGGCGTGACAGATTCGCCAAGTTGCTCATTCAGATCTTGCAAATTCTGACGAAACAAATTTGATTTCACTCTTTGCTTCCCGGGCATGCAGTTATATAGAATGTACCACGCCCCCTCATTATGTAGGGCAATAGGCCTTTGCCACCAAAACGTCCGCCGAGGCTTACGAAATGAGGGGGGCCGGGGGGGGGCAGCGCCGGTCTAGCCAAAACGAGTATGCTGTGAGCATACCAGAGGTTGCGCATCATTAACGATTCCCACTAGCCCACTGAAATAGGCTCCGGTCCGGTCTTGTCTATCTACAGCCATGCCCGAAAGTTTACATACACTGGGAAATTTTGAATAAAACCTGAAATTCTTACCAAAACTACTTCATCTAAGATATAAATGGTGTGTCTCATACCTACTCCTTCTTTGATTACATGCAAAACTTGGCACTGCACGAGAAATATCATGAAAATATCGCGATATATCAAAATTTCATGTAAAATCTATCTTTTTAAATCCTGCAGTTCTTCTTCTTCTTCGGCGTTCAAGCTGCCTAAAATCATAACCTCAGTCCTTTGGCGGAGATGAAGCGGCTTGTCGTTTCAAGGTCATGCTGTGTCCCCCACAGCTTTTCCTCGACATTGGTGTCTGCGGGCCAGAGACCGTATTCATGAAGCCTTCGTACATTTTTCACTAGGAACGATTTACATGGCTCTTAGTAAGACTTTAGTACGCGGTAACTGCCTAGTAGGTCACTCAATTTGAAGATTCGAAGATAAATAGACCAGGCAGACCGCTAAGTATGTGGACAATCCAGAAGTATTAAGGAAGCAGGAAGGGGTGGGCATTTGTGGTTTGAGTGCGAGGGGGTATAGTGGTGTCTGTTGACTGTGCTTTAAGAGAGACTAGGCATGATGCCAGTCTGCTTTAAGAGAGACTAGGCATGATGCCAGTCTCTCTGAAAGCACAGTCAACTGACATTTGGTTTCAGTACATGTATTAGGTCATCAGTATTTCATTATTTCTTTTTGCCAGACCATCTAATAGATACTCTATCGTCCATAATGTTATGTTTCAAATAAATCTTTTATCTTTGTGATGCAAGCATATCAATTAGATGCTAGAAAGTCCATAATGCAAATCCTCAATGTGGACAAGATTCCCTCTAGTTTCGGACGAGGCACTGTCACCAGCCCCTTCCAATGATGATATGCGGTCACATCCAGCTACAGGTGAGACACTGATAGGTCGCCCTTTAGACAAGACACTGTCAATACTAATTAAATAGAACAGTGTCAACTCTTGTCCTATTTGACCTATATAAGCTTTAAAATTCGAAAATTCAAAACTGTGATGAGATCTGCCAATGGCAAAAGGCCTTACAAAATGGGTTGGTAATGTAAATTAGGCAAATAGAAACAATGAAATTCGGTATCGGAGGTTATCTGAAGGCCACGTATCTGTAATAAAGTTTAAAGGCGTTTTCCCATGTTTCTACATGCTCATGACATTTTCCGAGACGTAATCTGGGAGGAACGCTTTCAAAGCCCAATAGACCTATCCTAGCCTGTCAAACCATGACATTTTCGTTGTACGTTATGCATGATAATTTCAGGGTTGGGGGAGGGGGTCTGAAGTAAGGGGGTGAATTTTGACGGCTTTTTCACCACGACGGGTTGAATGGAGCCTCTAAACCACATAAGTAAGCCAATTGGACTGAAACTTCATTATTTTCTTCACTTTAAACACACCTTATTGTCAATTTCAGAAAAATTATATCTTAAATGGAAAATACCATTCAACTGGTATGTTGATACCACGCATTGATCTCAAACTGAAATATTTTCGTGCACAACCGCGTGCTGATTGGTTTAATACAGGTGCGTGACCTGTGTGGTGGACCGAAGCAGAATGGATAAATTAATAAGTGCTCGAAACGCATCTTCTTGTCCTTTCTTTCTTTATTCAACCTTGACATGACAATCCATGTAACGACTAACTAAGGATGACAACGATGACGATGATGATGGTTCAACTGTAAAGATAAACATAACAAACGCCTTAACACTAGACAAATAATGATTTGACTAGGCCAGTAATATAGTAATAATACTCATAGTTAAGAAACAAGCCAGGGAAACCTCCCTTAGATAATCCAAACTGAGGACAAGGAATGACTCCAAGCCGACTTTACAGTAGAAGACGAGGCGTTTAGCTATATAGATTTACGGCAGGTGGCAGCACCATACGGCCACAGCTGACAGCACGCTCTCTGTGCTCAAATTAACCACTGCGAACAGCAGATTGGTCCTAGAACAAGTAAGACAATCTCCTTAATCTCTTACTACATTTTAGTGTGTCCTTAGACAAGTAGAAAATGTTTTATAATCACTTTAAGGGATCAAAAAGGTCACGTGACCAAAAGACCGGGACGATCTGTCACGAGTGGAGGACTGGTGGCGTGGCTGTTAGCAACCAGAATATATGATCCATTTTGATCAAGACGCGTAAAAGATGCTTACTATGGCATCTATACTTACATCACATTATTGTCCATACTGCTACGAACAATATATAGAGCCTGGCGCTCTAAAACCCACAAAAGGGTTCCGGACAAACGAAACCACACTGGTTTCGGGAAGACAAAAATTGCGAAAGCGTTGATGTAAATGGGCCCATTTTCACCTCCGCCGGAGGACGCTCCGAACCATCCCGTCTTCGGGCAGGAAAAGACACAACAACCTGAACTAGAGGGTCAACTGTGTATCAAGTTTCAAATTATATAGCTTTAGCGGTTAAGAAACGTGCCATTAATATGCAAAGAGCAATCTCTAGTGAACTCACACAACTGTTTGACATGGGGGAGCCCCCCAAACCCCCGTCCTTCTGACATATATAGCCAGTACATTGGGGGATGAGTCCCCCAAACCCCCTCCCCCGTTCTCTGAAAGTGACAGCTTTTAGTCAGTACATGGGGGGAAGGCCCCCCCAACCCCCCCCCCCCCCATTGGACTCTAAAAATAAGAATTCCTTGGAGACGCTGAACAATAAGGCCCCATAAAGAAATAGTCCCCGCCCCGGTAGCTGTCTCATATCTGCTGGAAGAAGCAGCTCTTTGTGGTGAAATAATAATTGAATGCATGTCATGACACCCAGGAGCTTTTTCTCATTTCTGAAACAGTTGCATGGTTGGAATGAATTTCCAAATCAGTCCGTCAAATCTCTACGCAATGAAAATTGAAATGTTACAACTGTCCCACCGACGTTGTCCTGTATGTCCTAGCAGACGATTTTTAAATAAATGATGTGATTGATATACTTGTAGATTGGAATGAATTATTTCTTCAATGATATGAAAATTGAAAACCCTCTGACATGCCCGAGTACAAAAAACCAGAGGCAAGACACACCATGCATGTCATGACACCCAGGAGCTTTTTCTCATTTCTGAAACAGTTGCATGGTTGGAATGAATTTCCAAATCAGTCCGTCAAATCTCTATCCAAATGGAACATTATGACCACTCTATATTTGTGCAGTAGTGTTAAAACTGACTTTTTTGAAGTAAAGTACGTAAATCGAGAAGAAGAGGACGTTTACTTCGTCTGCAATGAAATGTCACAACTGTCTCCGCCGACGTTGTTGTCCTGTATGTTCTAGCAGACGATTTTTAGATACATGATGTCCCACACCCGCACTTCAGGACAGTGGCGCCGGTGTGAATAAATCTACTTGCGTGAATGGTCAATGGCTCATGACGTCATGAAATAATTGCGTCACGAGGAAGGAAACAATGGGAATCATGGTAACTGTGGTTGCGGTGCGTCGTGAAAGCAGGATCGGCAAGCGCGGCCCGTATGGAATGCGACAAACTGTACCGGAACCAGAATTGTCATGGGTCTGCACAAATTTTTTCAGATTCGATGGACATGATGGATATATGAATTTTGTTTACACTTTATACATTCGTAACCATTACACTCACTACGTTGTGTGAGTTAATATGTAAAGAGCAATCTCTAGTGAACTCACACAACTGTTTGACATGGGGGAGCCCCCAAACCCCCGTCCTTCTGACATATATAGCCAGTACATTGGGGGATGAGTCCCCCAAACCCCCTCCCCGTTCTCTGAAAGTGACAGGTTTTAGTCAGTACATTGGGGGGAAGGCCCCCCCCATCCCCCCCCATTGGACTCTAAAAATAGAATTCCTTGGAGACGCTGAACAATAAGGCCCCATAAAGAAATAGTCCCCGCCCCGGTAGCTGTCTCATATCTGCTGAAAGAAGCAGCTCTTTGTGGTGAAATAATAATTGAATGCATGTCATGACACCCAGGAGCTTTTTCTCATTTCTGAAACAGTTGCATGGTTGGAATAAATTGCCAAATCAGTCCGTCAAATCTCTATGCAATGAAAATTGAAATGTCACAACTGTCTCCACCGACGTTGTCCTGTATGTCCTAGCAGACGATTTTTAAATAAATGATGTGATTGATATACCATTGGAATGAATTATTTCTTCAATGATATGAAAGTTGAAAACCCTCTGACATGTCGGAGTACAAAAATGCAGAGGCAAGACACATCATGCATGTCATGACACCCAGGAGCTTTTTCTCATTTCTGAAACAGTTGCATGGTTGGAATGAATTTCCAAATCAGTCCGTCAAATCTCTATCCAAATGGAACTTTAAGACCACTCTATAATTGTGCAGTAGTGTTAAAACTGACCTTTTTGAAGTAAAGTACGTAAATCCAGAAGAAGAGGACGTTTGCTTTGGTCTGCAATAAAATGTCACATCTGTCTCCGCCGACGTTGTCCTGCACATATGTCCTAGCAGACGATTTTTAAAATCATGATGTCCCACACCCGCACTTCAGTGGCGCCGGTGCAAGGAGGATACCGCGGTGACGTCACGGCTTTTCCAAGATGGCGCTGCATATTGTAAACAAACTCGATCCACGGCCAAGGGAAAATCAAGTCATCAAAAAAGTTAGATTTTTCGCATCAAATCAGAGTTATCAGTACTTTTCTGCTATGAAATAAGTCTTCAGACAATAAGCTATCATTTGAATAATGAAAAGTGCTGTTTTGATGGGGAAAAATAGGTTTTTTTAAACCAAATAGCCGGCACCGATCTTCCAAAATTAGCGATGGTTTCAAAACAGTCTCCCAGATATGGGGCAATCTCTTCATTATCATAATGGAATTTGGAGGCATGTTTAAAGATTTTACAAGTTCGAGACCTGTAATACCTAAAACTCGCATAGATCCCCATAGATCCCCTCTATTTGTCGAGTTAGCGTCCCTAAGATCATGCATTTTCGGACACTAGAACGAAATCTTCCTGCGGATATCGCGGTTTCGGTGATGATTTAAGGAGAAATTGACTGTTCTTAGAGTTGTATGGGACAGATATGAGTTCATACTTCATGAATACATGAATATATTATGATATGGGCGGGCTTCTAAGTCAAAAAACAATAACAAACTCAACTTCATCTCTACCGTGTATCGCGTAGTGCATTGCCTAGTGTATTTCGTAGTGTATTTTAGCGGAGACATTATTTCCCATTATTTCCGCACTTTGGCCACGGCAAACGTCTTTTTAATTCGTGGAAGTTAATCTGCTCTGTAAATTTTATTCTACACAGGAAGAATCCATACTAGGTATTGCAATATTTCATGTCTATTGGTGTTTTTGTGTAGGCCTACAGGAGCGCACCAGACAGTGAGACGTGGAAATGTGTTCAGTGCTGGTGCTGTCAGTAGACTGAATCTGATTGGCCATAGCGATCACTAATATGGGTCGGGATCACGTGATGTGACGTCACCGCGGTATCCTCCTTGGCGCCGGTGTGAATAAATCTACTTGCGTGAATGGTCAATGGCTCATGAAGTCATGAAATAATTGCGTCACGAGGAAGGAAACAATGGGAATCATGGTAACTGTGGTTGCGGTGCGTCGTGAAAGCAGGATCGGCAAGCGCGGCCCGTATGGAATGCAACAAACTGTACCGGAACCGGAACTGCCATGGGTCTGCACAAATTTTTTCAGATTCGATGGACATGATGGATATATGAATTTTGTTTACACTTTATATACATACGTAACCATTACACTCACTACGTTGTGTGAGTTAATATGTAAAGAGCAATCTCTAGTGAACTCACACAACTGTTTGACATGGGGGAGCCCCCCAAACCCCCGTCCTTCTGACATATATAGCCAGTACATTGGGGGATGAGTCCCCCAAACCCCCTCCCCCGTTCTCTGAAAGTGACAGGTTTTAGTCAGTACATTGGGGGGAAGGCCCCCCCCCCAACCCCCCCCCCATTGGACTCTAAAAATAGAATTCCTTGGAGACGCTGAACAATAAGGCCCCATAAAGAAATAGTCCCCTCGCCGGTAGCGAAATTTTTATTCCCAAACAGGTTTGCTGTTAGAAAAAAAATCTGCCTTTTGATTGGTTCAAAGTTTTTTACGTCATCAGCAATGGCGGCGGCTTTGACTCTGTGAAATTTTGACCGCTCTGAACAAGAAAATACCGATTTCTTCTACGAGAATTATCGAAACCTTTATGTAAGTTTACTATATAGTGAAATTATTAATCAGTGCATCTAAAAGACTGAACTTCATCGTACTATAACTTGTAAATAATGCAGCAATCCGATTATAAAATGTTTGTTTACACATGGGCCAACACAGTACACAGATAGTACACATCACGTATACATGTACATACTCAATGGTCCACTGTTCATATAGCCTATACCATAGCTTATGAGCAAGAGAAGAGGCTTGTTTATAGGCTTAGACATGTTAGATATAAAGAAAACATTTTATTCAGCGCTATAGACAGACTAGAGCCCAATAAATTAAGCCAAGGTGCACAGGCGCAGACGTTTGTAATTGTATTTCCCTGATCGCGATACACTGGTCACTGTGTAGGCCTACATCAATGCATATGGGTTACATTCTGATGTACAGTGTAGATGTACACCAAGTATCAGGGAAAATAATCCTTCGAATAGAGAGTCTCGTTCATTTACAATCCACTACAGACGCGTGTGCCTATAGGGCCTATTACAATCAGTGATGGTATTAACAATGTCTATTTCTTCACTCCACAGGAATCCTTGCCTCCTGAATATGCTTACCACATCTGTAGTTACGAAGATGTTGAGGATGGCTATGAAACGGTGTTCAGGATTGATATCGGCAATGAAGAAGAGGCCAAAGCCTGGCTTGAAAAATACCAGCGCCAAACCAAAGTGACGTTACGCGTTGAAGCAACAAAGCCAAAAGATGGTTGGGTGAACCTGTTCAAGTGTTTCTACCGATGCCATCTCAAGACTCTACCACGGTCTGCAAGTGCTAGTCAGAAACTATCCTCAAAGAACACGAATTGTCCTGCCCAGCTAGTTCTGACAATCAAGCGCATCCCTGGAAAACTAAGCAGGTGAGTTTCATATACATAATATACATGTACAGGCCATGCCATGAATGATATTCTTACCCTGTATGACTGCAGCTGTAATTCTCCGTTAGAAAACTGGTTTACATTGGTCATTGATAAAGTTAATGTGCCTTCGATATTGAAAATGTACTTCATAGGAATGGAGTTATCAAGGTCAGTTTCAGGAAACCTACATTACAGTACAAACTACAATTCATTAATTGTTCATTTCAGAGCCAAAATGAAGGATCTTCACCTACCAGCGTATCAAGTTGTTGTCAAGCTCTCCCACCGCCATAACCATGTGATTGATAGTGCTGATAGCCTAAAGCATAGAGATGTAAGTGAAGAGACAGTTGCCAAATTCAAAGACCTGTTCTCTAAAGGGCATTCACCAGCATCCGCTCTCAACACCCACAAGCTTGATCTACAACTACACTACGACCAAGACTATGTGTATGAAGCTGCTGATCGTGCCAATTGTCCAGACATACAGTTCTGTCACAGGTAAGATTTATAATCCTTCTCCCTCCAAAAAATTGGAACCCATCAAGACAGGTGATTTTGCTTGCAATAAAGCCCAAAAATAACAATAAATTATCATGTGTAGTCACCAAGAATATTTTCACATTTCAGGCTGTATCGGAAGATCTTCAATAAAGCCTACGGTGCTGCTAGTGGGGAGAAGATGCTGCACGACCTGGAAGCAGCAATCGAGTCCTACAACAGTGAGAAGGGTGAAGTGTGCGGCAGGATCGACCAAGTCAATGGCAAGATCGCAATCGCGTTGTGCAGCCCTCTTATGAAACGTGTCAGCCAGAAGCACGAATACAGTGGAGAACTTGTGTTTATAGATGCATCGGGGGGCATGGATCGATATGACTGTAGGATCTTCATGCTTCTAACTCATAGTGCTGCTGGCGGATTACCACTGGGGTGCCTGATTGTAACCTCAGAGTCCAGGGAGTGTGTAACTCTGGCATTGAAACTGTACACAGAAATAATGCCTAGAGATGCTTTCTTTGGCCGGGGTGCTCTTGGTCCTCAGGTGTTCTTATCTGACGATAGTGAGGGCAGAAAGGCAGAGCCTTGCATCAGTGTTTCCACAGGCCACATTGATTCTTTGCGTTTTCCACTTGCTGCAGGCAGTGTGGAGGTTCCTGTGGGAAAGCAAGAACAACATCCGAAGAGAGCACAGGCAACAGTTGCTTTTTGCAGTAAAAAAGATGACTTTCGCCATGACTGTTGAATCACTCGAGGAAGCCTATGAAGAGCTTCAGGATAGTGAAGTTGCTCGTCTCTACCTTAACTTCATAGCCCATGTTGAAAAGCTCTACAATCGTCGTCAGACATGGGCAGTCTGCTATCGTTCAGAGTTACCCACCCGGGGTAACAACACCAATAACTATGTTGAAGCTGCTATGAGGATCCTCAAGGACCAGATCTTTGAACGTGTGAGAGCCTACAATGTGGTCCAGCTCTTTGACTTTCTCGTCACTCGAGTATCCAGTTACTATGAGCGTCGCCTCACTGACTTGGCCAATGGGCGTATCGATGTGACTGTCTCAAAGAAGTATCTCCCTGGTGGTTCATCGATTCCTGTGGCGAGCATCACCAAGGTTGCTGCCCACTACTACGAGGTCAAGAGTGAGACAAGGGAGAATTCCACATACTTCGTTGATACCCAAATCGGTATTTGCACTTGCATTGCAGGGATGGGTGGCGCTCCCTGCAAACACCAGTATGCTGTTGTGAGGAATTTCAATGAGTCCTCATTGAATTTCTTGCCAATGAGGGACCCTCACTTGCGAGAACAGATGCTCTTTCTTGCAACTGGTCAGAAGAATGCGAGACCTGGATGGTTTGCATCCCTTCCCATTGCTGGCTTGCCACAACTGGAGGAGCCTGTACGACATGTACGAGGACCAATAGAAAACCAGACGGGCGGCCAGAATGATGATGATGATGATGATGATGATGATGATGATGATGATGATGATGATGATGATGACGATGCTATACCTGAAAACTGCACTGCAACTGCACCGCCCAGTGCCAATGCGGCTGTTGAGTCCTTGAACGCCCAGAGGATGATGCAGAATAGGTTTGATGAGAGGAGCAGTACTCCGATGGCATTGCAGTCCAATGGTGTTGAAAATGATCCCGCCGGTAAAGAAAAACTAGCCACATTGGAAGGTGCTGTGAATGACTGTGCCAGTCAGCTCATTCTTATGCTCAGGCGTGATCCTGATGAATTCAGTCAACCAATTGAGACATTTGTGAGACAGTTCAGTTCACTGAAAACAAACTCTGCTTTTGTTGGTGCCCTGAAGACTTTCGGCAAATACACCGGTGCTTCCCTGGATATGTCCTCTTCAAGAAAAATCAAACAGGGAAGGAGGAAGGGAGCAGCCATCAAAGTTCAGCCAGCTGCTGTGAGTAGGCGCAAAACTGTGCTTGGCGGACGTAGATGCCTTCACACAGGTCGAAAGGTTAAAGATGTGTGCGACAGTGAGCTGAAAAAACGAAAGGCAGTGGACAGTTGTCAGTTGTTGCCAAAGAAGAAACCGAGGAAAGCTCCCCATTCTCTCAGTCAGTGCGTAGCTAACAATGAGGGGATTGGTCGAAATAAATCTTCTAAGTGGTAATTGACAATGACTTTCTCTATGGCTGGAATCAAATTGCGTACATTGTAGATGTAAATAAATGGTTGCCCCCTAACGGAACCTTTAGCATGTTCCTTTTTACCTCTTGTAGTATAACCGTATGTTCATTTCAAATAGCAGTATTGTAGTATTGTAACTAATAAAAAACATGTTTGACATTTTTTATCTTGTGTCCTTATTTAAATGCTTCTGGAGACACCAATGCAATCTCAAATGATATAGTAGTACTGCAAGGTAAAACGGGAGCTACCTGCTACAATGAACACTATTTGAGGGACTGATGCAAAGCTCAAATAATATACATTGTAGTAGTACTGCAAGGTAGCACAGGAGCTGCCTGCTACAATGAACACTATTTGAGGGACTGATGCAAAGCTCAAATGATACTAGTACTGCAAGGTAGCACAGGAGCTACCCGCTACAATGAACGCTATTTGAGAGACTGATGCAAAGCTCAAATGATACTAGTACTGCAAGGTAGCACAGGAGCTACCCGCTACAATGAACGCTATTTGAGAGACTGATGCAAAGCTCAAATGATACTAGTACTGCAAGGTAGCACAGGAGCTACCCGCTACAATGAACACTATTTGAGAGACTGATGCAAAGCTCAAATGATACTAGTACTGCAAGGTAGCACAGGAGCTACCCGCTACAATGAACGCTATTTGAGAGACTGATGCAAAGCTCAAATGATACTAGTACTGCAAGGTAGCACAGGAGCTGCCTGCTACAATGAACTCTATTTGAGAGACTGATGCAAAGCTCAAATGATACTAGTACTGCAAGGTAGCACAGGAGCTGCTACAATGAAAGCTATACAGTAATGAGGAAACCCTTTGGACTGACAACTTCTGTCCTTAATAGAGAGTGTGTCCTGATTACGGAGGTGTCCATTAAGGGAGGTTGTACTGCAGTCCAACCTCCCTTTAGTATAACCTCCCTTAATGGTCACCTGTACAACCTCCCTTATCGGACACCTCTGTAATCAGGACACAATAATTTAAAATGCCATGATGTACAATTAAGTTCTTGTAAATTCCAAAAATATGTTTAAAAAAACTGATTTCTGAGGAAAAGAAAAGAAATATTAAAAGAAGGAACTTATTTTTTGACAAGGAAAAAAAATAAAAATAAAAATTGCTTCAGGGCGGATTCGAACCTCCACTCTCATGACTATTCGATCTAACAAACTCTGATGGAACTTCAGTATATAAGTAGCTGTGACGTCAGCACGATTTTGATTGGTTGAGAGCCAAGTAATGGTAAACCTGTTTGGGAAAAAAAATTTCGCGTCCCGGTAGCTGCCTCATATCTGCTGACAGAAGCAGCTCTTTGTGGTGAAATAATAATTGAATTTTCCACCTGCTAGCCTAGATATTTGTGTATGTTTCTTCACCAGTTAGTTAATAACGAATTTTTGTAGCTTATATATTCGTTATTGTTTTAAATGCGTTTCATGTTCAGGTGTCTTAATTTGACAATTTGGCGATAATACAGGTGTTGGATGACAAGAATAGGAATGATCCATCATGTTAGGATTATTTTCGTTCATTTTCTTGTTGTTGAATGAAATCTCAATCTGTTTGAATGAAAATAATGGAATTAAAAAACACTGTTAGTGTTTGGCTCTTACTAGGCTATATAGTTTTGTTTTCATTTATTCAAAAGTTCATTCCAATCCAACCATAACTGCTACAGTATAAAGAGAATGATGATTTTGTGCAGCATTTGACCCCCAATTATATAAAATGCATTATAAAGTGGGCCTGACCTAGGCCTACAGCTCATCCTGATTTAAATGGCATGAAACCCCTGGCATGCTGGGCCATGTGCCCCCTGTGCAAATTTAACCTGTACAAATTTAAATTATGTGAGTAGCCCCCCCCCCCCCCGTATGGCCCTATTAAGAAAATTTCTAGTCCAGGCATATTGGAAATTTTTCTTTTTCCAGAGTAGTACAAAACTTTTTCCAGAGGAGTACAAAACTGCAAAGGCAAGACACATCATGCATGTCATGACATCCTGGAGCTTTTTCTCATTTCTGAAACAGTTGTGGTTGGAATGAATTTCCAAATCAGTCCGTCAAATCTCTATGCAATGAAATGTCACAACTGTCTCAACCTACGTTGTCCTGTATGTCCTAGCAGACGATTTTTAAATAAATGATGTGATTGATTTACTAGTAGATTGGAATGAATTATTTCTTCAATGAATGAATGATATGAAAGTTGAAAACCCTCCGAGTACAAAAATGCAAAGGCAAGGCACATCATGCATGTCATGACACCCTGGAGCAGCTATTTCTCATTTCTCATTTTCTGAAACAGTTGCATGGTTGGAATGAATTTCCAAATCAGTCCGTCAAATCTCTATCCAAATGGAACTTTAAGACCACTCTATATTTGGGCAGTAGTGTTAAAACTGACTTTTTTGAAGTAAAGTACGTAAATCGAGAAGAAGAGGACGTTTGCTTTGTCTGCAATGAAAAGTCACAACTGTCTCCGCCGACGTTGCCCTGTATGTCCTAGCAGACGATTTTTAAATACATGATGTCCCACACCCGCACTTCAGTGGCGCCGGTGTGAATAAATCTACTTGTGTGAATGGTCAATGGCTCATGACGTCATGAAATAATTGCGTCACGAGGAAGGAAACAATGGGAGTCACGTCCGACGTGGTAACTGTGGGTGCGGTGCGTCGTGAATGCAGGATCGGCCAACGCGCGGCCTGTATGGAATGCGACAAACTGTACCGGAACCAGAATTGTCATGGGTCTGCACAAATTTTTTCAGATTCGATGGATATGATGGATATATGAGTTTTGTTACTTTATAGATACGTAACCATTACACTCACTACGTTGTGTGAGTTATGAGTTATTATGTGGTCTTGAGTGTTTAATTGTGATCAGTTACACCCAATAAAACCTTCTCGGATGCAAAAGTGCTGAAAAATGTAAATCAAATGATCATTTTGCAATAAGGAATGTGGGTGATGAGGTCAAACGAACAAGAAACCAAAAGTATTCACGGTGATGATTAAAGCCTGAGAACTTTTTTATCTAACACAACACGATTTTGCTCATAGCGTTGATTCTTTTGCTGTTGTTCAGGGAACCAGAAGGGGTGACATCTCATTATGTATATACCCGTCGCCCCTTTGTTCCAGTCTTTACATACGTTGCTGGATTGCCAACCAGTGCGTACCTTGTCCAGAGATTATCAAGGATTTACGTAACCATAAGTTACAAAAATAACACGTTTTTATTCATCGGAAGAAGACCAGAGCGCATGCTCCAACGGAACAGGAATTAGCATGGGTACATAATTATGTTGCAATAACAATAGTTTGCATGACTAAGTGTAGATGTCAGCACTGATGTAAAACTGTAAAGTCGTACAAGAGACGTACAACAGACTACTAGTACATCTCCCTTTTTGAGACTGAAGTCCTGATAGTCCAAGTGTCTTTTATGGGAGTAGCTTATAATCTTAGCTCACAATTACTCTAAACCAATTAAAACTCACAACATGGAACACACATAACTGAAAAACAATTCTAGTCAAAACTTTGACTCAAGATTCCAAACACAACTTTTGGTGTTCCTTGAATTATGAATATTTCGACTCAAACTCATCTAACACAAAACACTATCCAGAATGAATCCTCTAGAATTTAGCAATCTCACAGAATACACATACCAGTGAATGCTAGTATACTTTTTTAAAACAGAAATTTTAAAGGCACAATTTTACCTAAGATTCTAAACGTGAATGTTGTACCAAACTTGGTCAACTTTAGTCTAAACAGAAAATTACTTAGAACATGAACAATAATGAGAGTCTGTCAACAACATTGTAGCACAGAACACAAATATGTCAATATACAGCATGACACAAAATCAAGTCTTAGTCACTAAATACAGTGTGACACAAAATACACAAAACATGAAAAATGAGCAGCGATCCGCCTACACCCATTCTTCAGGCTTTATGTGCACTACGAATGATTTGAGTCAGATTTTGCTCACAATCGAATCCTGAACACTAGTGACTGCGTGCACAAAATCGTCAAAATGTCTGGGCGCTTTCACAACACGTCCCGATCTCGTTGTAACTTGCTCCGCACTTGTGTTCGATCCATGCTGGACTTGAACAACTGGTGTCTTGGGTGCTGCTTTCAACGGCGTCTGTTTTCCTGGCGATATCGGCGTTCGTTCTGCAGGCGTCCTCTGCAAGGAGGATACCGCGGTGACGTCACATCACGTGATCCCGACCCATATTAGTGATCGCTATGGCCAATCAGATTCAGTCTACTGACAGCACCAGCACTGAACACATCTCCACGTCTCACTGTCTGGTGCGCTCCTGTACACAAAAACACCAATAGACATGAAATATTGCAATACCTAGTATGGATTCTTCCTGTGTAAGATAAAATTTACAGAGCAGATTAACTTCCACGAATAAAAAAGACGTTTGGCGTGGCCAAAGTGCGGAAATAATGTCTCCGCTAAAATACACTACGAAATACACTAGGCAATGCACTACGCAATATACAGTAGAGATGCAGTTGAGTTTGTTATTGTTTTGACTTAGAAGCCCGCCCATATCATAATATATTCATGTATTCATGAAGTATGAACTCATTTCTGTCCCATACAACTCTAAGAACAGTCAATTTCTCCTTTAAAAATCATCACCGAAACCGCGATATCCGCAGGAAGATTTCGTTCTAGTGTCCGAAAATGCATGATCTTACAGGGGCGCTAACTCGACAAATAGAGGGGATCTATGGGGATCTATGCGAGTTTTAGGTATTACAGGTCACGAACTTGTAAAATCTGTAAACATGCCTCCAAATCCCATTATGATAATGAAGAGATTGCCCCATATCTGGGAGACTGTTTTGAAACCATCGCTAATTTTGGAAGATCGGTGCCGGCTATTTGGTTTTTAAAACCCTATTTTTCCCCATCAAAACAGCACTTTTCATTATTCAAATGATAGCTTATTGTCTGAAGACTTATTTCATAGCAGAAAAGTACTAATAACTCTGATTTGATGCAAAAAATCTAACTTTTTTGATGACTTGATTTTCCCTTGGCCGTGGATCGAGTTTGTTTACAATATGCAGCGCCATCTTGGAAAAGCCGTGACGTCACCGCGGTATCCTCCTTGCGTCCTCTGGATCGACGTTTCACTAGCAGATTCTGGTGATGCAGGTGGATCTAGGTGTACTGCCGACGATGCGTTATTGATTTCAGTACCGACGTTTGTACTCAGCTGAGGCGTGTCAGGCTGAGTCGGGTGAGCATCCAATAATGCTCTAGTAAGCAAATCCTCATTTCTGGGCGGATTTCGGACAACTACAGTCTTGTCAGGCTTGATCATTGCCCGATTTCGACGGAAAGACTTGTCCTTAGACTGGATTTGGTACGATCTTGGACCACATGAATTGACAATTGTCCCTTTGATCCATTCTCCATTGTGTCTAAAGACAACCTTGTCTCCAGGCTTCAGATCACCCAGAGGCTGTCTTGTGGCGGTATTATTGTAATGGCGGGCTTGAGTCATGGCATTCTTCTCGCGCGCGTTTTGAACAGTCTTTGTCTGTAGAGCGGTTTTCAGACATTTCTCATTTACCGGCAAACGCGTTCGTAACTTTCGACCCATTAAGAGTTCAGCTGGTGATTTACCATCAATCACAGGAGTGTCTCTATAGTTCATGAACGCGATATGCGGCTCGATCTTGGTTTCTTTCGCCTTTTTCATGAGTTTTTTAGCAATGCCACAATACTTTTCAGCTAGTCCATTGGCTTTTGGATACCTAGGACTGACAGTCACATGGTTTATTCCCCAGTTTTCAGTGAAATCGCGGAATTTTTCACAGGCATAGTTGCTTCCATTATCAGAGACAAGAGTTTCTGGAATTCCTAGTCGGGCGAACATAGCTTTCAGCTTATCTATAAGGTTCTCAGCGGTCATATCGTCAAGTTTCACGGTTTCAAAATAGTTCGAATGATAGTCAACAACAAGAAGATAGTTCTTACTGAGGAAAGTAAACACATCTGTCCCCAGTTTATTCCATGAAAGATTCGGCCTAGCATGTGATATTAGCGGTTCTTTCTGTTGACGTGATTGAAATTTGAGACAGATCGCACATTTTTCAACACAATTTTTTATCTCTGTCGCCATACCAACCCAGAACATTGCGGCTTTGGCTCTGGATAGGCATTTGTCCCGGCCAAGATGTCCCTCATGTATTCTCTCAAGCATTTCTTTGCGGAATTTCTGCGGAATGATGACACGTTCTCCACGTAATAATAGATTGTCACAGACTGAGAGTTCATCACGGAATTGCCAATACTGGCGCACACAGAATGGCACATCCTTCTTGTGGCGAGGCCATCCTGCCACAATCGTAGTTTTGAGCTGCTGTAGCTCAGCATCAGATTTTACCTCATGTCTGAATGAAGCAAGTTTCTTCGCTGAAAACGGTAGGGTTGCACATATCATGTGAACTTGGTAGTTCAACTCGCGATCAAGTTCAGTGTCCTCAGGTTTGCTTGGCTGTGGGGCCCTTGACAGAGTATCTGCAATGTTTAGTGATTTTCCAGGAGCCCATTGATACTCGAAACTGTATTTCTGAAGACGCAACATCAACCGTTGTACCCTCGGCGGGCAAGATGCAAGCGGTTTCTTAAACAGATACTGCAGCGGTTTGTGATCATTGACAAGACGAAAATCACGACCGTACACGTACTGATGTAGCTTTTCACAAGCAATTGTACAACTGAGCAATTCAAGTTCTATTTGGGACCAGTTCTTTTGGCTCGGGGTCAAGGATTGAGATCCATACGCGACTGGGTGGTCCCCTTGCAATAGTACAAAACCTACGCCATCTCGCGACGCATCACATGAAACGGTCACATCCTTTTTCGGATCGAAATATGTCAATACCGGTGACTTCACTAAGAGTTCTTTGAGTCTCTGGAATGCTTTCTTATGATTCTCATCAAACACAAATGCCACGTCTTTTTTCAGTAAGTCCCTGAGAAGTCGAGTCTCCTCAGCCATGTTGGGTATGAATTTGCTCACATACGCTATCATTCCCAAGAATCTCTGCAACTCTTGCTTGCATTTCGGATTTTTCAACTGTGTGATGGCATTGAGCCTATCTTCATCAATCCTCATCCCCTGCTGATCAAACAGAAGACCTATGTACTTTACTTCGGTTTCTTCAAGTACACATTTCTGCCAGTTTAGTTTCAAGTTCTTTTCTCGGCATACTTCCAGAACTTCTCTCACTCGTTTCTTCAGCGTTTCCTTGTCTGCGGCATGAATCAAAATATCGTCTATGTACACTTCTACACCGACTAAATGACTGAACATATCGGTCATATATTTCTGATACACCTGACTGCTAAGTTTAAGTCCATATGGGAGCCTGTTGAATTTGAAATTCCCGAATGGAGTTGAAAAAGTTGTGAGGATCGAGCTTTCCTCCTCAAGCAAAATTTGCCAGAAAGAAGCTTTTGCGTCTAGTTTCGCAAAGTACTTTGAGCCAGATAACTTTGAAGCAAGTTCTTCTTGTGTCGGGATTCTGAAATGATCAGTCACAATATATTTGTTCAAGTTTCTCGGATTTAAACAAATTCTCAGCTCTTTATTTGGCTTTTCCACCACGACCATCGAATTTATCCAGTCTGTGGCTTTCTCAACTTTAGAAATAATGCCTTCTTTCAGCATCTTGTTCAACTCACGTTTTATACGTTTTATCAGCGCAAACGGAATTCTTCACGGCGGATTTTGTTTTGGCTTTGGGTCCTTTAACTTGATTTCAACTTTTGGCGCATTCAGTCCATCTAGCTTAGTACTGAAAACATCACGGTATTCACGGTACAACTCATGTTCATCAGGTTTGTCCTCCTTTTCAATGTCAACAGTATTTATGGTGACAACGTTCAAATCGCACAACGCAGGAAATCCCAGGATGGGTATGCGGTTACCCTCAGTAACAAAGAAATCAAGTTCTTTATCACGTACTTCCACTCGACATTTTCCAACGAGGGCAATCTTTTCTCCAGTGTAAGAGAATAACTTAACATCAGCTCGCATTAATTTAGCACTCAGTTTCAAGGATTTATGCACATGCGCAGGAATCAAGTTCACCTGTGACCCTGTGTCAACTTTAAACTTGACCTTTTGCTTGCCATTCAACCATGCGGTCACGAAGCATTGATTGTTACTAACACTTGATTTCATGTGTGAACAACGTCTCCACGAATCCAGTCAAATCTGAATTTGAACCGGCACCATGACTGCGATCAGACATTTCTGCTACATCTTTTTGATGACATTTCACTCGAAAATGATTTAATTTGCCACATTTACCACAGGTTTTCTTAAACGCGGGGCACCTGTTTGGTACACGATGCACAAGACCACAACGATCACAGCTTTTGTCACGATCATCCTTTTGCGCAGAATTTCCACTTCGAGGTTGGCGATTTCGTGCTCGTCCACGTGATGACGATGCTCCACGTGATGATGACGCTCCACTTCTTGTTTCCTGTCGCCACGGAATCCACGTCTTTTTCTTTTTCTTTATCAGTCGTTGTCTTGTCCATCTCGGCAATCTGCTTGGTTACCATCTCATGCGTTCGACACATCGCTGTTACCCTATCTGCGTCAAGATCCTTAGTTGCCAGAATCTTTTTCTTCAAGGTCTGATCTTCGATACCGAAAATTAACTGGTCACAGATATTTTGGTTTATGCGGTCACCAAAGTCACATTTCTTTGCTGTATCTTTGACTTCTTTCAAAAAGTCATTGAACTGTTGCTGTCCCTGTGTTATATTTCGGAAAACATGGCGTTGGAATGTTTTATTTGGCGCGGCTAGGTCATCGAAGTGTCTCGTGAACTTTTCAAGTATAGCTTCATTCATCGTTCCTTCTTCGATTCCCGGAAATGTGTCGAAAATCTTCCGACCATCTACTCCAAGTAGGTGCTGGAGTACGGCTCGCTGTACTGCTACGGCTTTGGTTGACCCACCAGTTGCAACCATGTACACTTCAAAACTTTCTCTGAAGATACGCCACGTTTCTACCATTTTGTTGATCCCTTCGAAAGAGACATCGACTTCTAGTGTCGCAGGGGCTGGCAAGTGCTCCATTATGCAAGATGGAATGTACTACTCGATGTACACAAAACTTCGTTTTACACAGGGGCGAGGGGGTTCTAATCTCACTTTCTTTTCGTGTTTTTACCTTTCTACACTTCATACTTCTTCCACACACTAGTTTGGCGCTGCCACCATGTTCCAGTCTTTACATACGTTGCTGGATTGCCAACCAGTGCGTACCTTGTCCAGAGATTATCAATGATTTACGTAACCATAAGTTACAAAAATAACACGTTTTTATTCATCGGAAGAAGACCAGAGCGCATGCTCCAACGGAACAGGAATTAGCATGGGTACATAATTATGTTGCAATAACAATAGTTTGCATGACTAAGTGTAGATGTCAGCACTGATGTAAAACTGTAAAGTCGTACAAGAGACGTACAACAGACTACTAGTACACCTTCCATTTACTTGGTCAACTGCAAATATGACATGTGCATGAACGATTTCGTCTACAAATTTTTTTTGAAACTCCACCATAGCAGTATTGATCTCGGAACCATGTGAAAAATTTAGTCTAAAACAAAAAATTTAAAACAAATTTGTATTCACGATAACTGCACTATGCACGGCAATGTTATTCAAATTGTGTATTTCTATTTAACTGGACCACCAGTGATTATGAACGGCGTACCCCTTTAAACACACTTCTCAGATGGTTTGTGCGGGTCACGAGACATGGGTCACGTGAGCCTTGATCCCGGTCACGTGAGTCTTGAGAGGAATTTGTTATGTGTTGAGTGCATTTCTGTCTTGAGGGATTGTTTATGTGTTGAGTGCATTTCTGTCTTGAGGTATTTTTCTATATGTTGATACACTTTTCATCTTTAGGGTATTGTTTAATGTTTGTAGGGTTTTTATGTATGTTGAGTACATTTTTTTGTGTTGGGGATATTTCTATGAAGTTTCGGTTGAAGTTTATAAAGTGCTGGTCGGAGTTTTGAAAATCTTGAGACGTGTTCTTGTGTTAAGTTTATTCCGCTTTGGCATTCCATAGAGTCGCACCGCCTCTGGCAACTTGTCACAAATGCATTACGAGTCGGAGATATCAACACTGTCACAGAACATAAGAGACTTGTAACTTAAGTGGAGCTAAGCAGTATTGTTTCGCTGCATCTTCATCAACTTGATCCCGCTTTGGGTTACGGATATCATATCTGTCAAGAGTTTGTGTGTGTTGTGGCCATCTCTTCAACAGCTATTGCTGGTAAACAAAATAAATTTGGAATTGAACAAACTTGAAACGAGAGAAAAGGGTTGATTCTTTTGAACTCGGGCATGACATGACGGTAGATAACAGCATTCTAGGCAGAATTAGAATGTCCATGCCAATTCAAGTGTTCAGAACGTCCTTTGAAACGTGTGCAACTATTATTGCCAGTATCAATTCAGTTCATGATGGAGCCTTGTCTTTTTAGTTGGAGGAGCGACAAATGGAGGGTGAAAGGTACAGAAGAGAAACAGAGTCAGCTTTCCCAACCAAGGTAAACTTCTTATGCATGTACTTGAGTCGTCGGCCATTCTTGACTTCCGGGTTATGACATAATAAGAGTCGTAAACACCATATCTAAATATTCTACCAGCAATTTGGCAAAAGATAAGTCAACAAAATACATTTAAACATGTTTAAAGCACTCCTTTTTAAAGTCCTCTCTGGGAAAACTGGCTAGTCTTGTCATAAAAACCTTAATTTGCCCCAAATAATGTATGTAAAAATTAATGTTTTTCGAAACACATTTTCGAGTATTTCAGGCACCCCAAAAGATACAAATTTATTTATCTTAAAAGATGTTAGTGGTGTCAAAATGTGGCTTATAATCCAAGCTACTTTGGATTGATGGTTCACATTTCGGGCTATTGAGTCAATCTTAGGTCACCAATCTCTGATCATCGTCACTAAAAGTTGAGACCACATGATTGCCCATATATAAGACTTTCGCGTGCCCTTTTGATTGGAATCAAGATGGATCGCTTTGCTGAAATGTTACGTTTTCAAACTGTCTTTGCCAGAATAGTAGGGGGGCCTACTCAGTTAAAAACATGTCAATGAAATCTCTGTTTGAGACTCTTTCAACTGATACCATTTGATTGTTATGCCCCGCTCCACGGGGGATTATGTTCTTGGTTGTTTTTCTAACATCCTTTTCTGCGTCATCCAATATGTCTACATGTTGCGGGTGCTTAACTGGACCATTTTTGCAGCTATCACAATGAAACTTTATGGTCATGTTATCAAACTAAATACTTTGGATTGGATTGCTTGTGGGCGCGTTTTGACTCAGTGGAATAACTGACAGACTGACAGACAGCTAGGCTGCTTTACCCATTATAGCCTGAAGCCGTGTGAACATTTGAATTCTCAAAAGTCTTCAAGGAGATACGGAACTGTATAGAGTTCAAGACAATGCTTCTCATCTACAAGGAGAGAAATGGACTTGCCCCTGCTTACATATCTGAGCTCCTCCCATCGTTCAACCCCAGGCGACCCCTGAGGTCTGAAGACAACTGTCTACTGAGGATCCCCAGGTATTGCCTGGAGACGTACGGAGGCAGCAGCTTCCTTATGCTGGCGGCCAGACTTTGGAATGAACTCAGTGTTGAAATTCAAAAGGCTAAGACTGTTGCCATTTTCAGGCATGGGCTAAAAACCCATCTGTTCAGGTGATTTTTTGAAGCACCGCATTGGAGCAAATTCATTTTGGAGTTTGCGGTATGAGTGTAAATCTCAATTCAATTCAACTTTGAGCATGGTCACACATAATCTTGCATATGGAACTGGGAGCATGGTCACATATGTATGGGCGGTTATTTCCGCATTAAATGATGTCCTAAAACGCGTCTTTATAACTGGCGACTCGTGTGTGTGTGTGTGAAGCAACCCGTGCGTACGGAGCAAAACGCGCGTATCTAACTCGCGACCCCTACAAAGAACATAACGCGAATGTATAACTACTGTCGCATAAACGTGCCGTCGGATAACTAGTGTCGGATAAGTGCTGTCGGATAACTGCTGTCGCATATAAGGTTCCTCAGCCTCCCGCATCGCGGCGCTAGTTATTATTACTTTTGTTCTAAGCGACGTTATCCCGAGTTTGAGACAGAAGAGAAAATGGCTACTAATCAAGATCCACATGTGCTCCAGCGGGCAGCACGCATGCTGCAAGACGTTGTGAATTTGTTGGGCAGGCCTACACAGAACCAGGTCCCTCTTGATAATCGGGTTGATAATATTGCAGCATCTGCAGTGCCTGCTACTAGTACTAGTAGATCTACGACCTCAACCTCCACACCTGTACCTGGTGGTAAGAATAAAATTGATGCAATTAGGATACCGGTACATAGTGTACTACATGTATATAAGGGCCTCGGCCTACAAGCAATAGCCTAATTATTATTCACAATGTGATCTTATTTCTGTTCCTGAAAAGTTGTTTTCAGTGTATTTTCTCCTTGAAATCGATCACTTCAGGTACTATTACTGTGCATACCTGGCTAAATTAGTGTCTAGTTTCGTCTCTGATGACATTTATTTCGTAAAAATCGCTGTTTTTTTCTAAAAAGGTGTTTTTGTGGTCATTTTGGCTGTTTATTTCGAGGGTACGGTAGGAGGTCATCGTTCACTCGATAACTCTTTTTAAAATGAAATAAACGCGTTTTAAGATACATGATATGAATTGATATTAATATTCGTTAAGTGGGATTGTCGGTGGACGTTCATTGTTGAACAGTTGTGCTGGAATTACGAAAATATATCGATATCATTGAGAGTTCATTCATTAGGGGCCTGCTCTCAATTTTCCTTACAACGCCTCTAGCACTGGGCAATTGCCACCATCTTGAAAAGCAGTGCCGCGGATGGCTATCGCATCGCCACTACGCATGAGAACACGATGGCTGCCCTGCGCTGCATTGATAGTTCGTAATAAATTCACATAAAAACACACCAGAAGATCTCCGATTTTATTTACAAAGATCATATTTTGTTATTTATTGATAAAACAAGCCATTTTACCACAGCAGGTGACACATATTAGGCCTGAATAAGACTTTAGAATTTGAAGTGGTGGCGACGATGCCGATATCCAAGATGGCGGAATTATACCAGTGGTCAAATCTCATCTATTTTGGGTAATTGCATCATTATTTCTTTTTGTGATTGGTGATTTGTAAAATTGAGAATGATTGAAAAATCAGTATTTTTTCACCTAAAGGCATGAGTGAACATTTGATAAGTTTATTGTGATTTAATTGGTAATTTGGTCGACATTTTGACAATTATATTTAGCAATATTTCGATTAAAATGCGGACCTGCTTCTTCCTCTTTTCGTAATCCGTTCGAAGGGGTGACGGTGTTTCGATAACTCAGGTCAGTTTCACGGCAAAAATAAGTGGTAGTTTTGAGAATTCGAATGTGATGTACACTACAATGCACGTGATTGATGGTTGAACATTCACTCTCGTTGACAGTGTATTATTGAAATACTTATTTGATTGTGATGATGGTGTATTGTACTATAACTATAGGCCTTGCATGCTCCCAACGTGTGGCATATTTCACATTGATACTACCAGTAGGCCTATCAATTACAAAAAAATAGATTGTGAGTAAAAATAGGCCTACAATCATTACATGTCATGAGGGTGGGAACGGGGAAGGGGGGGGGGGGGTAACTGTCTCGACGTCCCGTTAGGAAAAAAGGCTTATCCCGTTTCCCAATACGCAATTTTAGCCGAATCGTGACGCAAAACACGGCTTGTCTCGAATCCCGCTAAAATAAGGGTGTCTATCCCGAATCCCGACAGTTATTTTCGGCCCATCCCAGTGTCCCGAAAATACCCGTTCTCCCCCTCATACATAGTAGACCATATTGTCACATTGATGTTTTCTTTCATTTATACAGTTAGACTTCCGAGATCTACATTTTCGACAAAGGCCTGGTGTAATATACTACAATCAAGATGTACAGACCGGGGGAGCTGGCGGTACGTACCCATAAGTCTTTGCGGTAGTCTCGCGCGTACCGGATATAACCTATCAAGCTTTTCTCCTTCAGAGAAATACTGCGTTGCGCTCAACTGCCAATTATGCATTAGTCTGGTGGACACGAGGTTGGCCTTAAACTTGCTTGAAATCGAAAATTTGGACAACACACGTGTACTACAGCGCAAACGGCAGCATTCTGACATATAGAAACATGTGGTCTGATTCTATTTTTACTTGTCACTAAGTGATCACGCGTCCAACCTCGTATGCAGGGTAATGTGGCTTTCTCATTGGTCGAACGTTAATTTTGTTCACAGCCTTTTATAAGGCACTTGAGCGCAACGCAGTATGGATGATCACGTGCGAATCTTTGACCATATAATCACATGACGTGTGGATCTGCAAGCATTATCCCACATGTGGATCTGTGGATCCGATATAATTGGATGTTAAAAAAGATTTAGTTGTGTGGTATGGTCTGGTCACTCACAGAGACTAAAGGATTAGACATGTTACATATATTTGACTTCCTTCAGTTCCCTCGAGAGCAAAGTCAGGAGTTTGGATTAGATGTCTACTAAGGCAAGAATTTTGTTTACCTCAACAAAGCCTCTAAAATCAAGAGAATTTTAATACATCCACAATTAAAAGAAATAAAACATTGTGACCCAGGTGTTTTTGAATGTGCCACTTGGCACAATTGGAATGGGACCATTTGAGAAAATAGAAATGTTTTTCATCTTCATGTTGTTACCCTGTTAGGATTGAGCATTGCAATGAATCTTATACAGTTTATCATAATTCCACTATGATGTACCTGTGATATTTTTCTAGGTATTTTTGATTTCATTGAAACCATTGATATCATTCCCATTTCTTGTAAGGTTTTTTGTAGATGTGATTCTAAGGAGAAGTCATTCAAAAGATGAGGGTCAAATACTGATAATTATTTACTGTAAACCACCAAATTTTCGTCGGTGATTTATTTTCAGAGATTTAACAGATTAACAGAGATTTATTCTGAAACAAAAGAAATTCCGTAATCCTCCGAAAAAAGAAATGGTGAAAATATCATTTTTTTCAGAATATTTGATTTGGCGCTTTGATTTGGCGATTTGATTTGGCACATTGTTCCAATGTGCGAAAAGATAAATTTCGTACCTTGTAGGAAATTCTGCCAAATGACTTGTTTCTGCATTATTTTAACATTTTCAAATTATCCTGGACATCGTGATTTCATCGTTATTGCACATATTGCAGAAGACTTGGTTAGTGGATTAGTGTTCATGAACTATAAGTACCCAATGGCAAACAGACTGTGTAAATACATTGGTATATATAGTGTACAGAAATTAAAAATATCATGCAATCTTTTTGAAGAATTTCCAGGTCCTAGTGATTCTAATGAGAGAATGTGATTTTAGACTGACATATCTTTAGCTCACCTGTGGGGAGTTATACAATTATACTGCAGCATCCGCCGTTTGTTAGCGGAGCGCGTTTCATAACCGCTAAGGCCAGATTGCCGAAATTTGAAATTTGCTGGTAGCTTTTGGCATTGGGCTTTGACCTGCTTTCTGGCCATGTGGCTATCTTGGAAATCCTTGTAGTTATTATGCTTGGTTCATCTAATAAGGCTGCATCACATGTCATCCGTTTGATTTGACCTACTTGTCAAGGTCTCGAGGTCAGAGTTTAAGAGTTGACTCTTGTTCCTTAAGTTTTTTTGTGGTGTACTGTAGAGGGTTCTAATTTGGTGTTGAGGAGAGTCTGAGTTCAAACTATGTACGCACCAAAATTCGGCCAAATTCAAATATTCTAACTGTAACCATATTCCTGTACTTGACCACAGGTGAGCACATGGCCCCTGGCCATTTTACTGGTGAATTATTTGAGTAATCATTGTCATTTCTCAAGCTAATCCAACAACATGCAAACTATCTGTTCTTGAAATGGGGTGAAGAAAAATTTATCTTTTTCCAAAATTGACACTTTCCCTGAAGATGATTTAGAAATGTAGCAGGACAATGTTCTACTGATAACTTTATCAAGGTTTTCAAGGAGAACAGTTCTAGGTATATTTGATATCCCTTCATTACTTATCATAAGTTACGTTCAACCTAGGCTGGCTGTGTTTGTGGAAGCTACACGCCGAGTTAGTACGCGCAGGTTGCAGGCTTATTGCAATAATGTTCCTCAAAGGTTACAGATATTACGCCCTTTTTATGCAAAACGGATCAATCCAGATGATATTGCGATCATGATGTTTAGCTCACCTCCAGAGAGTTGAGCTTATCTTATGGCACGTTTTGTAACCTGTGCGCAGGGTAGCCCGTAGGCTGCATGAAACTTATGCACAAATGTAGCAAAACATACAAACATCAAGGGATGTCAATTGTGATTGTGACTGTATATGTATTGTGCAGTTAAGAATTGTTGTGGATTAAATGTACATGTACATGTAGTTTAAAAAAAAGGATTACCATTTAGTCATTTTATCCAAATACTTAACTTTAAAATTATTTCGCTGAAATGCATGTACAGCTGTGTGTTTCATGACCTAATAATATTATAGCAAATCAACGATTCCGCCAGCACTCACAAGCATATCCATTACATCAGCATCTACCGGTAGCGTTCTATCGGAGCAGGCAAGAATATGTTTTATTAAGAGTGTTCCATAGTTGAGTCTGTGAAAGTTGTGCTACATGTAGAAGATAAACGATGCAAAAATACTGTTTTTGTTGAATATTAACTAATTCGTCACTTGTGCTAAACTGAAGGCACCATCTTGGTACATGTAAAAACTTGAGGTCTAGAATACAATTTTCAAATAACTTTTTGTCAGATTTTCTAATGTCATGGGGTATTCCAGCGTTTTATCTAATCCTACATGTAATATATCATAAAATGAATTGTAAGAAAAGAATGTACCTGTACATTATTCAGTTTAAAAAATCTGTTTTAGTTTTAATAATTGTACCACAGGTATTGGAACAAATTAATAGAACCAGAATTCTAAATTTCTCATTGAAATTGTTAAAATGAGAACTCTGGTTCTATTAATTTGTTCGTACCTGTGGTAGTTGTAGTACAACTCCTTGCCCAAACTTTGATAGTTGTAATTGTCACTGTCGTTTCTTAAAGGCCTACGCCGTTCGTTAAAAATGTTGAATTTGTAATTGAATTTTAAAATGTCCAATTGCGGAAATACTTACTAAATATAAATTTCAACATTGCCGTTGTGTGGACTGATATGCAAATGCTATGCATACTAAGTTTCAACAAACTTGTATTCTTAATAATTGCACTACGGCATTTTGTATTGGTGGATTTCTATTAACTAGACCACCAGTAATTACGAACGGCATACCCCTTTAAAGGGAATGTTTTATTTAGGCAGCAGCCAGGTAGGCATGTTAAAGTACATGAAATTGTCAATAGGGGCCTCTCCTATCTCCTATCTCTTAAAGTATATCAAACTGTTCATGGTTGCACCAGGAATATACCTATTGCTAAATAAACCATGACCCAGTCCCCCAGCCACATTAAGACAGCCCGGTAGCTCCTGCCTGTGTTCCCTTATAATATGGTGTATTGAAATGAAATCGTGAAACAATGAGCAAGAACCACTCTGACTCTTTGCGGCCCCTTTCAAAAAAGACCACTTGGTGAATTACGTTTTCTCGGACTTAGTAAGTTCCCTTGACTGACTGAAGGCATCGGTCCCTCAACAATTTCTTATCCAATAGAGCTACTGCCGACCTCTCTATGATGTTGTATAGACAGCTACTGCCGACCTCTCTATGATGTTGTGTAGATGTGAATGTTTTATCCTGAAGATAATGATGTTGTTCACGTCCGATCAGGCAACTTCCCATAAGAAGATTGATGGCATTGCCCTCACTACCCTGTACCACATGTGCGATGAGTTGAAATGCAAGCCTCTGTTTCTTTATATGGAGTTGTGGTTGACGACAATATCATCATCAAGAGCGGTTAATAAGTAGATGGATGACGGAAAAACATAACGTTTGAAGGGCAAGACGACCCAAGTCCTATGCATTAATTACCGTATGATATGGGTCGTTCTGCATTCCAGCCCTTCATTTGGTATCTAAAGGTATACCAATAATAACAGCCTAACTTGCAGACAACAGTTACAGGAACAGGCCACTTAAAAGAACACCAGTTCTCTTCACCTTTCCAGTGTTGATAGAGAGAGGACCTGGCGCCTATATCATAAAGATTTTTAATGAGGTTCCATTATGGTACTTTAATGGAAGGATTTAAGTCCACAGTAATGCCACGTCATTAAATACTTTCATAATTATAGCGTTTTTATCGTGTCATTCCATTGACTTTAGCAGCCCTTCGAATCTAAGGTGTACCATATGGGAATGCATAAAATCTGTTCAAACGCGGGTTGAGATTTTGTGCTTGTACCGTAATTAGCGGATCTGGATGTAGGAAAAAGAATGAACTATTGTTGGTAAAATGCTACAGCTTGACAGAATGATTCCTCGATATAAAATCGAGTGGTTAAGACTACCCTGGCGCTCTGGCTGTAGGCAAGTTGCAAGCGTATTGATACTAACGTGTACCCGTCTACCATGATATTTTGACGTGAAATTACTACCCTCTGTTAGTTTTAACCGAAGCAACCGATAGATGAAAAATCTCAGTGCGACAGAAATTTGGTCACAGACATTTTGATACTGAGTGGTGAACTCTGTATCAATTGACCTTCTGCTTTGAGTCCTGTCTGAGATTAAGAATAGCAAGGCACAGACGGCTGTGGATCCTTTTTTGAATAGACATGCAAGCACTGAGTTATCATTAATCAAATACATGTACAAACAAACTTTGAACAAGATGTAATTTGTGGGCATAGACTGCAAAGAAATTGAAAATGGCAAAGGAAAAGAAATCATCCTGATGTTGTGGGCAACGCTGAGCTGGTTCTAGTTTAATCATATTCCTTCTAGAATGTCAATAATGAAACTAATAAATAGATCAATGATTTTTTTGGGCCAATTTAATAACTAGAACATTTCATTTGAAAAAGTTTATTTTAGAATGATTTAGGTAACGACTTAAGCAATTATATATTTGGAACCAACTGAAATTTATTCAGTTATATCATCAGGTGTATTTTGTAAATTCGTCCCTGTCCCGTCCATAACTGACCAAGTAAATACTATTAAATATTCTACCCGAGTATGACAATAGGCCTACCTTCGCCTGCCACGACTCACCCCACACTAACATGAACTCAGATGGCCGCGTTTTACGTCTTTTAGCCGTACAACTGCTGTTATAATAATATGTAAACCGTTTCTCAGGCGTCCACGATAGTCTCCACGTTTCAGATGCTGACCCTCGCATCGAAAATCCAGTATTTGGGTCGGCTTAAGGAACCCCAACCTTTGCCCCATTAGTAAAAGACAGGATAAAAGCACTACCTGAAACGCTGCTTAATGTTTTCATTAACCTAGATATTTTAAAGGTACCTCCTTGATATGCCCTGCTCTTAAAGTGACCGTCATCAAGATGCCATTAGCACTAATGGAACTATATTATGCTTTGTGATATATCATATATTTCTTATCAAAGAGTAGAGGGGAGAGATTCTCACCCTGCCGCACACCAACCTTACTGTCAAAAACTCTACTCAAACAACCATTTTGTGAGACACAAGACTTGACATTTGAATACATGTTTTTATGTCTGTGACCAAATTTACCACTTATACAATTTGCCAGTAGTTTTTGCCAAAGCGCAGCTCGGCAAATACAATGTACTGTCGAATGCCTTTTTGTAACCAATCATAAGGCAGAAGACCCTTTTCTTTTGACTAAAAATATTTCAACCGGTGACCGCAAAACAAAACAGTGGTCTTGGGTGCTGAAACCTTTTCTGTAACCAGCTTGGTTTGCATGTATTACTCGGTTAACCTCACAGTATAAAGAGTACAACCGCTTATTCAGAATACTCGTAAACACTTTCCCAAGGCAACTCAGAATAGTGAGACCTCTGTAGTTAGTGGCGTCCTTGGGGTCTCCTTTGTTCTTGTATATGGAAACAATGATTCCATTTAGCCACGCTTCCCGGAGGATTCCTGTATCCAAGATGTGATTGAGCAAACGCTGGTTAACAGGCATAAGCAAATCTAAGGTACACTTGATATGAGTCAATCCCACTAGCTTTATCTGATTATATACCTCTCACTGCAGCCTTAATTTCGTCCACTGTTATCTCGTCATCGAGAATTTCATTGTCAACGTTTTCGGGAAGTGGGAATTCGTTATCATCTCCTTCAAAGTCTCTGTTTTTTTCTCGAAAGTGGTTCAATACATCCGCATTGCAGGGACTGGAGTGCTCCCTGTAACTTCTTTCACCATGTAGAATTTTCCAATAAGCCTTGGGATCTTTACTTTTCATCTCACTGATCGGATTGCAATTTGCAATACAAAAACCATAATTAGGTTGTAATGAATAGCAAACTTGTGACAGGCATACTGTTGTATCTTATGAGATGACTCAAAATGTACACATCATAAATGTATGGCGTGTTCAACGATATTGAAACGGTATACTTCGTACCACTCTGCGCTTTAATGTTTGCCAAAACAAGCTCAACGGCGGGAAAATGAGCCGTTTTCTAACTTTAAAATCCAAGAAAGCGGGCTTCAAAATCACAAAACTATCAAATATCCCATTAGATACATGTAACAGTGACATCAAATTAGAAAAAGTTTAATAAAAGAAAAATGTGATTTCTAAACATGTTAACGGTTGACCACAAAAGTCGAGGCATTTTGCAGTTTTTCATACTTTTTTTCGTTTTTTGCCTCGAATGCGAAATTAAACCTGCTACTCGTTGTTTAGTGGATGAAAATTGATAAGATATGAATACCCCATTAGATGACAACAGATGGAACCATATGCTACCCTCAGATGGTCCATTAAAGCACCGACAACATACTTAACTGCCAACCACAAAAATATGTGATGATTATTCTTAAACAGCGCCATCACTACTTCTCAAAACTGTCGAAGACGAAACATATCGCTTTTCATATCAATGTTGTCTTTGACACGATATCTAAAAAGTTTTATAGAAATCAGTGAATTTGAAGCAGGCGTTTGCTTTAAAACGGATAATTTGTGATGGCTATTTTCAGCTAATCGAAGAATCGCTCAAAACCAGTTGTGCGGAAATAGGGAGTTTTCGCATATCCCCAAAACTCCAACGTTGACGCCTATCCTATTGTTCGACCTCCCGAAAGCTATGTGGAACAATGGGATAGGTGTTCGCGCTGACGTTTCAGGGGATTTGCGAAAACTCCCTAACGCGTGACCCGAGAGAGCTCTGTCCCAACGCGCGCCTTTCGGAATGGGCGGTGTCTCTGATGTTGAAACCATATATGTTACCTAGTTGCCTGACTCTTCATTTGAAAGACTCTGATTCTGCAGTGTCAAAAGGTTAAGTGAGTACTTAGTAGCTGCTGCTTCACATCACCTCGAAGTCTGAGGTGACCAAGTGCTTTGAGCAAGGACCTATCCATAGATAGACAGGTGATTGAACTTTAACCTGATAGCATCTCGTGCTCAAGTTTAACAAGGCTGCCTGGAGCAACCTGCGCTATTCCCATATTTAGATGCTTTTGACAGTATCGGTACCGCAGTGCAATCGGTATGATATGAGATAATTCTGAGCATGCCATTTTTCAGACTGATCAGGTTGTGTTTTGATCAGATTGTGCCACTGTTCTCAATAGTTTGATCAGGTTGTGCCACTGTTTCCAGTGTGATTAGGTTGTGTCATTGCGCCCAGACTGGTAAGGTTGTGGCACTGCTCCCAGTAGTTTGATTAGGTTGTGCCACTGTTCTCAGTAGTTTGATCAGGCTGTGCCACTGTTTCCAGTGTGATCAGGTTGTTTCATTGCGCCCAGACTGGTTAGATTGTGCCCCTGTTCCCAGTAGTTCCCCCGAAACGTCCACGTGAAAGTCTATGGTCTCATTAGGGAGTTGTTTTTTTTATTCATGCGCGGTCCCCCCCCCCTCACAGTAGTTCCTAAAATCATTGATTTCTCGGTCCTCACAGTATGTCAGTGTTGATTCAGCAGTTGTTTTGGCAAAGACATGTTTTTTTGGAGTTTCTGAAACCTAGAGCGCTACTCAATAGGCGGCTAACAAGAAACTACGCATTTTACTGTTGTTGCCAACGTATGTGTTTTGAATGTTACTGAAACCCAATGTTTAAATCGCGAGTTCCGCATGTAATTGTTTTACGGCCAATTTGAATTTCGCGCGCGTTAGTTTGAGATGCGCCCTCTTTTCCGCTCCGGAGTTGTGACGTCAGCGCTTTCGCCTTTTTTGTGTGTTTTGAGAAATGTCCTTGCGGACCTTTCGTCTTTTTCGTGGGAATTTCTCCCTTTCGTGCTCATGTTTAGGCCAAGAGCATTTATAAACGAGGTAAATGATGATGTATAGATCTCCCATGCCCCATTTGAGTAATCGTTGTAAGCTGTGGACCCGAGAATTTGGGCCTGTATTGGTCGCTGTTTGTGCTCTGTCAGGCTGTTGCGAGCGCACCTCGGTGCATGTGTCCGTCTACGGGCAGTGCATTGTCGGTGTACTAATGTATGTGGAGGACGTCTCCTGGGTGATCTCACAGCAGCGTATTGATTTCTCAGTGCTAAGTGAAGACATTTTTCTAAAACCATTTGCATTCTTGTATTTTCAGAAACAATTCAATTTGATGATTCAACAACAAAGATTTATCAAAAGTTACTCGGCTCTTGGTTTATTTCCTGATCCTTTCCGAAGCCATACCCGCACCAGTATGTGTACACTGAACTTGGGATGTGCGTCGGCCCCGTGTTGAAATGCCGTCCAGTGCCAGTTGGTGCGTTTTTCGTTGATTTGTGCAAAATTCAACATATCTCAAAAGCTCAATTGTTGACCCTCCATTTTTTTAATTTTTGTGTAGCGTAAGCAACTGTCTATCATGGGAGAATGGTCACTGTAAGAATTATTCAGGAAGAAATGTATAATATTTGGGGTTTTTCGTGATTGTCCGGCCCAATTGGCAATATTGCCATTTGGGATGGTGAACAGAGCTAGGAGCAAATGCGACGCTTATGATTTATTTAAAGAAATAAAATGCCCGATTTAACATCCTGCAGAATCAGGGGAATCGGGCGTTTCCAGTGATATACGACACAAATGGGTTGTCCTCATGCATTCACTTTGGAAACGCATTTTAAAATAGATGTTACGTCCTGTTAATGGGGCGCGTCATCATCGCGTACATTTGGGAAAAACTCCCTGACGAGACCTATCCCATTTTTTCAACGTCGTTATCAGGAGGTCAAACAATGAGATCGGCGTTCACGTTGGCGTTCCGGGGGCTTTGCGAAAGCTCCCTATTGATTCACCCTGTAGCGCAAAATCTCTTTATATAGATAAAGCAGACAATGGGTAATGTGTATCACGACGACTTGCCAAGGGGCATTGAGATTTGAATATCAATTTAGTGCTGCATAAAGGACCGTGCACTGCCATAGCGTACACGTTTTTGATCACTAATCGACAAACAACTTTCTCTTTTGACCTAGAGCGATATTTCAACTGTGCAGATTGCCCCATCGTGTATTAATTAAATAACGTCTCAAAATAAGTAAGACATGGACATAAAGTTTAATCAATACCTGGCATAAAGGACATTCATCGTACAAAAGATAAACGAGGATAAACCCGGTATTCGAATATGTCCGAACATCTATACAATGCGTTCGACCAATATATATATAAAATAGATTATTTTTATGGCAAACGACTGGTGATCGACGAGTAAAGGAGTTCTGGGACAGACACACGCCCTGAATGATTAGGATTCAACCCAAAGTAGAATCGGTAGAGGATGTGATGACTCTGTGAAGGACCAATACATTAGGATAACGCTGTGACGGAGGGACCAAAACAATAGGATATAGGAACCCTAGGATCGGTAGGCGATGTGATTTCGATAACTCTGTGACGGAGGGACTAATAGATTAGGATATAGGAACCCTGAATAGGATCAGTAAGGGATGTGATAACGCTGTGACGGAGGGACCAATACATTAGCATATAGGAACCCTAGGATCGATAGGTGGTGTGATTTTGATAACTCGGTGACGGTGGGACCAAAACATTCGGATACAGGAACCGTGAATAGGATTAGTAAGGGATGTGATAACGCTGTGACGGAGGGACCAAAACAATAGGATATAGGAACCATAGGATCGGTAGGCGATTTGATTTCGATAACTCTGTGACGGAGGGACTAATAGATTAGGATATAGGAACCCTGAATAGGATCAGTAGGCGATGTGTCAACTCAGTGACGGAGGGACTAATAGATTAGGATACAGGAACCCTGAATAGGATCAGTAGGCGATGTGTCAACTCAGTGACGGAGGAACAAATACATTAGGATATAGGACCCCTAAATAGGGTCAGTATAGGTGATGTGATAACTGTGATAAAGTAGGATACTGAAACCTAAAAACACATCAATCATTTTTGTGCTATCTACCAATATCTCAAAAGAAAAGTTACGATTGCTGACTCGTTGATGAATTTTTACAAATTGTTCGAGGCACGCATTAACTGACAAAAGCCTAAATGCAAATGTTTGAACAGATATACAGTTTTGTGCGGTTTCCAAGGCGACCAATACATCATAATATTATGTGGTGGTCAAATTCACAAATTGATGATAAGGACAGTGTGTGCATCGAAATGGATACTCTATTGTTAATCTTTACCTTATGCTTTCTGGACAATTGTTATTTCTGTCTCCTTAAGTGAAGTTGTGTTCAAAAAGGTCAGATATATAAGGACATTCCGGATTAAGCTGGTTGACTTCAAAATAAAATGGGGATGCGTTGACATGAGTATGCCTCGTTCATTGGGAGAAACTTTCCTTGTTACCGTTACCGCGTGTACTTTTATCTAACACTGGGCTTGGTTGCTATTCTACTTGGGATTTATAAAGCTAGAAATATAACTGAAATAAAAACTGTGAAGGCCCCAGTTGAGGTTTAAATATATCAATGGCTGTCACTAAGGGAAGTGAGAAGAAGGCCTCCAGAGGGTCGGGTTTGGTGTTGTCGGTCGATTCAGAAGCGGGCAGAGACGCTGGCGTGATGCGGCAGCGGGATTCCGCTGTGATCCAGCAACCGAATCATGAGACGTTGACTATGGGGGTGACCGTGGTAGAAGAGAATGGCTATGATGTGACCGATGGCACCCTGGAGTCACGGTGTGAAGCCTGTCGCCAAACAGTCGGCGTGAGGTGGCTCAGCTTTCTGGTCCTCTTTATTCTTGATTTCGCCGAATTCATATTCGACTGGTTGTTCTTTTACGAAACGGTCACAATCCGCAAAGGACTTGTTTTTGACGCTCCAGAGCCTGCGCTGATATGGACACTCCTTGGTCTCTGTTCGTTGGGTACTTTCATTTTTATCGTGGAGACCTGGAATGTCCATCAAGCGCAGGTGAACAAAAGGCCGTGGTCGTTTGGATACACACCAACTTTGATTGACGTTTGGCTTGTCAACATCCCCAGTGGTATCATCAACGTCAAAATAGCAGCCTGTTATGAGACTGCCATCAGCTACATCCAGCTGGCAAAAGCTTTGGCTGCTATGTTGCTTGTGCTCGTAAAAATCATCAACGCCATTGTTGGCTATTGACAAGAATCACGCTTGAGATCGCGATACAATCGAACGGGAAAGAAAGCCAGTGATTTGCCAAGAGTCGTGAAACTGCTTATTCTTGTGGGAGTAATTACTATTCATCTGCTCGAGTTTGGTGTTGGCGCTCACTCATATGACTACCATCAAGCATCGCAGCAACACATTAATCAGGATCCGCGTCCCTTCCAGCTGGGAAGAGGTCGTACTGGACACAGGCAAGTATTTTGATAGAGTTTCGGTGTATTTACAACACCCTTCATTTTCTGAGCCTTGCAGTATGGAGTCCGTTTCGAATCGCTGGATGCAGCTCAATGCCATCAATGATGTGATCGAGGCGGAGGAGCAAGGACTTTTGATTCGCTTCGGCCATGTGAAAGCGGACATCAGAAATCAATACTTCTATGTTGCGAAGATTTGGCCATACCAGATCAAAACTACAAGTGAACACTGCTATCACAGGGACTTATTAACATGTGAACTGAACGAACTAAACTGTCGTTCTATAAACACAATTGTGAGCAAAGCGGACAACTTTACTCTGCGGTTGTTGTTTGAGCCTGCATTAGAATTCGTACTCGTTGGTAACATTAACTTCAACGGGCATGCTATGACCTATTCAAAATGTATACCGTTTAGCGGCAATGAAAACACCATGAATAAACTGATTGGGACACTGCATTATTTCAGACATTCGTGCGGGTGATCATCCACTCTCTTTCCAAAAGGATACAACTCAATTCTATGTGCCAGACAGTGACGGAATGAGGAATGTGTCGGAGGCGTGGTATACGGGCATATTCAACTGCAAGTCCCAAGGATATTCTGCTCCAACCTTCAGTGAATATGTCACTGTCCGTACCTGCTGAGTGTTATAGTCGCCAGCCTGGAGATATCGGCACAACAAGACCTAGTGTGTTTTCGGTTTATGCCCACGGCACTATGCCCTAACCCTGAGGGAGTTGTCAGCATGTCGTGGCCTTCCAGTTGATAGGCTCATTGGTCATGAGTTGAGTCAACTGACCAAGCCAGTATTCAACTGTTACAAGCAATTACCCGTGCTCTGCACGGAGTTTTGGGCATAATAGTGTAGAGTCGAAGGTTATGAAGTGCCGCTCATGTGGTGTTATGTGAAGCTGCTTGTGGCGGCGTGCTGGATATTTACTAAATGCAATTTTTTAGATAAACGTTGTATACACTTTTAACTGAAGTATCTTCTGCCTAAAAATTTGTACTGAAAATCTGGGCTGAACGACATCACGGTTTGAAATTCTGTATTTTGTTGATATTGTGAACCATAAAAGTGTACTTCGAAAATGAGAAAGGCAACTTGTTTATGACTATGTCATTGATTATAATGGCAAACGCCTTTCGTAATAAGATTTGGAAATTTGTACTTGAGTTTGAAACTTTCTAATTGTGTAAATATGAATACGTATTAAACCATAAATTTCAGTATTGCTAATGTGAAGACAAAATAAACACTATGGATACAAAATGTCAGCAAAATTCGTTCGAATAATAACTGCACTACGGCATTGTGTAGAACGTAATTTCATATCAGAAACGGCGTACCCCTAGTAAGATAACAGTGTTGGCAATTGTCTTGGGGTCTGTCAAATCCCCGGGGACAAATCTGTAAAATCTGCATCAACAATGTACGTATACCACGTACTCATCAATTGGTCCTCCAATATCGGGAACAAACAAAATTCTTTAAAAAGTCGTGTTGGCAACTCGTTAAACAATAACAAGCCTTTTAAGGCGACGAAAGTTCAATTGCTGCAGGCAAGTCGACAGGATGGTGTTGAGTCAGGTGGGGCAATTGTTGACACGTTAGTTGACACGTTGCGGTTTACAAATATGTCGATGCCAGGTGACATCGTATCTATATGGCCTTCTAAAGCTCGCCTGAAATGACCGCCGACGGATGCAACTTGGAACCCCCTTCCCCCTCGAAAAATCCTAGATCCACGTCTGAGAAAGGTGTATTTCTGCTCCAAAATACGAAATTACAGGAAAAGAGTTACTGCTCTAGCAGCTGCATACTTAGCGAGAATCGGAATTTGGCCAAAAAAAGCTATCGGGAAGCGGGATATAGCCATTTTTATAACGGGGCGTTGTTATCCCCCCCCCCCTCCCTCCATCATGTCCATACGAGTTCACTAAAAACGCGGCGTAAGGCACCTATTCCATAGAGGTATACGGTATACTACACTATACGCGAACAATGGCTTCACAAAGGGTGCATGACCATGAAACTATTGTTCGCGTATAGTATAGTATAGGGGAATAGGTGCCTAAGGCACCTTCTCCATAGAGCTATACCCTATACTATACTATATGCGAACAATAGTTTCATGGTCATGCACCCTTTGTGAAGCCATTGTTCGCGTATAGTGTAGTATAGGGTATAACTCTATGGAGAAGGTGCCTAAGGCACCTATTCCATAGAGCTATACCCTATACTATACTATACGCGAACAATAGTTTCATGGTCATGCACCCTTTGTGAAGCCATTGTTCGCGTATAGTGTAGTATAGGGTATAGCTCTATGGAGAAGGTGCCTGAGGCACATATTCCATAGAGGTATACCCTATACTATACTATACGCGAACAATAGTTTCATGGTCATGCACCCTTTGTGAAGCCATTGTTCGCGTATAGTGTAGTATACCGTATACCTCTATGGAATAGGTGCCTAAGGCACCTATTCCATAGAGCTATACCCTATACTATACTATACGCGAACAATAGTTTCATGGTCATGCACCCTTTGTGAAGCCATTGTTCGCGTATAGTGTAGTATACCGTATACCTCTATGGAATAGGTGCCTAAGAGTTGTGCTTATATTCTCGGAAATCTCCGGCCACATTCTGGGCAATGGTTCTTCATTAACCAGCTGTGTTGACATATTTTGTTTCACTCTGTATTGCGAGATTCCCGAAAATAGAGTTTGTATTGGGGAAGTAAGTTGCAGTCGTTCTCCGACTTCATTACAATTTTCTGGTGATGTTATGCATATATTGAATTAATTTAATTGACAAACGTTTTATATTATTCCACTTGCATCATTACAATAATATTGGACCAGTGCGCACATTAGACGGATATAGCGATGCGGGCCAATCAAAACATTTCCAACTCTAAACTGACAGTGTTACCTACATGTCTATGGGCGGTTATTACCGCAAATAAAGACAAACCAAAGCAAATACACTTGTGTAGCATATCAAGGACACGTAGATTGATACTCCTATGTGTGCCACATCAAAGACATCTGGAATGCATGTTTTGTTTTTGTTTGATACAGCATACAGATAAAACTAGACCGCAACCTCCCTGGGATAGACAGTTGTTTTCATGAGCCATACACAGCACAGATAAGACATGACCGCAATACCTCTCTGGACCATACACCACGTCAAAGATAACGATGCGAAGTCAACAGGCGGCGCCACCGTCTTGGGAAAAGTAAAAACGATTTCGACAACTATAGGTTTTTGTTGATATAAGCGACTAGCGGGAAAATGCACATGTGTTGTTATGTCACTATTGCATCTATTCGTAGTAGACTGTCGTATTTTGAGATCCCCTTTCTTTTCAACATCATCAATCATACTAGTATATCATAACCATGGATAGAGATAAGTTAGAAAACTGTGTCAACCTCCTTCAACAAGTTGTTGGAATAATGGGGAGAGAGGTGGCGAATAACAACAACGTCAACAGGCATACGGCCGCCAGCAATCTACAGTGGCGCCGCCTGTTGACTTCGCATCGTTATCTTTGACGTGGTGTATGGTCCAGATGTCTTTGATGTGGCACACATAGGAGTATCAATCTACGTGTCCTTGATATGCTACACAAGTGTCTTTGCTTTGGTTTGTCTTTATTTGCAGTAATAACCGCCCAGGAGTATCAATCTACGTGTCCTTGATATGCTACACAAGTGTCTTTGCTTTGGTTTGTCTTTATTTGCGGTAATAACCGCCCATACAAGCCTGCGTTTCGACCGAGTGTGCAGGTATGGTGCGAGTTGCTTGTATAAAGTGTACCTGAATTATTTCTTGGCGCGTAATACTCGTTATTATAACTATTAACTGTCTTTGTCGCTGTCCCGGCTCACAAAGGATCGGTACAGTATATGAATAGGCCTACCTATTTGGACAGCTCGGATAGTGAAAGACCATGCTTTAATTGTTACTAAAAACGCCAATGCGCGTCAAACCTGAAAAAAAACCCATCTAATTGATGTGTTCATTGATTGATGGCCCGATAATATTGAAATGGCTACTTTGACTCAAACGGTTAATCGTACAGAAAAAATCCAATCCCGCCGCTCACGATCCAATATTTCCGAATCGTACTAAATAAATAGGACCGGTTCTATCCACTACAATTTTTATCCTAGGAACATATTTCATCCAATTTCCCGTCGTTCACGATCAAACTTTTTGGTCATATTTTTTTGGTCAAATTAAATTTGATCGTGAACGGCGGGCATAAGCCGACTTCGGACGGCGATCCTTTGTTCAAGGGTCAGTGCAAACTTCTTCGAATTTGTCTATCAACGTAATGACGTAATTGGTGAAATAACAACGAGTAGTAGTGAAACAATATTGCGCAATGTTATTTTGGTAGAAGGATGTGGCAGTGAAGGGACTGTGTGCATGCACTTGAGGGAGTGTGTTCATCCAGATAGGCATGTTTGAAGAAGAGGAATCGGCTCCAAAACAATTTAAACAATGAGTGCGCACACTCAGAAGATGTCACTCGTCAGAAGGCCTTAGCTGACTTTGGACAATGCCTAGAGACACCACGATCTGGTCAGCACCAAAACAAACTTCTTCGAATTCGTCTATTTATAGGACCTTTGCATCATTGCCAGATATGCCGGCACCACCTAGGGTCGCCAAAACCGACCATGTTTACAATAGATCTTCACAGAAAAGGATGCATCTTGGCTCGAGACCACATTCGAAAGTCGGTCAGCCGGTAGCATATGTGTGCACAGCATGATGCACTGTCAAGATGTTTTACCAAATACAATTTTTTAAAGGATATTTGATTGACGGGACGCAATAGCATCGGCCAGCATAACCACGGCAATGACGGCATGAAAGAGGCTCGGCATCTCCAGCACATATCGTTTAAGATATGTTTCAAATCAGTTGCAAAAAAAAGTTCTACCACTTACATGTATTTCTTTTTGTTTTGTAGATTATGATTGCATTGGGTTACCGAATCTTGGTAACTCATGTTTTTTAAATGTGGCATTGCAGGCCCTCCGTGCCACCCCTGGGGTTTTTAATGCCACTCGTGCCCACACTCAGTGTTTTGAAGAATGTAAAATCCGTAAGTATTTACTAAAATTTTAATACAGCCTTTTATTTTACAATAAAATACTCTTACTACTGTTGTCCATTCATGATAAATTATTTGTCCGCATCGTTTTTGGGCTATGGATAATGGAGTGTAAACGAGTGGACTGGATGGTCAAACTTTTTCAATACAAATTTTTGATTTAATTGATCTGTTATCGCTTGGAATTGAAAGTCATGGCATCGGTCGTTTTTTTTAAAAGACTGCTTGTCATTTTTTGGCATGTGATATTTGACCGATTAGATCCTAACCGGCCGATATCCGACCACTGATTTTTGTCTGGTTTCCTAGCCCAGCTGCCTGCCTGTACGTACCTAATCTCAAGCAACACCATCGCCATCATGAAACTAAGGCTGGTTTTCGGGCGGTTTAGGGATATGCAATATACTTGTTTTCATCCGTTTGATGAAATAATACTAGTGAAATTAATTAGCTGTCTTGTACATGGGGGGAGGGCATTTGGAGGTCGTTTGGGGTGAAAATTGCTGAAATACTGGGAAACACTAAAAAAAATTCAAGGATTTAAAGTGTTAAAACAGAATAAAATCTTTTTTTCATCTGACTCTGAGTTGGGCTTTGTGCTGGGTCAAACTTCTTTTCTTAAAATTCATACATTTTTGATGTATGAAGTTCAACTTCATACACAAGCTCAGCTCCTGCATCATCCAGTCCATAAAGCTTTTTACTTCTCGTGCTACATGTATGTAAAGGCAAAAAAGGTTTGACTGTCATTGTCTGCACTTAGACAGCCGCAGAAACGTTTCTTATGTCTTTATGATGAATATGATTGTCGAAATGTTTTCAAAGGATTCAAATTGTTATTTTTTTGCAGAGTGTGTGATAAACATGTGTAAAGAAACCTTTCGTAAGAAGCCAGAAGAGCTTTACAACAATCTTGGACTGGGAGGTAAGAAACATGCAATTTTTAAATTGCCTTTTAACCATTCATGACTCTTCTCCATCAGTTCATCTTCCGACTTCGTCATGGACAATTTGCACAGCAAACAGCAATTAGATACCTTTCATTTGACAAATGTTATGTTATTTCAGATGGAGGCCATCATAAACTTCTTGTAGGATGAGTTGCCGCAGACAGAGATGAAAACCATGATGAATGTCTGTGAGCCAGAGGTGGGTCTGAAATTTGACAAATGGTCCGCCTAATTGATGGTATCTCTCCATGAAAGTACAGCACATGACAGGCGAGAAACTTGAAGCGAATTGGGTTAAACTGACCGGCTGCAACCAAATACAGTGCCTAGAGATGATTTGGATCACTTCATGCATTGTCCTGTCGATAGTCATGAAACAATAAAAGACCTACATACAGAGATGGGTACATTTTCAGGCATATGGAATAATTTCTGCTCAGAGGAACGATGTGGCACAACGTTTGAGCATCAACATTGTGATCGGGAGGTCCTGGGTTCGATACCCGGCATGTGCCACTTTGTAACTCTTGCCTTCTGGATAGGCTGGGTAATGAAAGCTCTTTTAAAGCGCCATATAAAACTCCTTGTTATTATCGTTATTTGGGCTGATTTTGTTGGGAAACACGAAAATATGTCACTTGATTGTCCACTGCATTCTTATTATACACTTAATTTTTTATCAAAGTAAAGCATTATCATCACATCATAGATAAAATTTTATAATTTGATTTTCCAGGCTATGATTTGTTTAGTTCAACCATGCGTGGGACTTAACAAAATTGAGGCGGAAATGTTCTTGAGGCAGTGTCGGTGTATGGAAGAAACGGAAACATTGGATTAAGGATTTATTTCATGGTGAATTACACAATCACAAATGGATTACACACGTTCTGGATTAGACTAGTTCCTGCTGCAACTGACATTTTTGCAGGTGCCCACTCGTAGGCGATTCCTTGATGTCTTCCTTGGATTTTACATGATATTATGTCATTTTCGCCAACATCGGGTTTTGGCGCCAAGACGTTTGTTCCTGGAACGGTTGATTTAAATGCCGAATGTGGTCAGTTTTAATTTATATCGCAGGTGTCTACCCAAACAATTTTAGATGCTTTCTGCTGAATCTTCTACTACTACTGTTTTTACTGGGGTTTCATCGATGTTTTTTGGTGGAGTGTGACTCTAAAGTAAATAGGCAGCTTGTTATGCCCCCGCCAATGCGTAAAGCATTGCGGAGGCATTATGTTTTACCGATGTCCGTCAGCCGGTAGGCATCAGGCGTCTGTAAACTTTTCGTTTCCGCTCATTTTAACGAGAACGCTTTGAGTAATAACCATGTGACTTTTTGTGTGGGTAGAAAAAGATAACGTGTACAGCGGGCATTACAGACCAATAACTCTTTCACGATGTCAACTAAACCCAGTCAGCTATGACACCAGCTGCCCGGGGTTGTCTGAAAAACACTTCACTTTCCTTATGCACCAACTCAATGTGCTCACCGGGGCATATGCTACGCCCTGCGTTGCTCTTGTTATTGCAGTATTTTTGTTCTTCCTCTGGTTCACCTATAAACTATTTTTCCAATCTCCAATCATGTTTGCTGCTTTAGCCATTTTGTTTCAGCTCTTAGATAGTAGAAAAACGTGTTATTCATTATTTCTAGTAGCACAAGTCCTTGCACGAAATACCTTTCCCGCCATAATATCAGTACCAAGACGTCACAGGGTAGGTCCTAACTCCAGGAAACGCCTTACTAGTGCACTGTTCCACCTGAAAAGGGTCACTGCTTGGAGAGCTAAATGGGGTCAACATCAGAAAAGCGCGATAATTCAGTCTTTGGAATTTTTCCTTTTTTTGTGCAATTTGTTGATGGAAACTACTTATGTAGAACAGGGGGTGACTGGGCAGCGGACAGCTGGGTAATATTGCCCTTAACCTCTTGCCTCCCTAGAGGGGACGATATATCGTCCCTGTATTTTGTCTCGCGTGGGAGGTACGATATATCATCCCTATACTAATGCTTTAGTATAGAACTCGCGGTACACGCAAGACGCTATTGTATGTTCGTGTCCCTGGTGATCTGCAGAAGACTAGGTTTAGTTTCATTCATAGTTTTCAGAGGGCGCTGCAGTTTGATTGGCGCTTGTGCAGCGTCACAGTACTGAAGAACTGATTAGCATATAAGTTAATATTATGTTGTATTATTCGATCAATCAGTAATAGACAATAGTCAAAGGTTATCAATCAAGTTACGTTGATCATTAACAGGTTGTAACTGCATCAATTACAGTTCCATATACTTTGTTCAAATCAGAAAAAACAATCAATTAGAGCAAAATCAATCAAAAAATATTGATTATTTCTTATTATTGATTACCTCTTACCCAATTGATACCCAGAAACAACGCCAATTGATAGCCAAGGTAATCAGCTTTACAAAAATGTATGGTTTTATTAATCAAGGATGCATAATGAAGGAGGTACAATATTTAAAAGTATTTTTACGTTATCTATATAATAATACTGGAAGGGGGACGAATAAACTCACACTTGCCGATGTTGTTTTGCCTCGAAATTCGGCATGGTTGTTTGGAATATACTCTCCTGATGCAACGTATATGGCAAGCCAGAGTGGACACAATTCGTATTTTATATCCTTATATATTGTTATTTTATGTGGATATATATTCATATTTTATGTCCATATATATTCCGACCAATCAGAATGAATTTCTTTATATGCACAATAATTCATTTTATATACACATAAATTCCATTTTATGTCCACATAAATTCAATTTTATGTCCACATAAAATCCGATTTTATGTCCATATAAATTAGATTATATCTACACATAAATTAGACCGGACGAATTTATCACCACATAAATTCCCATTTTATATGGATATAAAATCAGCCAATCAGAATGCCGCTTTATATGTGCTTATATATTCCACTTCCGTATTGAAAACTTCTACTTCCGTATTAGAATCGGTCACTTCCGTATTAAAATACTTTTGGCCAATGGGAACCATCGTTTCAGTTGCGCGCGCCAATGAAACGATGGTTTCCCATTGGCCAAAAGTATTTTAATACGGAAGTGACCGATTCTAATACGGAAGTAGACGTTTTCAATACGGAAGTGGAATATATAAGCACATATAAAGCGGCATTCTGATTGGCTGATTTTATGTCCATATAAAATGGGAATTTATGTGGTGATAAATTCGTCCGGTCTAATTTATGTGTAGATATAATCTAATTTATATGGACATAAAATCGGATTTTATGTGGACATAAAATTGAATTTATGTGGACAAAAAATGGAATTTATGTGTATATAAAATGAATTATTGTGCATATAAAGAAATTCATTCTGATTGGTCGGAATATATATGGACATAAAATATGAATATATATCCACATAAAATAACAATATATAAGGATATAAAATACGAATTGTGTCCACTCTGGCTTGCCATAAACGTATAGTTCAAATCGCTAATCATACATGAAAAGTATTAAAATTTAAAGATTTTATATAGATTTTTCCCCGTCTCAGTCTTACTCCGACCGCCATGTTTTCGCAGCAAGTGTCAGTAAATTTTTGAAGATCGACCATTTTGCAACTTCTTTTTAAGCCCTCGATTCGACTATACGATTCGACATGCATTTTTAAACTTGCTTCCTCGGCACCATTTGTCAAAGTCAGCGGCCAATTTATTCTTGCATTTGTCAGGAAAACGCAAGAACTCACTTGCTAAAGCACTCATTTGCGATTTCGCTGGAAGTTTCTCTACGCGTTGCTAATGACGTCATCACAGAGAGAATCACACCGTTCGAATTTGTCGACTGCATGTTGAGCAAGGCGAGTGCAATTTTGTCGTTCTAAAAAGGAAATTTCCCACAAATAATGACTGCATGCCGGAATATCTGATCGACGCCGCGCCGACAAGTTCCTATCATAATCATATTCATAGGCCTAGCCGAGGGTGGTGGTAGCCGGCTGGGTCCTATCATGCAAAAGACAAAAGTCAATAAAGAAATAAATGCGTGTCCGGCAACGCCCCCACACCTGGCCTTTTGGGTGACTCCAGAAACTACCGGGCCGATTTCTTCAAAGTTTGGTTTTTATATTTCAGTAACCATGGTTACGATATAGGGGCCATTTTGCGTACTCCAATACGATAATTTGCTGTACATTACTTTGTATCACCTATGCGTACACGGGGGGGGGGGGGGGGGGGGGTATCTAACAAATTGGAAAAATGTGTGTACATACTGAACGGATGACAAACAAAACACGGTCAGTGGCACAACCTATGATAATATAGGCCTGCCTTTCAACTCTAGCTACCACCCGAATTATGCCCACTACACGGGTTATGCTAGTTTTGAATAAAACTGGTAAAAAATCTCGGTACATCGGGTTACATAGGCCTCGGGAGCCAAATGGTTAATAATGCCTAAGGTCCTTTAATAATTTTGATACCAACCCAAGTGCTTGAATTGGTTGGAATACCATAACCTATGCAGACACTTGAGGGCCATTTACACAGAACCAGTGATCTTGACCGATCCAGATCATTCTAGATTGGTTTACTGCATTTAACCTATTGACTCCCAAAACTTGAAAATCACGGGATCCCAGGGTGGCCACGTGGTTGCGAAATTGGGTCTGACTTTCACGATGTGTAGCGCCCGCATACAACCGCCAAGGTCCGGTAACGAGGCACCATCTACCCAGGCATGGTATAACTGACCCTACTATACATCAAACACGCTTAAACCAGCAATAAAATAGCGTCCCAGCTCAAGGGAATAAAAATATTACTAAGACCGACCTGTCGGTCGTTGGGGAAAAAACATTATTTCAAAATGACTGACTGGTCGGTCACCGGGATTCAAGAGGTTGACTGCGCACCATTGGTCATTCGCAAGAAACACAATGTTTAAGTTTTGAATATAAAGTTAAAATAAAAGATTGGGGTGTGTCATGTAATAAAGCCATGTGCGTATTCATTTACGCGACACTCGTTAATCATCTTCTGTAATAATTTGTTTGAGTAATCTGGGAAAGTTTTGAAAAATGGCGTCCATAAGTACATCTACATTCTTCGCTCGTGCCTCATCTCAACTAGAGCCCTTTGACGAGAGATAATGGCTTTTTCTGGCATTTATCTAAAAAACTTGACTTTCCTGAGAAACGTGACCGTGCCCAAGTTGTAGGGTAATTACTCATTTCTTCAGGTCCCAAGATAACATTCACTGAGTTAAGTTGAAATCAGCGTGACAGTGAACTGAATGGCTGCAAGAATTTCCAGCAAGTACTTGTACCGGTAATATTTTGTCTGACAACAACCGTTTTTGGGCCTTTTGAGCTTATTTGACCTTATTATATACGAGAGTAGTAGACAGATCAAGTTGTTTGAAAGACATAATTTTAAAAGCCCTTGTCCTGCAATTGCCACCGTGATAATGTATCTCAAGTGCCCCAGCCACATATGTACAAATGATAATCATGTTTGGCAAAATTAAATGTGTGGTGAATATTGAAAGTTCAAGTGAACACATTATGTAAAAGTGTATAATTACACAGCGAGAACTGTATAATCCCAGTAAATGATTTTTATACATATGGAAGTCATGAAGACTGTGAGTGTGAATTTTATCCTGATACTTAAAGGCAGAAAGGGAATTGAAGATAGTGACAAAAATGGTATTTTTTCCTAATGTTAAGTCGGGATCTTGGGATTATTGATTTCTGCCCGTTTCTAGTATTGTGAGGATGTATTTGGTCATTTGTTTTAATGCATGAATGAAGTAACCCGGATCGCAATTATTGAAAAATTTGTGTAGAAACTTCATTTGTAGTAGAGTGTGTATATCTGTTACTTCTAATGCTTTTAAAGTCTTGAATAAGGGTTTGGTGTGGGCAATGAGCAGAGCAGATAATAATAATGAAATGACCTGAAATCTATCGCCTTGTCTTTTATCTTTTTCACTAGGCTAAAGTTCATTTCTGCGACTCTTCTTTGTATCACAGTGACATCTCTGTGAGACCACCTTGTTGTCTGTTAAAGCACACCAAGACATGGCTCCAGAAGCAATATCTCTTTGAGAACATCTTGGTGTCTGATTAGGATTGCACACCGATGACTTCCCTCCATAAGGAACGCTCTAGACTCTATGAGAACATATTGTTGACCGATTGGGACACCACACTGAAGACATGCCTACATACCTTTGAGACCACACCGAACACATGTCTCAATAAGGTACATCCATTTGAGACCCCCTTTTTGTCTGATCAGGACAGCACACCATAGTCTCCATAAGTGACATCTCAATGAGACCACCTTGTTGTCTGTTCGGTGCAGCACGCACACTGAAGATATGGGTCCATAAAGGACATCTCTATGAGACCATCTTGTTGTCTGATTGGACAAGACATGTCTCCATAAGTGACATCTGTATGAGGACACCTTGTTGGCTGGTTGTGACAGCATATTGAAGACTTGTCTCCATAAAAGACATCCATTTGAGAGCACACTGAAGACTTGCCTCAAAAAGGGACATGTCTTTGAGACCATCTAGTTGTCTGATTGAGACAAGACATGTCTTCATAAGTGACGTATGCATGAGGACACCTTGTTGGCTGATTGTGACAGCAGATTGAAGACCTGTCTCTATAAGTGGCATCCCTTCGACAGCACACTAAAGACTTGCCTCAAAAAGGGACATGTCTTTGAGACCATCTAGTTGTCTGATTGAGACAAGACACCTTGTTGGCTGATTGTGACAGCACATTGAAGACCTGTCTCTAGTGGCATCCCTTCGAGAGCACACTGAAAACTTGCCTCCAAAAGGGACATCTTGTTGATACCATCTTGTATTCTGATTGAGACAAGACTATGTTTCCATAAGTGACATCTATATGAGGACACCTTGCTGATTGGGACAGCACATCGAAGACTTGCCTCCAAAAGGGAATCTCTTTATGACAATCTTGGTGTCTGATTGAGACAAGACAGTCATGTGTCCATAAGTGACACCTCCATGCGACATTTTGTTGACTTATTGGGAGGGCACACTGAATACTTGTCTCTATAAATATCATCTCTATGAGACTATCTTGTTGATTGATTGGGACAGCACACTGAAGACTTGTCTCCATCAGGAATATATCAGAAAAGAGGCGGCGGAAGGGGCTCTTTAGATAATGGCTGAAATTACAGCTAAAATCATTACGAATGCTTCCATTTCATTATATTTTGTTGGTAGGGCATAGATCTCAACATTATTTAGCATTCGGTGCAAATTGACTACGTTTGGAGGGTTCAAATGGACCCTTTCAATATTGGGCGGGGTACTTTTTGGGGCTATTTTCAAAAAATTTCAATTAAAAAACAAATTTACCGTGCGATGGACATATATACCAGTTTTATATGAATAAATGATTGTTCCAGATCATTTCCACCAAAAAAGTATATTTGCCATATTCGACTGATAAATCAGGTACAAAGGGTTGGGGTCTATAAGGATTTTTAGTTAAAGTTAACCGAAAAACCTAAAATTATGAACTATAGTTTTTTTATCTGTTTTTGGTATGAGGGGATTACAAATGATGAAACGTACTAAAACTAAGATGTTCAGTGTGAATTACAGAAAATATAAGGGTTAGATCGGTCAAAAAGGGCCAAAATAAGACCTAATGCAATACGCCTAAGAATTGCCTAAAATCACCTCATCCACTGGGACAATTTCCTGATATATTCCCAAGTCTGCACAGACCTAATTCAAGACCAACGGTCTTTTACATTTTTCTCGGTTGTTGGTGGTGCCGAACAAGTTGAAAATGCCATTTTCTGAAGGACAGTCACAATTTTGTCTTCCACATCATTTGTTTTTGTTAAAAAATAACTCAAGTGTGGTTTTTGCATTCAAACCAGTTTTCCATGCAGAAAGGAACACTATATATCTCCTTTGTAACAGAAAAACAATAGACCTTGGGATAAATCACAAATGAAATCAGAGAAAGTGTTAAAACAGACAAGGAGGAAGGATGTGACAAAGTTAAACTGTCCTTAGCTTAAGTGACTTTATATCATATGAACAAACTTTTATTTCAATATAAAGCCATGTTTCATGTAATATTATTATATTTCCTACCTTTACCGAACCATCAATGCAGTTTTTGAGCAACTGGTGAGGTCATCAGGGTTAGGGTTAGTGTTGGAACACAAAAAATTCACAATACACAGAAAAGTCAGAAGTGGGTGTGATCAGGGCAGCACCGTGATTCTAACATTTTCTGCTCGTTAAATCAGACATTCTCGGATTCTACTAGCTAGCCCAAGACATTGCGATGATGTAGGCTCTGGTCAAGGTTTAATATCGATTGATGCAAATTTTATGTTATGTTTTGCCTTGTTTTCATGTTCAATCTCCCTCGTTTGAAAAAGCCGGCTGACATGTCATTGTCTGTGTTTATACACGTGCATTTATTTAGACCTAAAATACACAGTCTCAGGGCAGCTAGTGCGCGCGCAGCTAACACGCGCACATGAGCCTGCGGCGCCTAACGGCCAACCCTAAAACCAACTACTGCTTTTAGCGTTATTCCAATGTTAGTGCCCTCACAACCGTAGTGTCACTCTCCAATAACTCTGTTTTATACGGGTCTGTGAAGTTAGCTCCCAGTTCCCATTTCCCAGTTCCTTATTCGTGCCCATTTTGAAACATGGTATGTTTGGGTACGAATAAGGGTATGTTTGGGTACGAATAAGGAACTAGGAAATGGGCTAAGCATTTCCCAGTTCCCAATTCAAATTTCTTTCAAATATTAACCCTCCACAGTCCGATAACTCAACTTGGCGGTTTTAACCCTTTCCTACCAAGCTCCCGATTCAACTATCAGTGACTTTAACCCTTTCTGACTCCATTTCCCGGTTCAAAATGCCAGCTCCCTATTCGTCTTGACTCATTTTAACCCTTTATAACTCCATTTTCCGATTCATTTACAGTCACTTTAACCCTTTCTGACGCTATTTCCCGGTTCAAAATGCCAGCTCCTTATTCGTCTTAACTCCTTTTAACCCTTTATAACTCTATTTCCCGATTCAAATGCTGGCTTCCGATTCAGCTACAAGTCACTTTAACCCTATCTGACTCCCGGTTCAAAATGCAAGTTCCTTATTCGTCTTAACTCATTTTAGTCATTTATAAGTTTATTTCCCGATTCGAATACTGGCTCCCAATTCAGCTACAAGTCACTTTAACACTTTCTAAGCCCATTTCCCGGTTCAAAATGCCAGTTCCTTATTCGTCTTAACTTTATAACTCTATTTTCCGATTCAAACGCTGGCTCCCAATTCAGCTTGAAGTCACTTTAACCCTTGGAGCGACCAGGTGTGCTTATAGCATAGACGAAATCACATGGACTCAGGATTTGACTTTTTCTATAACTCAAACGTTTATTCGTAATTCCACAACGTAGATTGGTTTTGTTATTTGAATTCTGAAAAGACACAATTACAAACAGTTGTTTACAATTTGGAATATACATCTTATGCAATAAACTAGAACCAAATTATGAGGCTTACTAGTATGAACTATCACTATACATGAATGAATCTGTGTTGTAGTTCAACTTCCGAACAATAGACGGCAGCAGTGCATTGCCTATGTTTCTCAGCAAAACCCACGTGCGGGAGAAACAACCCACATTGAAGACAAATATTTCTGCTATAACACAATGCCACTCATTTAACAACTATTACCAGTTTCTATACATTCTTCTATATTCCTTAACTTACCAGTCTGCCCATATTATATCTATTGCTTGTCATGACAGCCAGACGTGTCTCACATCGGCTCTGACTTTTTCAACAATTACATGGACTTAATTCTTTAAAATGGCCAATGGACCTTTGCTCTGAAAATGTGTTAGTATCAGGAGATTGCCAGAAGTTGGTGTTAGTCGTCGGATATATGAAATAGTGATGATTCAGGCGGTTTTGTGAGCCATTTGTCCACAGGTATATCTTTCTTCGGTTTATACCTTTAATATGTACAGTGCATTTTGTACACTCGCCCACAACTAGGACGGATTAATTCGTTAAAAAAACGCAACCATGGGCAAGAACAAAGGGAATAAGCACTCGAGGCCGAGCTCCGGTTCGACAGGCATGAATACTCCGGACAAGCGGCCAAAGCTAAGTGAAACGACAGGTGAGGAAATTCCTGTTTTCGAGGACTTAGTCAATAGTGAAAACGTTGAGCAGGCTCTGCATGATCTTTTATCAGGCCCTAAAATGAAAACGCTCATAATGGGTTTCGTAGACAATGCGTTGTCCCTCTTAAAAGACGAGCTTATGAAAAACTGGGAAACTTCAGTGAATCGCTTAGAAGGTGAAATCTTCAACCTGCAAAAAGTAAACGACTCCTCGAAGGAAGAAGTCAGGCGTGCGCATATGGAACTTGATAAATTTCGTGATGAGAACATTGCTATGAAAAATCGATTAATCCGTGCAGAACGGGACATTGATGAATTAGAAATGTACGGGCGTCGGAATGGGATTCGCATATTTGGAATTCCAGAACGTGACCGTGAGAACTGTATCGATATAGGAGTCAAACTGTTTCAGGACAAGCTGAACATCGCGGTACCGATCACTGAGATAGGTAGAGCCCACAGAGTAGGGCGGTTTAACCGGGATCCCCGCACAGGGGCGAAACCCCGCCCGATAATCTTCAAGTTCGTGAGACACGAGATGAAAGCATTGGTGATAAGGGCACGGCGCCGCCTCAAAGGAACGGGTATAGTGATCAGGGAGGACTTGACTGCGTACAGGAAAGGATTAATCGATTCTGCCAGGGCGATACAGGGTGTGACTTCCGTTTGGTCAAACGACGGTCGGGTCACAGCACTCTACAACGGAGGGAAGCATATGATATCTTGTGAAAAAGACATTGAAAAACTGCGAGCCATCTCTAACTCTGGCTCATAGTTCCGATGGACTCTTCTGAACCAATATGTTCTTCGAACTTTCAGCGCATGATCTCTTGTGAAAAAGACATTGAAAAACTGCGAGCCATCTCTAACTCTGGCTCATAGTTCCGATGGACTCTTCTGAACCAATATGTTCTTCGAACTTTCAAGCGTAATGATCTCTTGTGAAAAAGACAGTGAAAAACTGCGAGCCATTTCTAACTCTGGTTCATAGTTCCGGTGGACTTTTCTGAACCAATATGTCATGATACTTGTACTCAGCTACTCGCTCTCTTAGATTGGACTCTAAAAAATATGAACCTAGATAATTCGGACTTTACGCTTTTGATCGTAATACGTGACAGGTACAGAACTTTTATTTTATTGCCATATTGCTTACTAGCCTCATCTCACCAAATCGCAATGAGTTTGACATACCTTTTCTGGCTCATCTTCTTCGAGCAACTGATGTTTATCTATCACTTAAATCTTAACTGTAAATATTTATCACGTCATTATTTTCCACAATTGTTAACCAACCTTTCAGCACTTTTAATTCTGTTTCCTTTGCCCATATACATGTACAGGATAAATTTACATATTGTTATTTCATCTCCACTATGTCATTTTATGACTGACACAATCGTATACATTGTTTCTTTTCTAGGCAGTTCACTCCACACCTACTTGTTCTCTCTTAATGACATCTCTCCTTGACTTTCTTATAGACCCAGAAGACAACACACAGGAACCTTTAATAAATCTAAAAGACTCCCCTTATATCTCAGATGATGACCTTCTAAAAATTAATACCCAAAAAAGTCTTGTATTCTTGAGCATGAACTGTCAAAGTCTTAACGCAAAATTTAATGAAATTCTACTATATTTGGAACGCTTAAAAAAGGAAAATTTTGAATACACCGCTATCTGCCTCCAAGAAACCTGGATCAAAGACAAATCCCTTGCTGATTCCCTTTATAAAATCCCTGGTTATACTGCTGTCCACCAACAAAGAACCTGCTCCGCTCATGGAGGCCTTACAATTTATATCAAAGAGGGCTATGATTTTAATATACTTTCAAACTTACCAACTCATACCTCATGGGAAAATCTATTTATTGAAATCAAAGGGAAGTCAACTAACCAAAGTAGAATAATCCTAGGAAACATCTACAGGTTGCCACAGCACAAAAACGAAAACTATTATCAATTTATAAATGAATTCAGCGAGCTGATGGTAAATTTCAAAAACATGAATAGCGAATGCTATTTAGCAGGAGATTATAACATTGATCTATTGAAAATCAAAGAAAAAAAGGCGATCAATGATTACATCGACAACTTATTCACACTATCAATCTATCCAACAATAACCCGACCGACGCGAATAACCCCACATAGTGCAACTCTCATTGACAACTTCCTATGCCGATTCTCAAAGACATTCACAACACTATCAACTGGTATATTAAACCATCGTTTTTCAGACCATCAACCTTACTTCCTGGAAATAAAAGATGACTGGAAGATTTGCAATGAAACTAACAATCCTAAACACATTCAATTCAGGAAATTCAACACTGAAAATATTATGAATTTTAAAAGAACTCTAAGTGTAACCCTAGCAAATCTCCATCATGATCCAACTTGGTCAACGCTGAGCATAAATGATAGCTTCAATAAATTTCATACCATAATTACCAAGTGCAAAGAGAAACACTTTCCACTGATATCTGTTAAGTTTAATAAACATAGACATAAAAAGGAACCCTGGATTACAAGCGCTCTTGTCAAATCAATTACGAAAAGGGACAAACTCTACAAAAAACTTAAAGGAACTCCAAGAAACTGTCAACTCTATGAAACAAGACATAATCAACTCAGAAATTATAATAAGATTCTAAGACGACTCATTCATGGAGCAAAAAGGTCATACTACACTGAGCAATTCAACAAATGTGCGAATGACAGCAGAAAAACCTGGTCAAATATAAACTCGATCATAAAGAAAAAATCAAACAATAAGGGTGAACAAATACCAAGTTCGTTCAGTGTAAATAATGTACAAACAACCGATAAAACAGTTATAGCCAATGGTTTTAATGACTTCTTTGTAAATATCGGTCCTAAACTTTCAAAAAACATAAAGCCTATCACCACTGATTTCAAACATTACCTTGATAATCAAAGAGATAAGACCTTTCAATTTACGAAAATAAACCGAATGGATATTGCTAAAGTAATTGACAATCTAAATCCGAAACCTAGCAGTGGCTGGGATGGTATATCCACTAAACTCTTAAAAATGTGCAAATTTGAAATTCTTGACATTGTCACAGCTTTAGTAAACCGCTCTCTTGAATCAGGCATTTTCCCAGACAATCTTAAAATAGCAAAAGTTATTCCGTTATTTAAAAAAGGGGAAAAAGATTCATTTAACAACTACCGGCCAATATCCCTTCTTCCATCAATCTCAAAAATCTATGAAAGAATCATACATGATCAACTCACTAAATATCTCGTCGACAACAAAATAATCTTTGAAAGTCAATATGGTTTCCGAAAAAAACACTCAACAGACCTCGCCGCAGCAGAGTTAATTGATAGAATAACTAAAACCTTGGATAACAACAAGAAATCAATTGCCATATTTATGGATCTGTCCAAGGCTTTCGATACATTGGATCATAATATCTTATTACATAAACTTAGCCTTTACGGTCTTACTGACTCTGCTCTAAATCTCATGAAAACTTATATATCCAACAGACGTCAATATGTTGATTTCTCTGGTTACACCTCCGACCATGCTGTCATTAAAACGGGTGTACCCCAAGGGTCGATCTTAGGGCCTCTCCTTTTTACCATTTACATCAATGATCTAAACAAAGCAAGTAAATTCTTCAATTTTATAATGTTTGCGGACGATACAACTTCACTTAGCGAATTACATTCTTTCTCTACCAAGGTAAACCACATATTAAACACCGAGCTATTAAACATAGCAAACTGGTTAAAAGCAAATAAATTATCTTTAAATATCTCAAAAACTAAATTTATGATCTTTGAACGAACACACAAAATTTTTAATGGCATCCTAGATTTACAAATTGAAGGCACGAAACTCGAATGTGTTGAATCGTTTAACTTCCTTGGATTACTTATAAATAAGGATCTTACTTGGACTTCACATATAAATCATATTTCAAAAAAAATATCAAGGGCAACCGGCATTATCAATTACTTAAAACATTTTATTCCACAGAAAATTCTAATAACGATTTACCACTCTCTTATCTCTGCTCATCTCAACTATCAAATATTATCTTGGGGCTATGATCACAACGAAATTTTAAAATTACAAAAGAAAGCTATTCGTGCCATTACTCTCAGTCATCCTATTAGTCACACTGACCCTTTATTCATAAAGCTGAAACTACTCAAACTACCGGACTTACACAAATTAATTGAAATAAAATTTCTCTATAGATTTTTAAAAAAGGATTTACCAGTGTACTTCATGCACAATTTTTTCTCATTTAACAGTGATGTTCATAACTATCCCACAAGAATTAATGATAAATTTAAAATACCAAATGTAAGACACGAATATGCCAAAATGACACCACGATACAGTTTAACTAAATTATATAATTCTCTCTCAAAACAAACTCTAAACAAACTCCACTCAAATTTTAGCTTAAAATCCTTTTCAACATACTACAAAAATGAAATTTTGGGTTCCTATAATAAAAAGTGCCAAATTCGCAACTGCTATGTTTGCGACATTCGTTAAACTTTTTTCGTCTTATAACTGTTATTACTCACTCCTTCACTGTAAAATAGAACTGTCTTGTCAATTAAATTGTAAATCCTGTATATAATAATTAACATTGTACTACATGTAATTCATAAGGGAGCAGGCATTAAGCGGCCAATCTGGTCTTGTTCTGCTCCCGACCACAATCAATATTATGTATTTCATTAATGCACCTTGTAAATTTTGTTGGTCGAATAAATATTCATATATGTTTAACATTGTTTTATCATTGATTTCTTTCCAAACACACCCGTCGTCCAATGGGCGTTTCCTTAGCAAATCGGAAAAACGCAAGTTACACATCTGGCTGAGTTCGACTGTAACTCTAGGGTCGGCTTAGAGTTCCTCAGGCGATGACATCATGCCTTAAATGCGCATGTCGAGTAGGGGTAGCACGCGAACGCAGTCGAGTCGGTTCGGGTTGATTTGGTTTGTTTAAACATGGCGGATATAGCGGCAATATACGAATTTTTAGACTACATTTTTCCCAATAGTACAATAGATGTAGAGCTGACAAGTCAAGAGCATTTATGGACACTATGTTTGTTCGCCAGAAGGAAATGGGTGCCCAAAATAACTGGATTTGCAGAAAATGTTATCCCGCAATTCAGTTTGCAGGACTTCAGAGCCCACTTCAGAGCTTGGCTAATCAAAATCAACTGTGAAATGTGGCAATTTCTCATTATTTCTGGTTTATTTCACCCGATAATAATGGCTTCACATAACAGCTGTCAATATTTATCAACAGCGTTATTACAGGAGTACACAATATTGGATATAACAATGTAAAAATCACGAATTTATCCCTTACGTTTTCGAGGCCGCCATTTTGTCACGTGCTTTTGTCGAGTCTGCTGAGTTCAACGCTCATGCCATCGAGGGTTGAGCCCGAGTAGCTAACTAGGTCAGATATGACGTCACTCGGGTCGGTACCCGAGGAAAAAATTAAGTTCGACTGGAGCTCGACCCGACCGAGTCCAACCTCGGGTTACAGTCGAACTCTGCCTCTCACAGCGCGACACCGCTGACGTCATCTTGGGACGCGGGAAATTTAAACTATTAAACAATCCCCCCTCCCCGCCGCTGACAGAGTCCTAGATTCCTATAGTCTAAGCGTCTAAGAAAGCGTAATCTAATTAAAGACCTTTGATTAAAAATGTCCTGCTTACAATAGCGAATTACTTGTCCATACATTCATACTACCAGTTACAACGTTTTATCAGATTAACTGACTTGGTTGCGCTCAATAACAACAATTTACATTTAGTCTTGATAACCCTCAACTGGATAGATGACCACAATTCTTGTAATCGGACGCTCATATCTACCCTGCGCGGTTTTGATGCGAACATTGCGAATCTTTCCGTCCTTTCCAGGGAACACCTCCAGCATGACCCCCTTGTTCAACTGACCGCGTATTGGATTCGGATCCTTGACCAAAACGTAATCTCCAACTGAGATGTCGCGTTGCGATTGGTGCCACTTACGCCGAGGCACCAGATTTGGAAAGACATCCTGATACCAACGAACCCACCATCTTTCGACCAGTTTCTGACAGAACTCAAACCTGTGGCGCGGGTTTTTTGTTTCGCGGAATGGACCCTGTGGAATAGTGGTGCTAGCACGACCAAGTAACAAGTCGTTAGGAGACAGGTATGGACCATCATCCGGATCGTTGGTGCTTCTACCAATGGGCCTCGAGTTGACCAGATCAGTGACCTCAAACAACACTGTTTGCAGTTCCATAGAAGCTAGACATTGATCTCCGATTGCTCGTTTTATCGCCAGTTTCGTTGTCTTGATCATACTTTCTGCGCAACCATTTTGATGTGCCGCTGTTGGTGTGAAGAACTGCCACTTCATTTGCCTGTCCTGGCAAAACTTCTTCAACTCCTCTTGGTCCCAACCTTCAACTGCGCGTCGCAACTCTGCATCTGCTCCAACCAGCTGACTGCCCCGATCACTCCAGAGTGTGTGTGGGTATCCACGTACTGTGAAGAATCTTCTGAGTACAATCAAGAAACCTTCTGTTGAGTAATCCGTCGCGATTTCGATGTAGACCCCTCTAACCATAAGGCACGTGAACAACACACCATAGACCTTGGCTGTCTTGTTGCGACTTATTCGAACATTCATCGGTCCAAATAGATCCACAGACGTGTTGTGGTATGGCGGAGTGTGTGGCTGTAGACGACAGAGAGGGAGATCAGCCATCACCTGTACCTCGGTCTTTCCCTCCCATTCTCGGCAAAAGACACATCTTCTTTTCACAATCTTTGCAAGACGAGTTACTCCCAGGATCCAATATTGCCGTCTAAATTTGGCTGCACATGCTGCGATCCCTGGATGGCCACATCTCTGATGAACATGCCTTACCACCAACGTTGATAGCCACGCCCCTGCCGGCAAGATTGGGGGGGCTGTGGGTATCGTATGACATCAGATGTCCCGTTCGTCCCTTCACGACAATAATCCCGTTTTCGTCCTTTGTCGGATTTAGATTTCTCAGCTGGCACTTTTCCATTAGCGTTGCCAATCCCGTTTGTGCTTCTAATATCAGCGTCCTTTCAGCCTTTTTCTTTTCCTCCAATGTGATTCTTGGCTGGTTCCCTAGTGCTGCTTTCAGATTGTGCACAAATCTGTCTCTCATGTCACTGTTATCGCTAGCCGTAGTTTCGAGAACCGTCTAATGTTGTCTTCGCTGTGCTGAACTTCCATGGTTGCGACAGACACCATCTGTATCTTCCTACGCTCGGCATCTATCGACTCCTTTTCCTCAGTTTTGACAGTTTCACCTTTGTCCTCTGGCCACTCCTCCTCCGGGCGCCGCAAGAAGTCGGATCCCTGTTTCCATCGTCCTCCAAGCTGGTTCAGCGGAAGTCCTCTGCTCACGTCATCAGCCACATTTTCCGCGGATGGGATGTGTCGCCAATCATCAGTATCCGATTTCATCTGGATTTCTCCAACTCTGACTGACACGAAGGGCTTGTAAACCCGGGATTCTGATTTTATCCATGCAAGCGCAATCTTTGAATCAGTGAACAGGACAGTTTTTTCAAATTGCAGACGAGTTTCAGATCTGATTGTGTGGTTGAGACGGGCACAAAGCACACAGCTGTTGATTTCTAATTTAGGAATACCAAGACATTTCAGTGGTGTTACTTTGGATTTTCCCATTACAAAGCGTGTATCGAACTTTCCTGTGTCCAACTTCCATCTGATATGAGCCACAACCCCAAATGCTTGTTCGCTCGCGTTACAACTTATGACTAACATTGGCAGCCCCCTTTTCCCTGATAGAGTTAAACATCGATCAAACTGAACTTCTTTGAGTTTTTCAAGCTGCATGAACCATTGATTTCAAAGTTCCTTTTCCTCACTGGAAATGTCATCATCCCAACCATAGTTTTGACGCCAGAGCTTTTGTATTCCAATCTTGGCAGTGATAAAAAAAGGTGAGACATAGCCAATGACATCGAATACCCCTGCCATAATACTAAGTATCATACGTTTTGTCATGATCGGCGGTAACGATTCTCCTATTTGGCCTAATTTTACCTTCAAGTTGACATTGTTGCAAGCGATATGAAGTGTGTCAGATGCACGATCCCAACAGATGCCTAAGACTTTGTCATTGGCTGAAAGAAGATTGCATTTTTCTCCTGTCATCGGGTCTGTTTCTAGGCAGCTGGCATTTGATGTCCACCTTTTGATCCGGAAATGGCCAGTTTCCAAGATTTGGTCAGCTTCATCTTTCCGCTGCTCTGCCTCAGCATCATCATCCAAGCTATCAGCGATGTTATCCATGTATCTGGAGTTGAGTATCATTTCAGCAGCTTCAGGGTACTGGGCAGCGGCTTCCTCAGCGGTGAGGTTGAGGGCGGTGTTTGCGACTGCCGGTGAACATTTATCCCCAAAGGTGAGTACAAGTTTTTTGTAAATATCCGGGGGGCGGTTTTCCAAGTTACGCTATAAGAACCTATGAGTATTGGCATCAACAGTTGGTGATATAAGAATTGAGTGGTACATCTTGGAGATGTCTCCATATATCGCAATGGATCTTTCGCGGAATCTCATGATCACTCCCAGGAGGCTGTTCAGCAGGTTTGGTCCTTTACACTGGTACTAATTCAGACAGTGACCACGGAAATTTCCTGCGCTGTTAAAGACGACACGACAAGGTGTGGATTCCTTTTCCGGCCTAAGGACAGCATGATGACTCAGGTAAAATACCGGACCATGGTAGGTTTCGATCTCCTCAGTGGTAAGTTTCCTAGCACACCCTCTTGCACCGAAGTCATCAATCTGTCCCTGATACATCTGCGCATAATCATCGTTCTATCCTAACTTCTTTTCGATGGACTGTAATCTGGTCAGGGCTTGGGTGTAGTTATCAGGAAGCTCATGTGGATCCCGTTTCCATGGTATT